>NC_137056.1:18799542-19182042 GCF_032717465.1 Coenobita brevimanus | reverse complement strand
TCAAGTAAGTTCATGTGCTAATTTCCTGTCTGATGGTTTTGTCAGTCCTCTGGACAGTAATGACAGGAAATCAGTTAAAATATATCGTGATACAGGTGCTTGCCAATCCCTTTATGCTGACCAGTGTTCTAGGCTCTAATATTAATTCCTCTGATGAAACTGTAATCTTACAAGGTGTAGGGAATAATTACTTCTCTGTCCCTCTGTGCAGAGTGAATTTAGAGTCTGGTTTTGTTAATGGTTCCGTTATGGTTGGGTTGGTTGAGACACTCCCAATGTCAGGTGTAACTTTCTTACTTGGAAATGATATTGGTGGAAGTCAAGTGTGTCCAGCTCCTCAGTTGTCTAGTGAGCCAGTGGCTGCGGCCCAGGATTGTGATGTCCCTGATGTGTTCCCTGCATGTGCTGTCACTAGGGCTAAGTCTAAAGTTACTAGTGACTTAGAGGATAAAGATGATGATGATGTTATCCTAGCTGACACTTTTCTTGCTAATTTGGACCACTCACCAGATGAGGCAGTACCCCGTAGTGTTGATAATTTGTCTCGTGAAGAGTTGGTTGAGTTGCAGGTTGCTGACCCTGAGTTGAAAGGTCTAGCTAACTCTGCTTGCAGTGAGGAAGAGTCAGCTGGTGCTTCTACTTGTTATTATATAAAGTCAGGAGTACTTATGAGGAAGTGGAGACCCCCAGCAGGATCACCCGACTGTAAGTGGGAGGTTGTACATCAAGTTGTCATCCCTCGTGTTTGTAGGCAGGATATCATTAGAGTGGCTCATGATTCCAGTTTGGCAGGACACCTTGGAGTGAAGAAGACTGTGGCACGCATTTTGAAACACTTCTACTGGCCAGGTATCTTCAGGGATGTTTCCTGGTATTGTAAGTCTTGTCACACCTGTCAAGTTGTGGGGAAGTGTAATCAGACTGAAAAGGTTGCACCTCTAGTTCCCATTCCTCCTTTTGGGGCGCCTTTCACCCGTGTGTTGGTGGATATTGTGGGCCCTCTTCCTAAGACCTCTTCAGGATTTTCTTATGTGTTGCCCTGATTGATATGGCTACTCGTTATCCTGAAGCCATTCCACTTAGAAATATCTCAGCAAAGAACGTGGTTAAGGAAATGCTAGGGTTCTTCACAAAGTTTGGTCTGCCCAAGGAGGTACAGTCAGACCGGGGAAGTAATTTCATGTCAAATGTTTTCAAGCAGTCTCTGAAAGAGTTGGGCATCACCCAGATCACGTCTTCCAGCTTACCATCCCCAGACCCAAGGAGCGTTGGAGAGATATCATCAAACACTCAAATCGATGCTCAAGAAATACTGTTTGGAACATCAGAAAGACTGGGATAAAGGTCTTCCATTCGTTGTATTTGTTGCAAGAGAATCTCTAAATGAATCACTGGGCTTCCCACCCTTTGAACTACAGTTTGGCTATGAAGTAAGAGGACCCCTTAAGTTACTCAAGGAATGCTGGCTGTCGGAGGAAGATGACGTCAACCTGCTGGAGTATGTGATGAAGTTCAAAGAACGGCTGTCCACTGCTTTACAGCTAGCGAGAGAGAATTTAGGAGCTGCTCAGGAGATGAAGACTTGGTATGATAAGAAGTCCAGGTTACGCCACTTTCAGCCAGGAGATCAGGTTTTGATTCTGCTACCGGTGCATGGGCAACCTCTTCAAGCCAAGTTTAGTGGTCCTTATTTCGTGGAGAAGAAACTCAGTGATGTCAACTATGTCATCGCCACACCAGATCGTAGAAAGAACAAGCAACTTTGTCACATCAACATGCTAAAGTTATATCACAGGCGGGAAGAAAATAATCCAGTCTGCACTGTAGCTGTTCCACCCGAGTCTGCAAGTGAAGCTCTCCCATGCAGTATGAGCCTGAGTGATAGTTTGGGGAAGAATCCTGATATCATGAATGATCTCCAGACTAAGCTTTCTCATCTACCTCCCGAGGAAAGGCAGGAGTTTTCGGCATTACTGCAGGAGTACCCGCAAGTGTTCCGTGCCACTCCAGGAAAAACCACTGTGTTGATGCATGATGTCGATGTTGGAGACGCAAAGCCAATTAAACTGCCTCCTTACCGTGTGAACCCAGTGAAAGTTCCTCTCATCCAGAAGGAGCTTGGCTACCTGTTGGACCACAAGATGATTGAGCCCTGTCAGAGCGAGTGGAGTTCTCCTGTCACTCTAGTCCCTAAGCCAGGTGGGTCACAGCGGCTTTGCATTGACTACAGACGTGTTAATCAGATAACCAAAACAGACACTTACCCTCTTCCTCACGTGGAAGATTGCATAGACAAGATCGGAAAGGCTAGGTACATAAGTAAGTTTGATTTGTTAAAGGGATACTGGCAAGTACCTATGACTGAACGTGCTAGGGAGATCTCATGTTTTGTAACACTAGGAAAGACTTTTGCATGTTCTGTAATGCCATATGGTATGAAGAATGCACCAGCCACGTTTCAGAAGCTCATGAATGTTGTAACAGAGGGTTTGGCAGGGTGTGTTGTTTATATTGATGATGTATTAATCTTCAGTGACAACTGGAAAGATCACCTATGCCATGTCAGTAAATTTCTTGAGCGTTTGGTTCTGGCTAATCTTGTAGCTAATTTATCAAAGTGTGAGTTTGGTCAAGCTAAAGTTCAGTACCTTGGGTACGTAATTGGTGATGGACATGTTGCACCACCAGGAGCTAAGGTTCACGTTATAAGTGATCTTCCCAGACCTAAAAGTAGGAAAGAGCTACAAAGATTTTTGGGAATGGTAGGTTATCACAGGAGATTTGTTCTTAACTTTTCAATTCTTGTATCACCACTTACAGACCTACTGAAAAAGGGAGTTAAATTTGTCTGGACCGATAACTGTGAATCCTCTTTCAACAAACTTAAAGGAATCCTATTAAGCCAGCCAGTGCTCGCTACTCCAAATTTTGCTAAGCCTTTTAAGATGGCTTTTGATGCAAGTGATACAGGAGCTGGGGCTGTTTTGCTGCAGGAGGATGATCAGGGTATTGAACACCCTGTATCTTATTACAGTAAGAAGTTCACTCCATCTCAAAAGAACTACTCAACTATTGAGAATGAGCTTTTGGCCTTGATTTTGGGTTTACAGCATTTTTCATTTTATTTGTGTTCTGTTTTTGACCCCATAGTCATTTATACCGATCATAACCCACTGAAATTCCTTAGTAAGTTTAAAGATAAAAATCAGAGATTGACAAGAGGGAGTCTACTTCTTCAGGAGTATTCATTAGACATACAGCATGTCAAGGGGAAAGAAAATGTTATTGCAGATTGCTTATCTAGACTTTAGACAGATTGTTTTAGAGTAATAAGAAATTTCCTTTGTAAATTTCTTTTTCTTTGTGGGGAGGTGTTACATAGCCTATGATTTCATCATCCTTAGTGTAATTCTAACGTACAGTATGCTGCATGTTTAATCACGAGCGTGTTCTATCTCACTCCCCCCTTCTACCCTTATCGTAAAGTAAGTCGTTTTTCCTGTTGTTCAGAGCATGAGTGTCAACTCTTTGTCCCCATGGCTTCATTTGCGCGTCTTTCTTACAAGTTGTATCAAGCTCTGCCGGCCCCTATATAATGAGCTCAGTCTCTACATTATTGCCACTTAGATCTACTCTTCATTTTGTTCACATCTCTGTCCTCCCCTGTACAGTTGTTATTATTGTGAGTGCTCATTAAGTCTCCAACCATCAAGCAGCTGTGTAATTTGAGTATAACTGTTATTGCATTTTTTTTTTTCTTGTACTGTGTAGCATAAGGTTGATTCGTAGGCCTAGTGAGGTTTTTGTAATTCTTGTAAGGTTCTTATTGTCAGCCATCATTAATATCATTTTGTATCTGTAATAATTTATCTTGCATTAACTGAGCATTATCCAGTGTATTGTCATTTTATCAGGGCTGACTTAGATAAATTTACTCATGCTAATTTCGTGTTAATAGAGACTATTGCAGTTAACCATATATTTAACCTGTTTTTTGCCATTACATTATCCTTTTGAGTCCTGAATGTTTTGTTGTTAGTTTGAGCATTAAACTTTAACTTGTAATTTTACCTAACTCTTTTGTTTTGAACCTGGAACTTGACGGGACAGTAGTGATTTTTAGTATTCTCACTTAAAGTGTACATTACCTTTCTCTGTTCCGTAACAATATATATATATATATATATATATATATATATATATATATATATATATATATATATATATATATATATATATATATTTAATGTGTTCGACTCTGGTCCAAAGGCTTTAGGGCCTGTACCTCGGGGGCAGTAGCATATCCCAAGAGCCAGTAGTCCTCCTACACCTCCACATGTCACCATTTCGGCGCTAACACCCACCGTCTCTATAGAATACATGCAAGGGCTGTCTGATACAGGACTGGTTTAGTTTTATTAGCGGGGGTATTTTTACGACATGTCAACGGGTCATCTGGTAGATCAGGAAAGTCTACTTTTTTAATGAAATTTAAATCCTTAAACTGTACCCTGCCCCAGTCAGGATTCGAACCTGGGTCCATCATGACTGCAGGCCGCCTCTCTACCGATTCAGCCACCGCCTCCCCCATATATATATATATACATACATACATACATATATATATATATATACATACATATATATATATATATATATATATATATATATATATATATATATATATATATATATATATATACATACATACATATATATACATATATAGATTCATATATATATATATATATACCTACATACATATATATATATACATACATACATACATACATGTATATATACATACCTAGATACATATATATATATATATATATATATATATATATATATATATATATATATATATATATATATATATATATATACATAGATACATATATATATATATATATATATATATATATATATACATACATACATAGATACATACATATACATATATACATACACACATAGATACATATATATATATATATATATATATATATATATATATATATATATATATATATATATATATATATATATATATATATATATATATATATATATATATATATATATATATATATATATATATATATATATATATATATATATATATATATATATATATATATATATATATATATATATACATACATATATATATATATATATATATATATATATATATATATATATATATATATATATATATATATATATATATATACAAGTATGTATATAATTCTGTTATATTTCCCAACCATATAACTTTCATAAGTAGGTAATTTCCCTTAGACAGTGATATAAACAGTAGTACATCTTTTATAATTTTAATTTAATGAACAATCAAGAGATGTGTAAAATGCTATTCAGTGAGTAATATCATTATGTTAAAAAACACACCAAACTTACTGCCATACAACACTGCATTAGCATCGCCTATTAGCCTTTCATAAGTGGCAGAAAACGAGCACAAAGACATAAATAACTAAACACAGTTAAAGACACAAGGACAAGTAGAAAACTAAAATCCACCAGAAAAACAAAATAAACAACAACAACAAACATGAAATTTACTCTGAAGTTAATTATGACAATATGAAAAATGTTTAATAGATCTGGTAAACAAATCGGCGCCCTCTTTCTGGACACCAAAATGTAAAAAATATTTAATGTATAAAAGTCGGTATCCCTGCCGGGCCACCGCTATGCAAGAATTTTCTGGTAAACAACTCGTAGGTCGTTACTCTTCCCTTAAGTTGTCTTTAAGTAAATCAAACAAATCTCATAGTTAGGTGAAACGTATCTTAACCTTAACTCACCTACAATAACTAGTTCTCTTCTATCTCATAGCTAATCCCCCCTTGAATTGCCCAATTCGTAAAGGTTACTTAGCTAGTGAAGAGGGAGTGATCGTTAACCGATGACCATGAGGCTGCTTAGTGTAATTGCTTGAGCAAGCAAGCGTCCTTATGGTGCGTATATACAACCGTGCTAGCTTGAGAGTGACTAGGAACAGAGTGTTAACTCCACAAGGTCTGGGAGCAGAGTGCGGTGTGTGGCAGGATCTACTTCCCTCATAGAATGGTAGGTTGCCAACTGTTAATTAATTACAGTACTAAATACAGTTAGATTACGTCATGATATGTACAGGGCGAATCTAACAAATTAATCTTAGTTTTAATTAAACTAAAGTTAGACCAAATATTCCCTTAAACTGTGTAAATATCTTAATTCCACATCTGCTTAACACGAGAATCTTTCCCTACTCGCCACGTCATCTAACGCGCAGACGCAGTTTAGGTCAGTGAAAAATTCCAAATAATTACATGTATTTAGAATGTATAGTTGTCCACGAGGGTTAAACGCAGTAGCATTTAATTTATCAATAACAAGAATTATTAAAGAGAACGTAATTTCTGGGTTATAAAAACCGCTTGAACAATTAACAACGGTCTCAAGTTTTCCTCTGCCTTTAACCAGGGATAACTATGATAAAAGTAGAGAGCGCAACTGCTCTGGGGGAAAATATTTCCCACAGACAACGATTGGTCAGAGATGAACAGTCAGGATTTTAAAACTATCTTACATACTTATGATAATATGATAGAATCAGAGACCTTGCACAATATGTAATGCCTGGATTTTAGGTGGAAATGTATCCATCCTCTGCCCAGAATGCAAACACACTGTATGACGAACACATACCAAACAGTCACATGGGGTGGTAACTGACGAAAGCCAGTTAGCTCACGTGGATGGAAAAGTACTTGACATTACACACCCACCCACCGGGCAGTATATATTCCCAGAAAATGGAGGCGAAAGTTAAAGAGCCAAAAAGAGAGTCAGAGAGCCGCAGAGAAGGCTGTTACTCTAACTCAGTGAGGTCACGTCACTGTCCATCGTACGGGTAGGCAGTGAGCTAATATAATTGAACAATATACAGTAACTGTCAAAATATAACCATGTCACAATAAATCCCTTATCCCACGTCACCTTCACTTACGATATAATCTCCTCGCTATCCAACGCCCACAACTATATACTGGTAGCAGACCACATTACTGGTGATAGAGTTCCCTGGCCTATGATACTCTACGATACCGACATTGGTGGCAACGATTCTCTGCAATATTCACTTATTACCTGGCTACCTACCTACCAAATCTACCTATCGACCCCGGCACTATTTTTTCAAATGTCGGAAATCGATTATTTTTCTCACCAACTTAAAGAGAAACGTCTGGTGCACCTGGCAAAACAGTTTTTAGCTTCCTAAACCCATCCTGTGCTTCGCAATGAAGTGCAAAACTTTCGTCAAATGACTGCCTACACGTTGGTGGAAACTAAGCAAAGGAGTGAAAAAACATCACACTAAGAAATATTCATATTTTAACCCACAAACACTTTCAGTGGTACAGTAGGTGGGGGGGTTGAAAATCCAATTTCCAATCCAGTCCATCCGGCAAACGCTGTGCCTATGACAATTTAATTTGTTTGTCAGCACTCTACAGGTCACAACTTTTCACCAATTATTCTGGAAAAAAAAAAACACACACACAGGAAATAGATATCCATACACTCAGGAAGCCTATTGTTTTTTCATCAAAATCGGTCAAAGGCCTTGGGCTGGGTGGGGGGTTGAAACCCCTCAATGGGCGTGGGTCCGGATATCTTTTGGACCCAGTGGCCGGCCCCGGAACCATATTATCAGTTCGAAAATCGATTATTAAAAAGCCAAATTGAAAAGAAACGTCTGGCGCAATGCAGGTTTTAGCTTCCAGAACCCATCCTGTGGTTCGCAGTGAAGCGTGAAAAGAAACTGTCAAATGACTGCCTACACGCAGGTGAAAACTATGCAGAGAAGAGAGAAAAAAAAAAACTTCACACGAAGAAATATCCATATTTTTACCCTTAAAAAATTTTAATGGATGATGAAATGGTTTGAAATATCCAAGTTCCAATCCAATCCACCCTGCAAGCTCTTTGCCTATGGCGGTTTCATTTGTTTGTTAGTTTGCCTTTTAGCAGGATTACTCAAAAACTAAAAGAGAGATTTGGACCAAATTTGGTGGTGAGATAGCCCATGCCCAAGGGAAAAATCGATTAACTCTGGGGACCGATCCGGATCGTATTACAGAGTCTGGATTTGGAAAACACTTTTTGCGAAACCCCGTTCAGTGATGAGAAACCCTAACCCATTATGAAGAGTGGTTTGGAAATACTTTGTCCTTGTCGAAGAGATGCGCTCCACCGAGTGCCCCTCTAGCTGCAGTATGTGCTACTGCTGAGGTGAGTGATGTCAATGGGAATGTGCGTTACAAAACATGATAAATAATCCCCAGGCACCTCTTGTGGTTCAGCTCGTCATCATTCCAAAGCTGTCACTCCAACTGGGGAGTTCTAACTACGAGACCAGAAGGTATTATTCACATATTCAGTACAATACTGTGTTTTCTTTTTAATCAATGGAAATTACTACCTGACATAAATGAAGGTGCTCCTTTGGCAGTACAGACCACACCGAGAAAAGGAAATATTTCTCAACGCGTGTCTCTACATATCACTGTTCAGGGTCTCTGTGATAATTCATGATTAGTTGCATAAAGCATTTCATCTTGACTGATGTTCCTTCACACAAGTACAGTTACTTATTAAAAAAATGGTACTTAGCCAGCCAACCCCTACATTTTACGTGTGGTAACACTGTAACCGTTACAACTTCAGGTGATATGAGTGGGGCTTTAAGATACTATGCCTGAGTGAGCCCCGATTCGAATTTAGTTTCACTTCCTGATGAACTAATGTAACTATCTCGGGTGCGAAAATGCTCTTTATATTATTGTTTTCTATATTAAATAATCGCATCATAGTGCAAACGGCAAACCCTTTGACTTCAGTAGATAATCTAATGTTCAACACTTTTATATTATAGCATCTATCATTAACATTAAAACATGATGAGTGGATGCACAAAAATAATTACGATGTCGAATCTACCAATGATTTCCACCATTCCCCACACAGTTCAAAGCATTCTGTTGAAATGATTAATATAACTTCACCCTTTAGTCTAACCTGTGACGTTAAGTATAAAAATGTAATGTCACATTACCGACTGGGAGTTGCTAGGTCGGTACACGTCCCAGAAAGATCAGTAATTGATTTTGTACTGTCCCGCACATTATAAAGATCTTGAGGCTAAAAAAAAAAAAAAGAACAAAAAAAAAAACATTCACATTAGGCTGCTTAATTTTAAGGTCGGCATGTCTTCATGATGTGTAATTTTGAGGTAGGCTACAACACCATGGTGAAATAGGGACACCTCTTATGACTATTATAGTTTAATTGTTTTAACGAGGTTTGTGAAACAGCTGTGATCTCAATGACCTCGACAGAAGAAATTTGTTCTTTGATGCATAATCTGTGTCTGAAATTATGACGTATTACCAGATAAAACATACTACCGTGGGATGATACTGTTATAACAAAAACAGCAGAGTGCTGCTTTAATAAAGATGGAAGTTATATTTTCATAACGCCAAGAGATCCAGATCACCTCTGTAGAAATACTGCATTACGAGCCTCGTGATATTTTCACAGAATAAGAATTTCTGCGTTATCTTTCTTTTTTTTTTTTTCCTATGTTTATGTTTAGGTATTTCACATTTTTCCAGAAACATATTTTGACAATGAAATATGTAACAACATCATTGTTGTGCAATATCTCTTAGATAATGCATCCTCTGAATATCTTACACGAAACTGTAGCATTTCCCTGTTGGCGCCATAATGATCCTACAGTACCAGAAGAATTTATTCAGTAATTAGGTTACGTATCATTGTCCGGGTTGCATTCTAATGCAAATACCCCCTTTATCGTCTTAATTCCTGAATTTCGTAGATTATGCTTGTCCTTTACGACATACAATAATTTAGATAATATCACTGACTTCGGAGGTTGCAATCTCCGTCGTGGACCGTGATCCCAAAGCTTGAAGCTCAAGAGCTGAGTTTATCTGCCGAGATCATTATCCATAATAATTTCTCCTCTGTAGCCCGCCACATGTGTGAGTGAGGAGATGTGTTAGTGCCAGTGCGAACGCTTGCCTAGCCACGTCTTCACCACATAATCGTGGGTTGAGGAGATGTGTTAGTGCCAAAGCGAACGCTAGCCTGGCCACATCACTACTACATATGCATGGGATGAGAGGATAGCTCATTTGGCAGAGCGACATCTAGCCTGGCCTCATCTCTACCACATATGCATGGGTGAAGGGACGTGTCAGTGTTAGATCACATGGTAATCTGGCCATATATCTGTCACATATGCATAAATGAGGAAAAGCTCTCCTCTCCTTTCACTTCTCCACCTGGTGAACAAGCCTACATCTTTTCTATCCTTAATGACCTAGAGCAGCTTGTACAGCACCTTACCCGTATTCCTGACTGCCTTGGAGAGAGCCCCAACATACTTGACCTCTTCCTTACGACTAATCCTTCTGCTTACACTGTTAATCTTGCCTCTTCGTTGGGCTCCTCCGATCACAACCTTATTGCCTTAACCTGTCTTATCACTCCGGTACAGCCTGTGGACCCTCCAAAGATGCGTGGGCTGTGGCACTTTGGAGCTGCAGATTGGGAGGCCCTCAGGCAGTACTTCTTTGATATTCCCTGGAATGATTATTATTTCCATGATCGGGAGCCATCCGAGTGTGCCTTGCGTATTACGGAGGTTATTCTCTCAGGCATGGAAGCATATATTCCCTTCTCATTTCTTTTGATTAATGCAAGAAAGCCTTGGTTTAATCACTCTTGTTCTAATGCTGTCAGCAACAAGGAGCGGGCCTATAAAAGGTACCGGAGCCAACCCACCCCTGAATCACATCTTGTTTATGTTTCTACACGGAATCGTGCTAAGGCTGTTCTTCGCTCTGCTAAAAATAATTTTATCCGTATTAAATGCTCTCAACTCTCCAACTCGAATTCTTCCTGCTCCGTCTGGCACCTTGCCAAAAAACTTTTTAACAACTTCACCTCATCATCCGTCCCTCCTCTTTTCCATTCTGATGGTTCTGTAGCTATTTTTTCTACATGATAAAGCAAATCTCCTCGCTCAGACTTACTCCTTCAGTTCCACCTTAGACAATCCCGGTGCTGTTCCTCCATCATTTCCCCCCTCTGACTTCCTCATGGCTGACTTTAAAATTTCCTCAGCTGATGTATTTTCTGCCATCACTGGCCTCAGTACGAACAAGGCATATGGGCCTGATGGAATCCCTCCTGTTGTCCTCAAGAACTGTGCTTGAGTGCTTACACCCTTCCTAGATAAACTCTTTCTCTTTTGTCTGTCAATTTGTACCTTTCTTTCTTGCTGGAAGTTTGCTCTCATTCAGCCAGTCCCAAAGAGGGGTGACCATTCCCAACCCTCAAACTATCGTCCTATTGCTTTAACATCCTGTGTCTCAAAAGTTTTCGAGTCTATTCTTAACAGAAAAATTTTAAAGCATCTTTCCTATCACAACCTTCTTTCTGATCGTCAGAATGGGTTCCGTCAGTGGTGCTCCACTGGCGATCTTCTCACCTTCCTTTCAGACTCCTGGTCATCCTGCCTTCGAGACTTTTGAGAAAGCTTTGCCATTGCACTTGACATCTCAAAGGCTTTCGATCAAGTCTGGCATAAATCTTTAATTTCCAAACTACCCTCTTACTGTTTCTATCCTTCTATCTGTGCCTTCATTTATAGCTTCCTTTCTGGTCGTTCTATAGCCGCTGTTGTAGACGGCCGTTGTTCTTCTCCTAGATCTATCAACAGTGGTGTTCCTCAGGGTTCTGTCCTATCACCAGCTCTCTTCCTCTTATTCATCAATGACCTTCTAAGCCGTACATCTAACCCTATCCACTCGTACGCTGATGATTCCACCCTTCACCTTTCCATTCGGTTCCCTCAACGCCCATCTCAGCAGTTACTTCAACATCCAAGGGATGAGGCTATGGCACACCTAATGTCTGACTTGGCTCGTATCTCTGACTGGGGTAAAAATAATCATCAAATATATTACCAATAAGAGATGCAAGTAGACAGTTCAGAGGAGCATGGAATCTTCCAATATATTACCAATATGCCGGAAGCAGCATATTGGTAATATATTGGAAGATTCCATGCTCCTCTGAACTGTCTGCTTGCATCCCTACACCTCTATGATGGGTGCGTAGCACCCGTCTAGCAACAAACTCTCATCCCTTTTCTGTCCAATTCTCTAATGCAAGAGTTAACCGTTACTCCCAGTCCTTCATTTATGCAACAGATCAGCTCTGGAACTGTCTCCCTCTCTCTGTATTTGCTACTTCCTATTATCTCCAGTGTTTCAAACGCAGTGTATCCAGGCATATCGAAATGAATGGATCTTGAAAATGGCTCTTATTTGTATTGTTTTTTTTTTTCTTGGTAGGAACGGTTTGTGGGCTCCTGGCGTTTGGTTCCTTCTTGCTTGCATTAAAAAAAATGTGCACATGCACACATACATGCACACACACATGTAGATATGCGCGCACACACACACACACACACACACACACACACACACACACACACACACACACACACACACACACACACACACAGTAGAAAGTTGGCCTGCAGTCCTACTTGACCCAGGTTCGAATCCCGGCTGGGGCAGGGAACAGTTTAAGGATTTGAATCTCATAAAAAAAGACTGATCTACTAGATGACACGCCGACATGTCTTAGAAATACCCATGCTAATACCAATACACCAGTCCTGTATGAGATAGCCCTAGCATGTATTGAGTATAGATGGTGGGTGTTAGCGCCGAAATGGTGACATATGGAGATGTAAGGACGTAGGAGGACTATTGGACCTCGGAAAATTGGCTGTGAAGCCTATGCCCAGAGTCGGACACATAAAAAAAAAAAAAAAATACTCAGCAGGCACGGATTCTGGGTAAGGAGGAACGTGGGGGAGTATGCCTCCGCATTTTCAACAAACCAATGAATACTTATAACAAATGAATACTAATTATAATAAATCCACAAAGATTCATGCCACCGTTTTCCGGAATGCTGGATACAGCTCTGATCAATCCCCTTCCACATCCACTCACCCTACCCCCCTCCGACACCAAGACACAGGCCTCCCCCCCCCCCACACACACGCACAATGTCCACACATGTTTCTCTGAGGTAATATGATGCTTTTCACTGCTGCTTAGTTTTCATTGCTTTCTGCATCTAAAATCCCAGACTCTGATTGGTGGAGGTTGAACCCATTTGTTCCTTGCACATGTAGTAAGATTTCACACCTTGAAGTACGATTGTCTAATTATTTTGCTTCTCATTATTGCTACGATTTAACTTGATACTTATTACTGGGGTGTTCGATAGTGGTTCTGAATAAACCCCTGCCGTCTTGAGGTCATTCGTAATTTATATAAGATTTCCTGGTGGTGGTCAGATGAGTATTATCACATAATCATGATAAAAGGGGAATTGTTTTCTTATGGAACGTTCATGCCAAAAGTATGATGCTGGATATCGGGTAGGGCAACCACTGTCTTAGAATATGGTGGTCTTTGGGTATTGAACCAGTAACCTGTTCTCTGAATAGTTATTATTGTATTTAAAACCAATAGCACTGACACTTCTGGTCGTCATTAAAATAAATGGTGCCCATAGCTTCTCAGGTAGCAGTCGAATCGTACAGCATGTGGTAACGACATACTCTATTGCGAAAAATAAATGCACGAGTATTTTTTTTTTCCAAATATTCTGGCTCAATAATGATGAAAGGTTGCCTTGCTAGACTCTTATTATGTTGTGCTACCTACCATTATTTTGAGAAGATTCCCCGACTTTGGTGCATGTAATACGCCGAGAAAATCTCCTTGTCAATTCCTAACTGCTGCTCTTAGGCTATTTTGTTTTGATTAGGAAAGAGGTTTCTTATTACACTTATACAAAACGCAGGCAAAAGACACATTCCCTAGAGGCAACAGAGACACAACCCCAACTTCACACCAGAAATTCAAAGCCTCATCGGTCAACGGGACACACTGCGACACTCCCCCAACACCCCATTCACAAGACACAGTACAACAAATACAAGAACACAACACTCAAATAAACAATAAAATATCAGAACAGCAAACACTAAACTGGAATAGTTATCTCCAAACACTTGACCACATAACAAACACTAGGAAACTCTACAAAACACTAAACAGCATCACACTTTCAAGCAGCAACACTACACAATCATGTGCTGCCATCACAACAACAGACACCATACCTTCAAACAAACAACAAGCAAACACTCTCATCAATCACTTTCCACATGTCACCCACCTAAACCCCCATCGCGACGACCGACGTATCATCCGACGTAAGAGACAGTTCCCCACAGACCCAGACTACGTACCTTTCACTTACAACCAGACGAAGCACATCATTAGCAACCTTAAGCACTCATCTGCCTGTGGACCAGACAACATAAGCAACATTCACCTTAAACATCTTGGACCACAAGGCATACAAGCCCTCACCAACATATCAAACTACAGCTACTCACACAACATAATACCCAACATCTGGAAGTATGGCATTATCATCAGTATCCCTAAACCCAGCAAAGACCCCATGTTACCTTCCTCACACCGCCCCATCACACTCCTCTGCACCCCCTCTAAAGTCACTGAACGACTGATACTACAACTAGTTACACCTCACCCCCACTCCCCCAGCCCAATCACAACATGGCTTTAGGCCACTGTACTCCACAAACACTCTTCTTACAGACCTCACACAGAGAGTTTTTGATGGCAGGAATTCAGCTAGGCCACCACACAGAACACTCCTTGTCACACTAGACATCAGCAAAGCTTTTGATGTCATCCCCCGCCACAACCTCACAAACAAAATACTCAACACAACCATGCATAATAACACAAAAAGGTGGTTGGTAAACTACTTAGCAGGTAGATGAGCACACGTAACATTTGCCGGTCAGTCTTCGAACATCAGAAACTTCACAAATGACGTCCCCCAAGGATCTGTTTTGTCTCCTACACTCTTTAACCTATACATGCACGACATACCCACACCCCACACACCACAGATACACATAGCTTCCTAAGCAGATGATATAACACTTGCATATACACAACAAAACGCAAACACAGGTGCACACATCCTCCAAACTTGCCTCAACACACTACACGAATGGTTCACCACAAACAGGCTCTAAATAGCCCCAGTCAAATCTACAGTGACCCTTCTCACAAACTGGACAGCAGAACACAGTCACATTCCACATCTCATCATAAACGATACTCCCCTACCACACACACTCACACACAAAATCCTTAGTGTAACATACAATACATCAATGTCATTTAAACAACACATCACAAACATTAAAAATGAAGTAATACCAAGACTTATTATCTTGAGGTCATTTGTCCATACAACATTCGGACACGACAAAGAAACCACCACCACAGTTTACAAACAATATATACATTCAGTGATGAACTATGCAAGCCCTGCTTGGGCTTCTAACCTCACTAAAACACACTACAACACTCTACGACCATACAGAACAAGGCCCTAAAAATAATCACAGGCTGCACAGCTACTATGCCCACAGACCACCTACATCAAGAAACTAAAGTCCTCAAAGTCAAGGATCTCCTAGACATGAGAGGCACCCAAATTCTTGCTGTAGCCTCCACAAACCTACAGCATCCACTACACTACACGGCAGCACATCTACACACACCAACGAACATAAAAACAATACTCAGCACACGATATCATACACAAATACTGTCATCTCTCCCCATTCGCCCAACCCAGGCCAGCTTCCAGATGCATATCTATACTTAAATCACTCTCTGCTCCATTCAGTCACTTAAAGACAACACACAGCTGCATGCACTGCCTCCTGATATCCACCCTTCTGAATCCTATCGCCCTCGTGAGGACAGGGTCCTCCTGGCCAGTATGAGATGTGGGCATCATCCAGCCCGCTTAAGTTACCAGAAGAAGCTGGATGACTCCGTCGCTGATGCCTGTCCAGGATGTAACACATCATCCCATACTATTAAGCACATTATGGAAGACTGCATTGCACACAATCACCTAAGCCAACTACACAACATATACTCCTTGAGAGCTCTGTGGGAAAGCCCGGTCTCGGCCATGGCCCTCCTTAGGGACTCGGGGCTATAGGCGGTCTGGCCTAACAGACCTATAGGGAACAGCTACTGCCACTACTATTTTCAATGAACTTTTAATTATTTGGACAAAACTGGAACAGTGAAAATGTACACAGCTACGTATATCCAATGTCAAGTGCCCAGCTGTTGATTGACAAGGGAGGTTTTCTCTGGATATTACATGCATCAAAGAGAATCTTCTCATCATAATGGATGGTAGCACAATATAATAGAAAAGTCTAACACGGCAACCTTCCATCATCATTGAGTCGGAATAGTTAAAAGAAAAATAGTGCAATTATTTTTTTTTATATAGTAAGTCGTTACCACATGTGCTACCATTCGATTGGTAGATGAGAAGTTAGAGGCACCACTTATTTTAATGACGACCAGAAATGTCTGTGCTTATGGTTTTTAATACAATAATAACTATTCAGAGAACAGGTCAAGGGCTCAATACCCAAAGATCACCACATATTAAGACAGTGGTTGCCCCAGCCGACATCCAACATCATACTTTTGGTATAAACGTTCCAAAAAATAATAGTGTCCCCCTTCATCATGTTGGCATGATAATACTTATCTGACTACCACCAGACAGTCTTTTATAAGTTATGAATCACTTCAAGATGGCAGGGGTTTATTCAGTACCATTATCCAACACCCCAATAATAAGTCTGTCAAATAAAATCGTACTAATAATGTGCAAACAAAATAATCAGACGTCATCGTACTTCACGGTGTGAAGTCTTAATAAAAGAGCAAGGAACAAATGGGTCTAACCTCCACCAATCAGAGGCTGGGGTTTTGGGTGAAAAACAAAAAACAAAACAATGAAAACTGAGTAGCAGTGAAGAACATCATATTACCGCCAAGAAACATATGCGTGGATATTGTGTGTGTGTGTGTGTGTGTGTGTGTGTGTGTGTGTGTGTGTGTGTGTGTGTGTGTGTGTGTGTGTGTTGTGGGAGGGAGGCTTATGTCTGGGTGTCGGAGGGGGGATGAGAGGATGTGGAAGAAGGTTGCTCAGAGCTGGATGCAGTACTCTGGAAAACGGTGGCATGATTCTTTGTGGATTTACAAGCATGAACTCTTGATATCTCATTGTCAGACCCTCCACGAAAATTTTGATAATCAAATCCCTCTTTTCATATTTATGTAAGATACTTTATACACTACTTATATTTTGCTGTCAGAGTTCATTTATTATAAATGCTCACTTAAAGACCGCCTTCGGCGGCCTTCTCCCTCGTGTTGTAAAGGCCAGAAATGAGTCATAACTCTGGATCAGGTGGCGCGATTGGCCTTTGTTTTATTCTTCATGTTAGAGCATTTTAACCCGCCCCGTCCCGACGACGTATGGGTACGTCACCACGATTTGCATTTGCCAGTCCCGGCGACGTACCAGTACGTCGTGCAATTGCAATGTGCATAATTTCGACAATTTTCAAATTTCGCGCTTGATTTGTGGTACGTACCCTCGCCTGACCTTCCCCTACCTGCCACCAGGCGGGGACACTCGGCAACCCTGCGCGACTCGCGCTAGCCCGCCACTCGTCCACTCACCTGGTAGCCACGGTCCTGCTCAGACATGGCTAAGAGAGGTCTCTCAGAGAGCGAAATTCAAGTCGCCCTGGACACCTTTACCAGCGACAGTGATTCCCCACCGGATGACGAGGAGATGGACAAAGATTTTGTGCAGCCAGAGGAGGAAGAAACCACCAGCAGTGACGAGGAAGTTCCGTCACCAAGGAAGCGGCAGTACGTGACTTACCGTGCTGCTAGAGAGGGGCAGGAGGCAAAGAAGGCACGTGGTATGTCATATCCCTATCCCCAGCGTGCCTTGGAAGCAGAATTCGAGGTCGAGGACGAGGACGAGGATGGAGACGTGGGACGTGCTGCCACGTGGTATGGGCAGGAGGTGATTACGCATCGTGGCCCAGAGCGCACACCACGTCGTCTAAGCAGGTATGGGCCTAGCATTCTGTTTGGGGCGGTAGGAAGTGAAGTGGAGGGAGTGGGGAGTGAAATGGACATTCCTGGGATAAGGGAAAGTGAGAGTGAGGTGGGTGAGTCATTGCTCTCCCTACGCAGTGTGAGGCGGCAGAGTGGATCACGTGGGCCAGTGCGGGTGCGTTCCTTATCACGTGGGGTTGTGAGGGAGGGGGAAGGTGGGGAGGAACCACTCCAAAGCACGTCTTATGCTCCCCATTATCCCCTAACACATGGTCGAGCAAGGTTGCGTGAGAGAGCACGTGGTGTGGTAATGGAGGGGGAAGGTGGGGAGGAACCACTCCCCGGCACGTCTTCTGCTCCCCAATATCCAACTATTTCATCCCCACAGCCCCCTAATGTTCCTCAAGGCTGTAAAGGTAAGGGAAAGGGAAAGGGTAAAGGCAGAGGGAAGAGGAGTGACATTGGGGAAGCCCTCCGTACTCCTTCTCCCCAACCTCCCCAACCAGGATCTCCTCCCCACCCAGACGAAGGTGGTGATGGGGACGAGGGATTTGTGTCGTGGGATTGGGAGGATGGGAGTGATTTTTCTCCCCTCATTCACCCCTTCACTGAGCAGGGGCGATCTGGCTGCATTGCACCAGGTATTCACTGTAATTCAAGCAGGTTGGATTTTTTCCACCTGTTTTTCAGTGAGGCCTTCATTGATCAGATCGTGTTTCAAACAAACCTGTTTGCAAGCGGCCAGCGGCTAGAAAGTGAAAGATTGGGAACAAGGAGTAGGCATTCAATGATTTATGATTACCCTGTCTCCATTCCAGAAATGTTCTTATTTTTTGCCCTTGTCCTTTTGATGGGTATAATAAGAAAAAATAGAATTCCTGCTTACTGGACTACGGACCCTGTTATGTTTACCCCCATATTTGGTCAAGTGATGAGCCATAATCGGTTTCAACAAATTCTAAGTCGCCTCCATTTTTATGATGCTAATGGCCCTGCAAATGCAAACAACACGGACAAAATGAGGCGAATTAGGCTGGTCTTTGATCACCTCAGGCAAACCTTTCAATCCTCATTCTATCCCTATAGAGATCTCGTCATAGACGAGAGTCTCGTGTTGTGGAGAGGCAATATTTCATTCAGACAGTATATACCCAGCAAAAGGCACCGTTTTGGGTTCAAGATCTTTGTTATGTGTGACTGTAGGACTGGATACGTGCAAGACATAGTCTTGTACACCGGTGCACAGACAGACATAATAGAAGATCGAAGTATAGGACTTTCGGGAGCAGTGGTAAAGACGATGATACAAGACTACCTTCATCGTGGTCACGTTCTCTATCTCGACAACTGGTACACTAGCCCTCTTCTCGCTCGTTATCTTCACAGACATGAAACGGGAGTCTGTGGAACCGTAAAGGTGAACCGGCGTCACATGGTCAAGGTAGGGCGGAAACTTGCAAAGAGTGATTTTGTCTTCTTCAAAGCAAACAACATCCTTGCAACAATGTGGAACCACAACAGAGAAGTAAGCCTCTTGTCCACGGTTCACCGCCCCTTGATGCACCGTACTGATTCTGTTGATTACCATAGCGAGAGCAGGCGTCGTGTTTGGAAACCTGAATGTGTCATGGACTATAATATAAACATGCGCCTCGTGGACCAGTCAAACTCCATGATATCGACGGTAGAGTGTGCCAGGACCACGATGAAGTGGTATAAAAAACTGTTCTTTCACTTGCTAGATATCACTGCTCTGAATTGCCACCACCTTCACGCCATGACCACAGGAGTTCAGGAAACCTTTGAAGGGTTTGTGAGGGAGCTCACACGAGAAATCTTTGCAAAGTATGCTGTTGAAAGGCCCCAACAGCGCCCCCTCACTGCCCATATTACCCACACTCCCCAGAGAATATCCGCCCGCCATTTCCCCACTCCTATCCCGCCCCAGCCCAACAGACCTAGGCTCCAGCGCAGGTGTCACGTGTGCAGTCATTCCCAGGTGAGACTCACGACACAGAGGAAGGACACCCGCTATGAGTGCGTGCAGTGTGACGTGGGTCTGTGTATTCACCCATGTTTTAGTGAATATCACACGTTGCTGCAATTTTAGCATGGTGTGAATGCGAAAGGACGCAGAAATTATGATGTAAATGCGACAGACAGACGCTCTGTGAAATATCAGTCATGTGGATCGCCAAATATTAGTATAAAGTGCCTACGGGTAGAACATAAGTGCAAACATTGGGGGTAAGTATATAAATCTGCCCTAAGTTGAAACTTACATAGAGAGGGTTGTTTGATGCGATATTCTGTCGCTCAGTGCAATAAATACGGCCCCTTATTATAAATTTTCTATTATGTGACATTCTTACGGGTATAATATAAGTTCAAATTATTGTATATGATGATGTATTTCCTAAGTCAAATATTCATAGCGTGTCTATAAAGAAAAGATTTCCTGACGCTTAGTCGAATGAATAAGGCACGTATTAGTCAAAATAAAAGTCAGCAAGTGATAAAGTGAATAATTAGTATATAAGTGTGTGAGTGAATTAGTATATAAGTGTGTGAGTATTATGTATGACGTAACATTCCTTGCGAGAGTATTTTCAGGCGATACTCTCACGCTCACTTGAATAAATAATGGCAGTAAGTATGTACAGTGCATTGGAGGGGTGTAAACGTGTGTAATGTAAGTGGGAAAATATAATTGGAGTGAATAAATAAAGTAGATGATGAAACACGAGTGTTTGAGATCGTGGTTGCTACGTGAATAGGCGCTAGCATATCGCTAAATGCCCTCGTAATGAATGAAAATAATTGAAAACCTTCACAGTGGTGGGGGAAAGGTTCTATGTAAATGGAAAAATAATTGGAAAGTGATAAAACAATTTGGTATGTTGAAATACGAGTCATAGCGAGTGCGCTTACTAAGCTGATGTGCGCTAAACTTACGCTGCATGTCATCAAAATGAATGAAAACATCTGAAATCACTTACAAACAGTTGTAATTGGTAAATTGTCATTGAAACAGAAGTATACAAGTAGAAAAAATGATCGGTAGACTCATAACAGAAAATTAGCAGATAGCATGATACGGCTCGGACCTAACTCGCTATGCTCGCGCGATGGTACAATGCTTATTTTTCCTATATATGTGTCTGAAATACATTATATTGTTACTGTTATTGTTTATTAGTACAAATTCAATAAATGTAGAGGTGTTGTGTGTTGTTTGTCCCATTACTCCTTACCATAGAAAACGTTAACGCATATCCAGCCCATTACAGAATACGATACCTGCGGGGGGAAACCGCACCTGTATAGACCACTTATAGACCGCAGAGACCACTTTCTTCAAGATTTCCCATAGTTTCTCGACCTAAGCGGAAGTTTCATAAGACAAAAATTTTTTCCAAAAAGGCCCGGGACTGGGGGATGTCATAGGTGTGGAAAGGCTCGGGACGTGACGGGTTAACGGTACCTTGCTATAGCAAGCATTGCACTACGTTGCATAGTTTTGGGTGCTACTGTAATTTCAATGCTCACAAAGAATGTAATCTGCCTAAAGGCCGACGAAACCACTCGATGTCAAAAGGCCAGAAATGAGTCATAACTTGGGAACAGGTGGCCCAGTTTGACTGGAAATTGTTTTATTCTTCAAGTTAGAATATTTAAGAGGTACCTTTCTCTAAAGAAAATTGCGCTACAGTGCGCCGTTTTTGCTGTGTTACGGTCACAAACGGACAAACGGACAAACCAACATACACAAATCGGATCATTACAATAATGATTCTTTGGTGTACCGAAATTACCAGGGCATACACTCCCCACGCCCCTCCATACCCAGCTTAGTGTGTGTGTGTGTGTGTGTGTGTGTGTGTGTGTGTGTGTGAGTGTAAATGCGTGCTTGAATGTGGAAACGCGCACTCACGAGCAACCTACCGAGCCTATTGGCACCAAAAGTAGGACATGGGGCAAACTGAACCAGCACATAAATTATGTGTTCCCTCCTTCTGAGCTTAAGCTTTCTGAAATTCGTATGTGCATTACTACCCTAACCCATGAACTTAAATGACAGAGATGTGACCAGGTAATGGAGTAATGAGGCACTGTCACTTTCCCTTATCTATACATGTGTGGCAGATATTTGGCCAGGTTAACATATGATTTAGCACTGACACGTCCCTTCATCCATGCATATGTGGTAGAGATGTGGCAAAGCTAGCTGTCGCTCTGGCTGTGAGACATGCCCTCAACCCACATATATGTAGCAGTGATGTGGCAAGGCTAGCGCTTGCTTTGGCACTGACACATCTCCTCAAGCTACGCATTTGTGGTAGAGACGTGGCCAGGCTAGCTTTCGCACTGGCCGTGTCACATCCCCTTCAACCAATCACATGTTGTAAAGATGTGGACAAGCTAGCGTTTAGTCTGGCACTGACACATCACCTCACTCACACATATGTGGCAGGGTTTAGAGAAGAAAAAACTGATATGTATAATGATCAGGCAGACAAACTCAGCTTTTGAGCTTCAAGCTTTGGGATCACAGTCCACGACGGAGATTGCAACCTTCGAATTCAGTTATACTATTTCCACGGTTATCGCACATTAAAAAAAAACAGTATATCGTGAAGGTCAACCATCATCTATGAAATTCAGGGATTGAAATGATAAACGGAGTATTTGCACTGGAATGCAACTCGCACAGTGATACGTAACCTAGCTACTGTAAAAATGCTTCTTGTACTGCAGGATCATTATGGCGACAACAGTGAAATGCTACAATTTCGTGTAAGATATCCAGAGGATGGATTATCTGACTTATTGCACAAAAACGTAACATTAATGTTGTCATACATTTCAATGTAATTTTTGTCTAGAGACACACGTAATACCTAACCACAAACGTAGAAAAAAAAAAAATCAATGAACGAACAATAATGCAGTGTTCATATTCTCTGAAAATATCACGAGGTTCGTACGAATAATGCAGTATTTCTACACAAGTGACCCGGAACTCTTAGCCTAGTAGAATTATATCTTTCATCTTTATTTTAGCAGTAAACTGCTGTTTTTTGTTATAACAGTATCATTCCCACGGTAATACATTTTATCCAGTAATACGTCATAAAATTGAATGTAGATTATGCATCAAAGAAAATTTTTCTTCTGGCGAGGTCATGGAGATCACAGTTATTTTACAAACCTAGTCAAAAACGATGAAACCACAATAATGTCGAAGAGATGTCCCTATTTCAGCATGGTGCTCTAGCCTACCTCGTAATTGTACATCATGAAGACATGCAGCCTTTAAGATTAAGCAGCCTAATGTGAATAACACATTTTTTTTTTTTGGTTAGCCTCATGATGTTTGAGATGTACGGATCAGTACAAGATAAATTATTTGTATTTCCGGGACGTGTACTGAAAGAGCAACTCGCAGTCGGTAATGTGACATTATTTTTTATACGTAAAGTCACAGATTAAGCAACGGGGAGAAAGTTATAATCAGCCCAACGGAATACTTTCAGTTGTTTGAAGAATAGTTGGAAATTATTGGCAGATACGACATCGTAATGGTTTTTGTGCATCCACTCATCACGTTTTAATGTGAATGATAATTACTACATTATGAAAGTGTCAACATTAAATTATGCACTGAGGTCAAAGGATCTGCCACTTGCACTATGATGCGATTATTTAACATTCTGTACAAAATAATATTATGAAGAGCATCTCCGTACACGGCACAGCTACATTAGTTCATCAGGAAGTGAAGCTAAATTCAAATCAGAGTGTACACTCAAACATAGTACCTCACAGCCCAACTTCAATCAGCTGAAGTTGTAAATGTTACAGCATTACCACACGAAACGTGAAGGGGTTGGCTAGCGAGGTACCACTTTCATGAGTGACTCTATATAAAGAGCTGCTTTAGATTAATTGTATATCTTGTTTCGATCTTTGGAATTCTAAAACTGCATGTCGAAAACAATAACACCCATGGGCAGATTTACACTGAGACTAATGAGACTGAAGCCTCAGCCCCAAACCTGCGAGAGGCCCCAACAGTTACAGTAAAAACGAAAAATTCATATTATTTTTCTTATTCTTTATTGTTCATTCATTTACATTTAGCGTAAGTTAAATGACACAAGTCTGCAAAATTTAAGCAATTAAAAATTGTTTTTTTATTGCACTCATGAAAACAAAATAATACATATAAAATGTTACCATGACATCGCATTTTAATGCAACATTAAACGTATTTAAAATTCAGCAAACTGTAAATATCAAATGATCTGTACATTATTGTTATAAATTAAATGAAAATGAAAATATTTAGTCAATGTAGTTTTTTAAACATCATGAAGGAACCTCACTGTATATCCTATGACTCGCATATGACTTCTCTAGTCTTTGTAATTTCTCTTTTTTTTTTCTTCCAAATTTCGTTTGTTGGCCAGTCTTTTACTCCCGCGGACGTAATATGAACCTGTTACACGTGATGTTGCTGGTTGGCAATACCTGGTACCATGCCGTGGTAAAGCCTATAAATCCATGAATGAACGTCACTTGTTGCGGGATGCTGACTGGCTACTATAATTAATGGTGTGGCTATTATGGTAAGAACGAATAATCGTCGACAAATATGTATGCACATTTATTTTGAGTAATTATTTGTACTAGTCTTCCTCTAATTTTTTTTTCTTAAAGGTGTGATAGCATTTTGTTAGAAAGCAAACATACCAGATTTGGCAGTATTTTACCCCCAGGCTTACCACACAATATCGTAAGGCCAGCATGAATATGACATCTGGTGACTGGAACTCAGCAGGTTTTAATTCAAATGTCCTTCACAATATGAAGATTAACATATTCTTATTGTTAAAGCAATGGCTGCCATAACATAATGAGGGTAACTAACTGAAATTAAACAGTGACAGCAGTTTACTATCCTTCTTTGCCACCTCCACCACAGCAGGTAGGAGGCCAGTAGAGTCAGGGAGACCAACTGTTCCATCCCATATCACCTACTAATACGATACACTTCTATATTTAAACTAAACCTATTAGCTAGTGACCTCATTACGTTTCCAATAATACAGAGAATGTTGGTGCGATGTGTATGGCTAGCGGATCAAATCCTGCCAGAGCTCTCAATAAAAGTGATACATTTCCATGTAACATTACTATTATAGCCCGTTTTTTTTTTTTTTAATGCGAGGAAGAAGGAACCAAAGGCCATGAGCCCGCAAAACAGTTTACTCCAAGAGAAAAACAAAATACAATAGAGAGCCAAATTCAAGATCCGATCATTTCGAGATGCCTGGACACACTGCGTGTGAAAGACTGGAGATCATAGGCAGCAGGAAATACAGACAGAGGGAGACAGTTCCAGAGCTGACCTGCTGCATGAATGAAAGACTGGGAGTAACGGTTAACTCTTGCATTAGATAGCTGGACAGAAGAGGCATGAGAGTTTGCTGCTAGACGGGTGCTACGCGCCCCTCGTAGAGGTGGAGGAATGCATGCAGACAGTTCAGAGGAGCAGTGACCATTAAAGTAGCGATAGAAAAGAGATAAAGATGCAACAGTGCGGCGAAGAGACAGAGGTTGAAGGTAGTCAGTAAGAGGAGGAGAGTTAATGAGACGAAAAGCCTTTGACTCCACCCTATTGAGAAGAGCTTTATGTGGGGAGCCTCCCCACACATGAGAGTTGTACTCCACACAGGGGCGGATAATACCCCTGTATAGAGTCAACAATTGTGCAGGGGTAAAGAAAGAAAGGAGTCGGCTTAGCACACCCAATCTCTTGGAAGAAGATTTTACAAGAGATGTAATATCATCTTTCCAAGATAAGTCCCGAGTAAATGAAACCCCAAGCATGTTCAAGGATGATGCAGGATTAAGCTGAATATTATTAAACATTAGTGGGTATACCTGTGGAAGATTTTGTCGGGTTGCTAGGTGTAAGAACTGAGTCGTAGATGCATTAAAAACAACCAGATTATTTTTACCCCAGGCAGAGATACGAGCCAGGTCAGACATTAGGTGTGCCATAGCCTCATCCCTTGTTTGTTGAAGTAACTGCTGAGATGGGCGTTGCGGGAACCGAATGGAAAAGTGAAGGGTGGAGTCATCAGTGTATGAGTGGATACGGTTAGATGTACGGCTTAGAAGATCATTGATGAATAAAAGGAAGAGAGTAGGTGATAGGACAGAGCCCTGAGGAACACCATTGTTGATAGATCTAGGAGAAGAACGATGGCCGTCTACAACAGCAGCTATAGAACGACCAGAAAGGAAGCTAGCGATGAAGGCACAGACAGAAGGAAAGAAACTGTAAGAGGGCAGTTTGGAAATTAAAGACTTATGCCAGACTCGATCGAAAGCGTTTGAGATGTCGAGTGCAATGGCAAAGCTTTCGCCAAAGTCCCGAAAGGAGGATGATCAGGAGTCTGCAAGGTAAGTGAGAAGATCGTCAGTGTAGCGTCCCTGATGGAACCCTTACTGACGATCAGAAAGAAGGTTGTAAGAGGAAAGATGCCTTAAAATTTTTCAATTGAGAATTGACTCGAAAACTTTTGAAATACAGGATGTTAAAGCAATTGGACGATAGTTGGAGGGTTGAGAGTGGTCACCCTTCTTTGGGACTGGCTGAATGAGAGCAAACTTCCAGCAAGAAGGAAAGGTACAAGTTGACATACAAAGGCGAAAGAGTTTGCCTAGGCAGGGTGTAAGCACAGAAGCACAGTTCTTGAGAACAACAGGAGGGACCCCATCAGGCCTATATGCCTTGTTAGTATTGAGGCCAGTGTTGGCAGAAAATACATCAACTGAAGAAATTTAATGTCAGCCATGAGGAAGTCAGAGGGGGGAAGTGATGGAGGAACAGCACCGGAATCGTCTAAGGTGGAACTGGAGGAGAAAGTCTGTGCGAAGAGATCTGCTTTATCAGTAGAAGAAATAGCTACAGAATCATCAGAGTAGAAAAGAGGAGGGAAGGATGATGAGGTAAAGTTGTTAAAAAGGTTTTTGGCAAGGTGCCAGAAGGAGCGGGAAGAATTCGAGTTGAAGAGTTGAGTGCATTTAGTACGGATGAAATTATTTTTAGCAGAGCGACGAACAGACTTAGCACGATTCCGGGCAGAAACGTAAAGATGATGTGATTCAAGGGTGGGTTGGCTCCGGTACCTTTTGTAGGCCCTCTCCTTGTTGCGGACAGCATTAGAACAAGCGTGATTAAACCAAGGCTTTCTTGCGTTAGTCAAAGGATATCAGAAAGGAATGTATGCTTCCATGCCCGAGAGAATAACCTCCATAATGCGCAAGGCACACTCAGATGGCTCCCGGCCATGGAAGCAATAATCATTCCAGGGAAAATCAAAGAAGTACTGCCTGAGGGCATCCCAATCCGCGGCTCCAAAATGCCACAGACGACGTTTCCCTGGATGGTCCACAGGCCGTACCGCAGTGATAGGAAAGGTTAAGGTGATAAGGTTGTGATCGGAGGAGCCCAACGGAGAGAAAAGATTAACAGTGTAAGCAGGAGGATTAGTTGTAAGGAAGAGGTCAAGTATGTTTGATATGCAACAGGGAATATTTGGTGGAGAATAATTTCAGTGACTCTCCAAACAATGTAATATATACAAACGTTGTCATTATTTTTAATGGCGTGTCAGATGAAAGTTGTGTAAAGACAAAACGAAACTGATTGTTTCCGCAACTCCACCTAAAAAATTGTCGCGCTAAAATAAAATCGAAATATGATTCCCATGCATGTGGTTCATGCTACTTTTAGCTATTGGTAAACAAAATTACCAAATCCATCGTAAATAGCGCCAATTGCCTAACCGTCAGACATCCTGATTAACATCTTACTTTTCCCCTCTCATAAATTTGCTCTTATTAAATATTTCCTCCCTCCCTCTGCTTGCTTCTGTGACTGCCCGTCCTCTGTATCTGTAGATACATTTTTGCTGTATCTACATGACCAGAAACATTTTCTAACTGGTGTTCATTTTTGTTCTATCTGCATGGATCAGTATCCTGAAAAACATCAAAGCGCAAATGCTTTCATTATCATATGCTTTTCTCACAAGTGGGGGCAGGCGGTGGCCGAATCAGTAGAGAGGTGGCCTGCAGTCCTAATGGACCTAGGTTCGAATTCCCGCTGGGGCAAGGAACAGTTTATGGATTTGAATATCATTAATGCAGACTTTACTGATCTACTAGACGATCCGCCGACATGTCATAAAAATACCCCCGCTAATACCAATACACCAGTCCTGTATGAGTCAGCCCTAGCATGTATTTAATATGGACAGTGGGTGTTAGAGCCGAAGTGATGACATGTGGAAGGTGTGGACGTAGGAGGACTACTAGGCCATGGCAACAGGCTAGGAAGCCTATGCCCCGAATCGGATACATAAAGAAAAATAAAATGGAAACGCACAGGAGCAACTGCAATTTCATAGCATCTTATCATAATACTACTCATTCACTCTACTCGCACTTTATCACCCTTCTCTCCCACATTCCACACTGGCGACCTATGTCATGCTCCTTCTTATCACCTCCCACCACTATGACTTCTTTAAACCCTGACTCTCAGTCTCTAACCACTAACTCTTGCTATAAACCCGTGATAGAAGGTTTACAAAACCATCAATACTTATCAAAATCTATCATGATTTGTCCCTTGTCTGAAGAGGCAAGGATAATGGCCATTTATATTTTGATTTGTGTGTTGTGAGGAATACCTCAAGTGTTCGCATGGTGTTTATATCAGGGAAAGTATATATCACAATAATTGCCAACGTTAAGCATGTATTCTTAAGGATTACTTCAGGCATCATATAACATGATTAAGAGACAACAATACCTGTGTTAACAAGAACGGAAAGCATGATGGTGGAATGAGTGATTTTATGGTGAGTGCGAACTAAGGTAAATGAGGGAGCAGACTTGAAGATGGTTAGGTAGTTCGCGTTATTGATGATGATTCTGATGCTTTACAAATATGAATGGGAGTAGTATCAATGTATAGGGTAGTTTAGTTTATCAGTTACTAAAGATATCATGAACCACATTCATGGGAATCATATCTCGAATTTATTTTAGTGCGACAAGTTTTAAGGTGAAGGACTGGGGATCACTTTAATTTTGGCTTTACATGGCTTTTATCTGACACATGTCAGTAATAGTCAGTGGCGTATATAGGTCCATGGAAAGGTGGGAGGGGCACAGGGGTGAATCCAGGATTTTTGTAAGGGGGGGGGGAGGGGCGAGCGAAGCGAGCCTTTACAGCTGGGGGGTCTGGGGGGCGCTGTAAGCCCCCCCAGGAAATTTTTTGAAAATCAAGAATTTTTAGGGGCATTTTGAAGCCTCAAGAGGGATATATTGCACTAATTTGATATTCAATGACAAAACAATATAAAGAAGCTTATTTATCTTGCCTTAAACAAAAATTAACTATTTGAAAAATATGTAATTAGGGAATTCTACTGTACCCAGTACGTATAAAAAAAATGCTAGATCATAATAAACAATTGTTGATTCCTTCATTCCTGGAAGTTGCAATGTTCATTTTTATATGAAACATTTAAAAATTTAAAATAAAACTCGCATTAATGATTTAGAGAGAGAGAGAGAGAGAGAGAGAGAGAGAGAGAGAGACTGAATAAGTGAGTGAGTGAGTGAAAACTTACTAGAGTCGTGTGATAGTTGATCATTTGAAATCAAGCAGCCTACTTTTACGGCTGAATTCATTGATTACTTGTATATGTATTTAGATCTGCAAAATGTGTAGGCCTACTGGGGCAAAAGGGAGGGGGCCCATGACCGAATGCCGCCCCCCACTTATATACGCCACTGATAATAGTAATGATTTAGTGTTTATGTTTTATCGTTTGGAGAATCACTGATATTATTTTCGACCAAATATTCCCTGTTGCATTGCATATCAAATTCCCAGTCCTTCATTTATGCAACAGGTCAGCTCTGGAACTGTCTCCCTCTGTCTGTATTTCCTACGTCCTGTGATCTCTAGTCCTTCAAACGCAGTGTGTCCAGGCATCTCGAAATGATCGGATCTTGAATTTGGCTCTGTCTAGTATTTTGTTTTTCACTTGAAGGAACATTTTTAAGGGCTTGTTGGCCTTTGGTTCCTTCTTCCTAGCATTAAAAAAAAAAAAAGCTGCTATAATAGTAACATCGCATGGAGATGGATCACAAAAAGAGGGCTCAAACAGGGTTTAATCTGCTAGCCTTACACCTCACAGTAACATTCTTTGTATTATGGGAGACATAAAGAGGTCAGATTTAATTTTAAGATAAAAGTGTATCGTATGAGTAGGTGACATGGGATGGAACACTTGGTCACCTTGCCTCAACTGGCCTCCAACTTGCTATAATGAAGGTGGTAAGGCAGGATGGCAAACTGTTGTCACTTTTATTTCAGATAGTTATCTTCATTATGTAATGGTAGCCGTTGTGTTAACATTAAGATCATGTTAATCTACATATTGTGAAGGGGATTTGCAGTAAAACCTCTTGAATTCCAGTGACCAAATATAATATTCAAACTGGCCTAATGATATCGTGTGGTAAGCCTGAGAGCAAGGTATTGCCAAACCTGGTATGTTTTCTTTTTAATAAAATTCTATAAAAAGCTTGTGAGGAACACTAGTACTAATAATTACTTAAAATAAATGTGCATACATATTTGTCGGCGATTTTTTTTTTCCATAATAGCTAAACCATTAAATTCAGTAGCCAACCAGGATCCCCGTTAAAAGTGACGAAGTTCATTCATTGATTTATACTCTTTACTATGGAAGGTTACTAGGTATCGCCAACCAGCAACTGGACTTGTAGCAGCTTCATTTGTCCTCGGGTGTACCTTCTTTCCATGTCCTTAATATCCTGATGGATTCTTTCACCCTGTCCTTCACTCACTGTCCCAAGACTTTCTGGTAAAAATTCCAAATGCGAATCTAAAAGTGAACTTTGAGACTCACATTGCAACCGAACTCCTCAAGCTTGGCCAGCAAATTTCTCTCAAATTCTTTGTAATTTAGATCCTTATTGTTATCTAAAAGCTTAGAAATTACTTGACTGAATGATGCCCAAGCCTATCGCCCCAGGTAGTTCATCTCACCATCAAATTCTGCATCAGAAATAAGTTTTCTAATATCAGGTCCAGTAAAGACACCCTCTTTCAATTTAGCTTCTGACAAACCAGGAAACATTCAACACAAATACATAATACAGGCTCCATCTTTTGATAGGTCTTTGACAAACTGCTTAATTAATCCATGCTTAATATGAAGCGGTGGTAGCAACACATTATTTGGTTTCACCAAGCTAGGTTTGATGATGGTTTTGGCACCAAGTTGTAGATTTTTTCGATTTGGCCACTCCTTCTGAACCCACTATAAATCCTTGGCTCTGCTGTCCCACTCACAGAGAAAACATAGGAATTTTGTATAGGCTGACTGCTGACCCAGTAAGATACACAGAACTTTCAGGTCCCCACACATGAACCAACGGTGTTCATTGTAGTTGATTTTCTAGAGAAGATTTGCCAAATTCTGGTACGTTTCTCTTAAATGCACAAAATGAGCAACAGGTATTGATACATATATATTTCCATTATGAAGAAGTGCCCCTTTCAGGCTTCTTTTAGATGAATCTGTACCTAGCTTTCTGCATAATAATCTCTGCCACGTTTCTGCACTAGGCCACTTACGTCAGTACAACGTACTAAGGATCCATCTTTCTTGAAATATGGTGTAAACTTTTTCTCTCTTTCGGTACCAAGGGAAGGTTGTATCTGGATGTAATAAGTATCTTATAAATGGGACTCCAAGAGCTTTGCAGCATCTTTGGGGAGACCGAAGTCTCTTACTAAATCATCAAGTTCATCTGGAGAGAATGGCTGTGGCTCATTGTTGGGACAAATTCTTCATCGTCTACTACAGCACTTTCTTCCTCTGAATGAGTTTCTACATTATCAAGACAATCAGGTGGAGTAAGGATTGGCAGATCATGTTCATGTAGTAGAGTCCTTATTGGTGACTGAAGATTAGGATATATAACTTCTGATTTTTTAAAAGTATCCTTGAATTTTGCAGAACAATAACAACAACCCTTACTATGATTTTTGAATTCCCCCCATATCATCGGAATACCAAAAGCAAGAGCCTTCTTTTGACCTTTTGACCACTGTCTAGTTCCTCAACACAAACAGAACAGACACTGTGACATGTCCACCTTTTGTCGTGGTCACCAGGTTTTATTCCAAAGTAGATGTAATGAGCTTCTTTAACATTCTGTCCCTCTCTCTCTCTCTTTTTTTTTTTTTTTTTTTTTTTACTAAAAATTTTCCACAGATGTAGCAAAAAAGATCAGGACTTCACACAACATCTAGACGCCAAAATATGATTGTTAACAGTACAAAAAAAAAAAAATTATCTGTAAAAAAAGAAAAACTTCAATAAATCTCACTACTTACTCAGTACAACACCACTATTTTCAGTAAATATCACTGTGAATAAAAAAGGAAACACTCCACTGGAAGGAATTAATAAGTGCACTAATCAAATTAGTCACACTGGGATAATTATGTTTACAGCGCTCCAATACTGCTATGTCTCACCACACTGTTGTGTTCCAGCTTTATTCTGGCATTTTAACAAATACTATAATTTTGTTGGTTTAAACATGAATTTTAATTTCAGAAAATACTAAATTGAAACATATCATTGTAATAAGATAACCATGTGTAAATAATTATATAAAATGATTTAAAAAAAAAGCTATAAATGAAAATTTAAAAAATGTTACGTGACGGACAAAAAAGATTTTTAACTTTTTGATTCACCGCCCAAAAATATATAAAAATCACATGAAATAATAAAACAAAATGTATACCTCTGTGATCTGAAAATACAATAGCAATAATACAGTGTGTTTTGTCTTTTCCAAATATTAATAATTTTTTTTTTTTTTTTTTTTATGTGTCCGACTCTGGGCAAAGGCTCAGGGCCTATTTCTTGGGGGCAGTTGCCTATCCCAAGGCCCAGTAGTCCTTCTACACCTCCACATGTCACCACTTCGGCGCTAACACCCACCGTCCATATTGAATACATGCTAGGGCTGTCTCATACAGGACTGGTGTATTGGTATTAGCGGGGGTATTTTTACGACATGTCGGCGGGACATCTGGTAGATCAGGAAAGTCTGCTTTTAGGAAATTCAAATCCTTAAACTGTTCCCTGCCCCAGCCGGGATTCGATCCTGGGTCCATTAGGACCGCAAGCCGCCTCTCTACCGATTCAGCCACCGCCTCCCCCAATAGCTGCATTTGTGCATGTTCTGTGATATGCGGTCACTTATTAATGGATGTATATATATATATATATATATATATATATATATATATATATATATTAAAAGGAAAAAAAAAAAGTTTAAACAAGACTTGTTCAAATAGAAAAGAGAACCAAGAGGAAAAAATGCGCTGAGTCAGCTGAGGTTTGTTTAGACTACAGCAACACGGGGAAAGTGTACATACTCTGTAAGTACATACTCTGTTCTTTAAGTATTGCAAAATGGATACATACTTTAGTAAAGCAAATTTGGAAAAGAAAAGGCATAAAGGTAAAAAGCAAAATGATGATTTCTACCAAGAACTGGTTGAAGTGGAGACTCACAATAGACTGGTTGAACGTGTACACAAACTAGAAATGGCTTTCAAAAATGAAATTGATGAAATAAAGAAGCAGATGCACTTGCAAAAGGAAGAAATAGAAAAACTAGGAAGGGAGGCCAATAAGAAAGACACAACCATCAGTGAACTAACAGTAGAACTGAGTACACTTAGGAAGAAAATGAGTGAAATGGCAAGTGCAGTAGTCAATCACGAGAGTGTTATGGAAGAGTTCAAAAATGATAGAGAGACAATTAGGCAAGTAAGCAGTCTTATAGACCAGAGAAGTGATATTGAGGAGAAGATAACACAGGTGAATGAAGCTGTGCAAAACTACAAAAATGATGTGGAAACCACGTATGCTGAAATGGTGAAAGTAAAGAAAGACTTAGAAACAAGGGTGGAGGAAAAAAGGAAGTGAATACAATAATCCAAAACAATCAAAAGTTAGTCAGAGATTCAGTAGATATAAACAAATCTATAGTAATCACTGGTATAGAAGAGGAAGAAGTAAAAAACAAGATCACAAGAGACAAAAAAGAGATGGCAAATGTAATGAGCTTGCTGAAGGAAGTATCAGAGGAAATCTGTAGTAAAGACATAGAGGAACACAAAAGGTTAGGGAAATATGAGAAAATCAGGACAAGACCTCTAAAGGTGACTTTCCAGAGTGTAAACACTGTGGAAGAGATACTAAAAAATGCAAATAATCTTATGGATAAAGAGGAGTTCAAAAATGTATGGATAAAAATATGCCTAACACAAAAGGAAATGGAATTACTGAAAGAGAAGAGGGAGGAAGCAAAAACAAAAAATGAGGGAAGATCAGAAGAGGAGAAGAAGAATTTTTTTTACAAAGTAATAGGATTGCAGGTACAAAAGTGGTACACAAACAGGATGGAATAAAAAGGAGGAAGGTAGTAGAACCATGTCAAGACAAGTATATAAACAAGATGATAAAGTTGATGTACTCAAATGTGGATGGAATGGTATCTAAATTACTAGAGATGAATGATTATGTCAAAGAAAATGAACCACAAATAATATGCCTAACTGAAACAAAATTAACACCAAGGATATCCAGTGACATACTAAACTTAGAGGAATACAATATATGGAGAAGAGACAGAAATTTTAAAAAAGGAGGAGGAATTATAATATTAACTAAGAAAAATCTAAAAGTCAATGAAATAAAACTAGATATACCCTCACAAGTAGAACTGATTGCAGTAGAGATCAACACATCTGAAGGTAAAGTAATTGTAGCCAAGTTGTACATGCCACCCAGATCAAACACATGGGAAAGAGACGAATATGAGGACCTGGCAGAGAGTACAATTCAGAGTTTAAGATCATTACTACATAAAATGGAAGAGAAATGGGAAAGAATTATACTAACTGGGGATTTCAATACAAATATAAATTGGAATACTCTAGATATAATTAGCCAAGAAAGCTGTTGGGACCAAAAGCTCCTGGATCTCGTGCAAGAGTTTTTTCCTGACGCAACATGTGAAGGAAACCACCAGAAAAAGAGGACTTGATGTACCTTCAGTGCTAGATCTAATATTTACTAGGCAAGAAAATGATATTGACATTTTAATATATCAATCACCCTCCACTCGGCAAAAGCGATCATGCAGTACTAAATTATAACTTCAGGATAGCATATGACATAGTAAACAGCAATGACAGTTATAAAAAGAATCTAAACTATAAAAAGGGAAATTATCAAGACCTAAAGAAGTATTTCTTAGAAGTTGATTGGGAAAATGAGCTTAGAGGACAAGATTTAAATGCTGTATATAAAAAATTCTGTGAATTTTATGAAATAGGAGTCCAGAAGCACATCCCACAGCACAAAGAAGCAGATAAGAAAATACAGAAATGGTTCAATACAGAATGTAAAAAATCAAAAGAAAGAAGAGATTTGTTGTGGAATAGATACAGAAGACACAATAGTGAAAGGGCGTATAATAATTACAAACAGCCAAGAAACGATTATACAAGAATAAGAAGGGAAGCCAAAAAACAGTTTGAGGAGGATATAATAAATAAAAGTAGTGATCAACCAAAGCTGTTTCACAGCTATATCAGAAGCAAAACCAAAGTAAAAGATATAATACAATCCATTACGGACGAGGGAATCACTTATACACAAGAGAAAGATATTTGTGAAGCACTAAATAAGAATTTCCAATTAGTTTTTACAGAAGAAAAAATTTTTAAGAGGGATTATGTGGAACATGCATGTCCACACATACTACCAGATATACAAATAGCAGAAAAAGTAATACAGCAGGAGTTAAGTAGATTAGACAGAGGAAAAGCAAGTGGTCCTGATGAAATTTCATGTTGCGTATTACGAGAATGTGCAAAGGAGTTAAGTAAACCATTATTTTTAATTTTCAAGAAATCCTTGAGTCAAGGTAAACTACCTGATATTTGGAAAAAAGCAAATATTGTCCCCTTATTCAAGAAAGGAAATAGACAAAATCCACTCAACTACCGACCAGTATCACTGACCAGTGTTGTAAGCAAGGTATTAGAAAAGCTTATAAGAAAAGCTTGGGTAAATCATCTAGAAGAACACAGTATAACAGAAAGACAGTTTGGTTTCAGAAAAGGAAAATCATGTGTTATTAATCTGTTGAGCTACTATGACAGAGTAACAAACACAATACAGGAAAGGGAAGGATGGGTGGACAGTATCTATTTAGATTTCAAGAAAGCTTTTGACACAGTACCACACCAAAGACTTTTATGGAAACTGTACCATCAAGGAGGAATTTGAGGCAAACTGTTTTGTTGGATGCAAGACTTTCTCATAAAAAGAGAAATGAGAACAGTACTAAGAGGAAACTACTCATCATGGAAAGAAGTGACTAGTAGAGTACCACAGGGTTCAGTGCTGGCACCAATCATGTTTTTAGTGTTTATAAATGATATAAACAGTAACACTGGAAATGAGAGCTATCTGAATATGTTTGCAGATGATGCAAAAATACAAAGGAGAATTACTAACACAGACTCTTGTAAAGAGCTACAAGAAGAATTAAATAAACTTCATGAATGGAGTAGTACATGGCAAATGGAATTCAATGTGGACAAGTGTCATGTAATCAAGTTTGGTAAAAGTGGAAAAAGACCTGATTGGGATTATAAGTTAGAAGATAAAACCCTATACACATCAGAAAGAGAGAAATACCTAGGTGTGATTATCAATAACAGACTATCTCCGGCTGACCACATCAGCGAGAAGATACGGAACATGTATACACTGCTTGCAAATATGAGAATAGCATTCACATACATAAATGAAGACATGCTAAGAAGGATAATAACATCATTCATTAGACCAGCCCTGGAATATGCATCAGTAGTCTGGAGTATTCATCTCAAAAAGCACATAGACAAGATTGAAAAAGTTCAAAGGGCCGCTACAAGATGGATACCAAGCTTAAGGGACCTAAGCTACGAAGAAAGACTAAATAAACTGAATCTACCAACACTACGGGAGAGAAGGAAAAGAGGTGACATGATAATGCTTTATAAGTGCATACCAGGGAAGGAGAAAATAGACATAAATGATTACTTAACATATGGAGAAGCATCAGCAAGAGGACACTGCAAAAAACTGCATAAAAAGAGAGGTGATAAAGACGTAAGGAAATTCAGTTTCCCAGACAGAGCAATTTATCAATGGAATGCACTACCGAATGAAATAGTGTGCCAAAACAATTCAGAAATTTAAGGATATGTACGATAAATATGGTTTAAGACACTGGACAGTACGAGCTTGACTCATTCCTGTAAAGATACAATTAGGTAAGAACAATTAGGTAAGAACACACACACACACACACACACACACACACACACACACACACATTGATAGATAGATAGATAGATAAATAATAGATAGATAGATAGATAGACAGATTTTATGCGAAGAAGAATGAACCAAAGGCTGAGCCAGCAAACAGTTCCTTCCAAGAAAAAATATAAAACAATACAAGAGAGAGCCAAATTCAAGATCTGTTCATTTCGAGATGCATGGACACACTGCGTTTGAAAGACTGGACATCATAGGAAGTAGGAAATACAGAGAAAGAGAGACAGTTCCGGAGTTGACCTGTTGCATAAATGAAGGGCTGGGAGTAACGGTTAACTCTTGCATTAGAGAGTTGGACAGAAAAGGGATGAGAGTTTGTTGCTAGACGGGTGCTACACACCAGTCGTAGATGTGGAGGGATGCAAGCAGACAGTTCAAAGGAGCAGTGACCAGTGAAGCAGCGATAGAAAAGAGATAAAGAGGCAACATTGTGGCGAAGAGAGAGAGGTTCAAGGGAGCCAGTAGGAGGAGGAGAGTTGATAAGACGAAAAGCCTTTTGAGAAGAGCTGTATGTGGGGAGCCTCCCCTCATATAAGAGTTGTACTCTAAACAGGGGAGAATAAAACCCGTGTATAAAGTCAACAACATGCAGAGGTAAAGTAGGTATGGAGTCGGCTTAGCACATCTAACCTCTTGGAAGCAGGTTTTACAAGAGATGCAATATGATCTTTCCAAGATAAGATCCGAGTGAATGAAACCCCGAACATGTTCAAGGATGACGCAGGATTGAGCTGGATATTATTAAACATTAGTGGGTACTCCTGTGGAAGATTTTGGCGGGTTGATATGTGTAAAAACTGAGTCTTTGATGCATTAAAAACAAGATTATTTTTATTCCAATCAGAAATACGAACCAGGTCAGACATTAGGTGTGCCATAGCCTCATCCCTTGGTTGTTGAAGTAAATGCTGAGATGGACGTTGCAGAAACCGAATGGAAAGGTGAAGGGTGGAATTATCAGCATACGAGTGGATAAGGTTAGATGTACAGCTTAGAAGATCGTTGAAGAATAAAAGAAAGAGAGTTCGTGGTAGGACAGAACCCTGAGGAACACCACTGTTGATAGATCTAGGAGAAGAACGATGGCCGTCTACAACAGCGGCTATAGAACTACTAGAAAGGAAGCTATAGGTGAAGGCACAGAGAGAAACCGTAAGAGGGCAGTTTGAAAATTAAAGGTTTATGCCAGACTCGATCGAAAGCCTTTGAGATGTCAAATGCAATGGCAAAGCTTTTGCCAAAGTCCAGAAAGGAGGATGACCAGGAGTCTGAAAGGAAGGTGAGAAGATCGCCAGCGGAGCGTCCCTGACTGAATCCATACTGACGATCAGAAAGAAGGCTGTGATAGGAAAGATGCTTTAAAAATTTCCTCTTAAGAACAGACTCGAAAACTTTTGAGACACAGGATGTTAATGAAGTTGGACGATAGTTAGAGGGTTGGGAATGGTCACCCCTCTTTGGGACTGGCTGAATGAGAGCAAACTTCGAGCAAGAAGGAAAGGTACAAGTTGAAAGACAAAGGCGATAGAGTTTACCTAGGCAAGGTGTAAGCACAGAAGTACAGTTCTTGAGGACAACAGGAGGGACTCCACCAGGCCCATATGCCTTGTTAGTATTGAGGCCAGTGATGGTAGAAAATACATCAGCTGAGGAAATTTTAATGTCAGCCATGAGGAAGTCAGAGTGGGGAAGTGATGGAGGAACAGCACCAGAATCGTCTAAGGTGGAATTGGAGGAGAAAGTCTGAGTGAATAAATCTCCTTTATCAGTAGAAGAAATAGCTACAGAACCATCAGAATAGAAAAGAGGAGGGACGGACGATGAGGTAAAGTTGTTAAAAAGGTTTTTGGCAAGGTGCCTGAAGGAGCGGGAATTTCCAGGAAGAATTCGAGTAGGAGAGTTGAGAGCATTTCATACAGATGAAAGTATTATTAGCAGAGCGAACAACAGGCTTAGCACGATTCCGGGTAGAAACATAAAAAAAAAAAAAAATGTGATTCAGGGGTGAGTTGGCTTTGGTACCTTTTATAGGCCCTCTCATTGTCGCGGACAGCATTAGAACAAGCATGATTAAACCAAGGCTTTCTTGCATTAGTCAATCGATATGAGAAAGGAATGTACTGTATGCTTCCATGCCAGAGAGAATAACCTCTGTAATGCGCAAGGCACACTCAGATGGCTCCCAGTCATGGAAGCAATAATCATTCCAGTGCCTCCCAATCTTCAGCTCCAAAGTGCCGCAAACGACGTTTCTTTGGAGGGCCCACAGGCAGTACCGGAGCGATAGGACAGGTTAAGATATTAAGGTTATGATCAGAGGAGCCCAACGGAGAGAAAAGATTAATAACGTAATCCAAAGGATTAGTTGTACGGAAGAGGTCAAGTACGTTGGAGCTCTCTCCAAGACGGTCAGGGACACGGGTAGGGTGCTGTACAAGCTGCTCTAGGCCATTAAAGAGAGAAAAGATGTAGGCTTGTTCACCAGGTGGATCAGTGAAAGGAGAGGAGTGCCAAAGGTGGTGGTGAACATTGAAATCTCCTAGAATGGAGATTTCAGAGAAAGGAGAAATGGATAGAATGTGTTCCATAGTCAAAGAATTTTTGATAGTCAGTAGAATTAGGAGATAAGTAAACAGTGCAGATATATTTAATAAGGTAATGACAGGAGAGCCGAAGCCAGAGAGTAGAGAATTCAGAAGAATCAAGTTCAGGAACACGAAAGCAAGATATATATATATATATATATATATATATATATATATATATATATATATATATATTTGAAGTGGAAGAAAGGAATGAAAGAGGAGAAAAGCTCGTAAATTTTGCTGAAATGTTTAACATGAGAATAATGAACACATTCTCTCACAAAAGAACAGGGAGAAAGTGGACCTGGAGAAACCCAAATGGAGAAACAAAAAATGAAATCGACTTCTTTATAGCAGATAAGAATAACACTATCTCAAATGTCACAGTTATCAACAAAGTAAAAACATGTACTGATCACAGAATGGTGGGATGCACAGCCAGATTCAATTTCAGAAGTGAAAGAAAGAAGATGATTAAAGATAAAAAGATATGCCCAATAAAAGTAAACGAAAACAAAGCTGCCTCTCAGTTGGAATAAGGAACAGATTTCAGGCTCTAAGTAATGCTGAGTGTGACATTGATGAGCTGAATGAGAGGCTAACAAATGTGCTAAGAGAATCAGCGGAGGTAGTAGGAAAATCTAATACAACCAAAGCCAAGAAATATTCAGAAAAGACACTCTAGCTTATGAAAAAACGAAAGGAAATGAAAGTAAGAACAAAGAAAGACGAAATAGAGCGAGCGGATTTAAATAAGCTTATCAACAAAAGACAAAGAGAAGAAAAAAGAAAGAGAAACATGGATCAGATCAAAGAAACCATAAAAAATGGAAAAAGTCTTAAACAGGTCCGACGTAAAATGGCACTAGGAAAGCAACAAATGACATCACTGAAAGACAAAAACGGTGAAATCATTAAATGCAGAGATAAGATGGTGAAGAGAGCTGAAGAATTTTATAAAGAATTGTATGTATCGAAGACAGTAGTATCAATAGCTAACTTTTCAGTTGACACAAATGAAATACCTGAGGTAACACCAGACGAAGTAAATAAAGTAAATATTTGTCTTAAAAATATGAAAAGAGGAAAGGCTCCGGGAGAAGATGGAATAGTAACAGATTTATTGTTGGATGCAGGAGTAGAAGTACAAAATAGGCTTGCTCAGTTATTTACCCACTGTATCAAACAGAAGAAACTTCCCAAAACATGGTGTAGTGCAATAGCTATTTTACTCTACAAAAAAGGTGACTCAAAAGATCTTAGTAACTATCGACCCTTTAGCGTATTACCAGTCATTTACAAACTCATCACTAAAGTACTTACGAACAGAATAACAACAATTTTGGAAGAGAACCAACCTCGTGAACAGGTAGGATTCCGAAGCGGGTATTTAACCACCGATCATCTACTCACAATGAATCAGCTAATTGAGAAAACTACAGAATATAATGAACCACTGTGCTTAGGTTTTGTTGATTACGAAAAGGCTTTTGATTCAGTGGAGCACATAGCAATTATAAATTCCCTGCGAGATCAAGGTGTGAATGAGAACATTATAAAACTGCTTGAAAACATACATAAAGAGGGAACTGCTACAGTTAAATTACATAAGGACTCGGAAAAAAATAAGATTGAGAAGGGCCTGCGTCAGGGATATACAGTTTCACCAAAATTATTTACAGCATGCCTGGAAAGTATTTTCAGAAAACTAGACTGGGAAAATAAAGGAGTGAACATAGATGGAGAAAAGCTAAACCATTTAAGATTTGAAGATGACATTGTCCAAATCTCAGAAACAGCGGAGGCATTGCAAGAAAAGTTAAATGACCTGAACAGAGAAAGTCTGAAAGTAGGACTGAAGATGAACCGGAGTAAAACTAAAATAATGTTTAATCCACAAACACCAAAGAGCGTCATCAGAATATGCGATGAAATTCTTGAAGAAGCTGAGGAGTACAACTACTTTGGACAAATACTAAAATTAACAAAAGATCATGATAGCGAAATAATAAGACGAATTACAATTGGATGGGAAGCTTTCGGTAAACATAGAGACATTATGAAAAGTAGCTTGCCAGTTAGCATGAAACGAAAAGTATATAACGAATGTATAATTCCAGCTATGACGTATGGTTGTGAGACCTGGAAACTGACAAAATCGATGGAAAATAAACTTATCCGTTCGCAGAGAGCAATGGAAAGGTCAATGTTGAGAATATCTTTAAGAGACAGGAAAAGATCAACTTGGGTGAGAGAGCAGACTAAAGGCAACGATATTATACAAGTTATAAAAGAACAGAAATGGAGGTGGACAGGTCATATAGCAAGAATAAGAGATAACCAATGGAGCAAGAGGCTGACAGACTGGACACCAAGAGATTGTAAGCGTAACAGAAAAAGGCCAGACAAAATATGGAAATATGAGATAGAGAAATTTGCAGTGAAAAAAGGGCAAAGATTGACTCAGTCAAGGAAATCGTGGAAAAGGTTGGAGGAGGCCTTTGTTCAGCAGTGGACTTGTAATGGCTGATGATATATATATATATATATATATATATATATATATATATATATATATATTCATCATCATCATCATCATCAGCCATTACAAGTCCCCTGCCGAACAAAGACCTCCCCAACCTTTTCCACGAATTCGTTGACTGAACCAGTCTTTGCCACGTTTTCCTGCAAATTTCGCTATGTCATCTCTCCACCTCCTGTCTGGTCTTTATATATATATATATATATATATATATATATATATATATATATATATATATATATATATATATATATATATATATATAGAAACGTACCAAATCGTGGTACATTTCTTAGATGCACAGAAGGAGCAACAGGTACTGATGCATTTTTATTTCCATTATGAAGAAGTGCCCTCTTCAGGCTTCTTTTAGATGAATCTATAACTAGTTTTCTCCATTATCTCTGCCAACTTTCTGCACTATGCCACTTACGTCAGTGAAATGTGCGAAGGATCCATCTTTCTTGAAATATGGTGCAAACTTTTTATCTCTTTCGGTGCCAAAGGAAGGTTGTATCTGGATGTAATAAGTATCTTTTAATAGGGACTCCAAGAGCTCTGCAGCATCTTTGGGGAGACCGGGGTCTCTTACTAAATCATTAAATTCATCCTGAGGGAATGACTGTGGTTCTTTGCTTGACCATGTTGTGACAAATTCTTCATCGTCAACTGCAGCAATTTCTTCCTCTGAGTGAGTTTCTACATAAGCAAGACTATCAGGTGGAGTAGGGATTGGTAGAACATGTCCATGTAGTAAAGGTCTTATTTCTGATTGATGATTAGGACAAATAATTTCTTTCTGATTTATTTATTGTATTCTTGAATTTTGCAGAACAAAAATAACAACCCTTACTATCATTTCTGGGTTCCCTTCATATCATCGGAATACCAAAAATAAGAGCCTTCTTTTTACCTTTTGACCACTGTCTTCGTTCCTCAACACAAACTGAACAGACACTGTAAGGGGTCCACTTTTTGTCGTGGTCACCAAATTTTATTCCAAAGTAGGCGTAATGAGCTTCTTTAACAAAATCTGTTATATATATATATATATATATATATATATATATATATATATATATATATATATATATATATATATATATATATATATATATATAGAATAAAGATCGGTGCAGATGGAACTCATTGTTGTAGTTTTGTTATGATAACTATTTTATAGATACTTAAAGCATCTATATCATCATCATCATCAGAATACACACAGTAACAACTCTTCCAACTTTCTTTTCTCTGATATTTGGCTGTAACAGTAACAAAGAACCTTTTATTACTCCATTGGTGGCGTAGGGGCGCATTGTTATGTTATCAGAGTTCATGCAGTTAAGGGTAAGAAAGTGAACGTATGATTTGCCTCTATTTCCCTCTCTAAGGATGGACTGGTTGACGGTCATGTACAAGTTACATGAAGTAATAAAATGGTCACTCGTAATCATCGGACTATTACTTTTTCTCTCCGATTAAATATTTATGAAAAAAGAGTCAAAGTTGGAGATTACCGTACTTGGCGCGAAACATGCACGCTGGCTGTGACGTCACAACCCGTACCAGGGCCACAGGTGACTGCCACTCACAACGATGTCTGGGAATTAAACTTCAGTTCAGATATGATTTCTGTGATATTCAGCTGTCATCACCATGCTAGATGTGTAAGACAATGTGAAAGCACTCTTAAAGATGAAGTATGCAGTGTTTGTGCTTTAGTGAAGACTTCTATTGGTTTTAGAAAGACTAGTAGCGACGGCGAACCATGCGACAACCAGGTACCTGCAGGACAGATTAGATTTGATAAAGTAATGAAGTGATCAGTGAAATGAATCAGTATAAGTATTGCTAGGTCCTGATTCTAGGGGCATATAGCCCTGAAACTGGGCAGTAATACATAGGGAAGATGTCACAAATACCGAAATATTATAAAGTTTTTTCCTTCAAGATAGGCCTGATCGTGGACAGCTAGACCTCCGTGGAGTATCTGGCTATCTGATTTTTTGGGCTTATGTGCTGGTGAGGTCTGAACATCTTTAAGTAACAGCCAGACTGATTTGGAGAAAAAATTTTCACATCCCTACCAATGGCTTAAGCCAAAGTTAGGGTTGGTTTTGCTTGACAGGTGGCAAGTTTTAAGTTGTATATGTTAGGCTATTATAATTTTTATCACCATATAGGTTCATAAACTCCTAATTATCTGATATCCGGTCAATAATTTGTGTTTAATTTGACTGTTAATAAAAATTCAGGATTTTGAGCAAAAATTTGTTAAAGTTAGAAGTGTTTCACCTCTAGCTTGACAACTCACCTTGACAGACTTCTCTTTTTGTGTATATATTGATTTACAATGCAAATACATTTAATTGTGCTTTAATTCAGTATCTGTGCAAAATGGAAGTCTATCAATGTTTGTTAACGATCTGAGAAGTAAATATCTGCTAACTTTAGCAAGTTTTAGCCCTGAAATCTGATAAAAAAAATAAAATCATATTGAGTACAAACTTTTGACCGGATTACAGATAATTAGGTGTGCATGTGATAGAAATGATAATATTTTCCAGTTTAAAATGCCGATTCGGTAAATGACCTCCGATTCGGTATTCCCTCGCATCGCTTCACAACAGTAGGAGTTGCCAGTCGCGATGGGGTGTTCCCTACGCACTGCTCGGCGTCATAGCTTCATGGTTTTCATCTCTTTGAACAGTGATGAATCTTTTCTCTGGTGTAATTCTGCTTGTATTCTTGCACAGTGGAACAAAGCACCAATGGTGGATATTTGCTGACTTGGCCATGACGAAGCAAAGCTTGGCTTATCAGCCGAACCACAATCACACAACTTAGCTGAGAATCAGTCTTGTTTCGTCTCCGGGCTTGGTGGTCTTAGACGTTACAGCCACTCGAGGCTCGTACCGCCATCAACCTCCTTTTTGTGCAACTTTGAAGGTTTACATTTCAAAATTTTTATTTGGTCACATAAACTATATCATAGGATAATTCAGCACATGACCCAAATAAACTGTATAAAAAATCGACCGCTAAACCAGTCCATTTATCCTTCCAAGCGATACTAAACATTATCATCTTTTTTATCTGACTACTCATTAGTTCATGTTGCAGAATATGTTGGGGTGCGATATATTAAAATTAGATGATACTTTTTTTTTTTTTTCTCAAAGGTACACGAATTCTGCTCTTCAGTTTTTACTTTGTTTACCAAGCTTCCTCCTCACTAGACATAGGTACAGTTGAGTTCATGATTCCCTGGACACATCTAGAGGTATCTGGCATCCTCTTACTACACGACGCAGTATTACTCTATGAATGAAGGAAACGATTTGTGTCGTGCCGGCTGATTGGTTACAGAGCCTCAGTTCCATTGGCTACCAGTGTGAGAATAAAAAAAATACATTCTAAGTATCTCTAGAATGTAATGCGTGATATTGTCAGTATAATGGTAGTGATATCACATGGTTCAGTCATACTGGGTAGATGTATCAGCATTATTTACATACATCTACAGTTGGTTAAACTGTAGTAATATGAGGAACAGCAGCCAATGGCAACCTATGTTACATGTAGTTGGATTCGCTTCAGACGATCGAAACAGAATTCATATTGATCAAATTAAGTTACAGTATTGTCTGATCAGCTAGTCAGGTCAGGTGCGGGTAAGGGGATGGGTCTGTTATGATGTGGCAAGGGTAAACCAGCTCTGCTGTCGGGCCCTGCTGCGGATGTCACTGATTGCATTGCGCAGTTGACCCTTGTGCGGTGTGGTGCGGTGAGGATCTGTCCGTTCTACCCTTGGGGCTAAGATGCGAATGAATGTGTTTGAAGGGATGAGTAAATGGGGAGTGCGTCGTCCTGTCTCGGCTACCTCCCTTTCCTTGGGGGAAGCAGCCTAGGTATATAGATAGATAGAGATTGTTTCTGTGTAGCTAATTGATGTTTAACATGTGCCTCAATCCTCCGTTGATGTGTTCTATTACTGTTTGACCTAAGGAGCAATGCATCATTTCATACAGAGTCACTGTTTAACGGAACCCTGTGTGTGTGTGTGTGTGTGTGTGTGTGTGTGTGTGTGTGTGTGTGATGGAACTTCACGAAGAGAAGCGTCGGTTCTTTTCACATCACCGTTATTATAATTTGATTCAAAATTGTAAAAGTTATTACTTATTTTCCATGGGCAGCGACCTAGAATACGTTATAACAATAACAAACACGTAGAGCATATAGTATAAGCAATGGGATTTACATTAGATAACGTGAACGTCGTTTGCTTAAACAGTAATTGTTTCTCCCTGTAAATGCGCAACAGTCCGGTACTTTATTTCAGAATAATAGTAATTATTTGCATTAGTGCATGATTCACACTCAGGTTTTTATTTGAATTTGGGCATTAATATACTGATAGGTGACCTCAAAAGTAGTCTTTAATCTAATTATGTAACACGCAGTAAGAAACGAGGTATAGAGATGCCTATCTCTCCCAGGTTAGGGCCAGAGAGCCCACCTTTTAAGTTTCACAGGGTTACAATAATTATGAATAATTACTAAATGAATATCGGTATGCCTATATGATATCCGCTGATGCTAATCAAACACTCATCCACGACGCAAGAAGGACGCAGGAACCTGTTTGGTTAGAACTGCTATCCCGTAAAAAAATATGTGTAAGCAAATAAAATATAAATGAAAGGAAAGCATTCGAGAGCCGAATGCTAATCGCCCGCCAGAATGTGCTGTTGGCCAAGTCCAAGATTTTGACCATATCTGTATACCCTGCAGGTTTCTTGCTGGTAGCTCAAGCCATTCATGAGATATAAGGGTGTTAAAGCCTGGCGATAAAAACTGGTTGACTTTTGACAGCCATTTTTGTAACCCTTACCTTGATCCTGAGTGCTCATTTTCGAACTCCGCTAAATTTTGCCATATCTTGATACCCTGAGGTTTCTTCTTGATTTCCCAAGCCGTTCGTGAGATATAATGGGAACACACACACACACACACACACACACACACACACACACACACGCACACACACACACACACACACACGGTTCTGTTACACAGTGACTCTGTATGAAATGATGCAATGCTCCTTAGGTCAAACAGTAATAGAACACATCAACGGAGGATTGAGGCACGCGTTAAACATCAATTAGCTACGCAGAAACAATACTGTAACTTAATTTGGTCAATATGAATTCTGTTTCGATCCTCTGAAGCAAATCCAATTACATGTAACATAGGTTGCCATTGGCTGCTGTTCCTCATATTACTACAGTTTAACCAACTGTAGATGTATGTAAATAATGCTGATACATCTACCCAGTATGACTGAACCATGTGATATCACTACCATTATACTGACAATATCACGCATTACATTCTAGAGATACTTAGAATGTACTTTTTTTTATTCTCACACTGGTAGCCAATGGAACTGAGGCTCTGTAACCAATCAGCCGGCACGACACAAATCGTTTCCTTCATTCATAGAGTAATACTACGTCGTGTAGTAAGAGGATGCCAGATACCTGTAGATGTGTCCAGGTAATCATGAACTCAACTGTACTTTCACTCATAAAAGAAGTGATACCTCGCTAGCCAACACCTTCACATTTCGAGTGGTAACACAGTAACCTTTACAACTTCAGGTGATTCGAGTTGGGCTTTGAGATACCGTACCTGAGTGAACCCTGATTCGAATATAGTTTCACTTCCTGATGAAATAGTGTAGCTATGCCGTGTGTGGCGGGGGTCGGGGACAAGCTGACCGTACTATGGAGTGGCACTACTACTCTGCGGCCAGGTTGTTAGGAAGAATACTGCCACCGTATTCCCTGCGTGTCGAAAAAGGCGACTAAAAGGGGCGGGGTGAGGGGACTAGTGACCCCCTCCTCTGTTTTCTAGTTCCTAAAAAGAGACAGCCAGAGAAAGGGATGGAGGATTGAGTTATCCCCGTACCCTGAAGATTGGGCGTATGAATGTGCGTGGATGTAGTACGATTGAGGCTAAAAGAGATGAGATTGGGAGAATGTTTGTGAGAAGAAAGTTGGATGTCTTAGCTTTGAGTGAAAAGTAGGTGAAACGGAAGGGTGAGTCTATGTCTGGAAGTGTGAATGGAAGATTGTCAGGTGTTGATAGAGGAAGAGCAAGAGAAGATGTGGCCTTGTTAGTGAGCCCGGAAGTACAGCAGTGTGTGATTGAATGGAAGGAGGTGTCATCGAGACTGATGTGGGTGAAAGCGAAATTTGAACGTGAGTTGTGGGTGTTTGTGAGTGCAAATGGGCCTGGTAGTGAAAGGGATGAGGAAGAGAGGGAGTCTTTCTGGAATGATGTTGATGAGTGTCTACATAGTTTTGGAGCGAATGTGAAAGTGGTAATGATGGGAGATCTGAATGCTAGAGTGGGAAATGTAGCATTTGAAGGTGTAGTTGGTATGCATGGTGTGCCTGGAAGAAATGAAAATGGGGAACGAATGATACAGACGTGCGTTGAGCGAGAGGTGGTGATTGGAAATACGCTGTTTGAGAAGAAAGATATTTATAAGTATACATGGGTGAGACAGGAGGGTGGAAGGGTTGTTGATAGAGCTTTGATGGACTATGTGGTTGTCTCCAGGAATGTAATAGGAAGATTGTTGGATGTGAGAGCTCTGAGAGGGGAGGGTGGAGGTATGTCTGACCACTACCTGGTGGAGGGAAAGTTAAGAGTAGGTAAGAGATGGGTGACAGCTAGAAGGGTTAGGTGTGGCAGGGAGGTTTTGAAAGTGAGTTGGATAAAAGAGAGCAAATGATAGAGTATCAGGAGAAATTGAAAGATGAGTGGAAAGCAGTGAAAGCTCAGGAAAATGGCAGTGTGGAGGAGGAATGGCAGTTGTTTAACACTTATCCACCGGTTGACGTGTATGCATGACAGGATTCAGGGCGCGCAGGACCGCTGGTTGCCTTGCTATACCGCACTCACCTTCCCGCCACTGTTTGAATGCAGGACAGTTTTCTGTGATACCTGCGGGGTAGGTACGACCCACAGGTACCCCGCGGTTGTACTGTTCAGTCTGTACTCGGCAGTGGTAGCGAGAGGAATCATGTCATCTTCCTTGACGTCGTCCGATTCCATTCCACCGCGTGAAGGGCCGATCGCCTCATCGACACCCTCTAAAGTCATGCCCTTTGTACCAGGGAAAGGGTTTAGTGATAGTGCCATAGGACGTGCCCTAGACGAAACTGTGTCATCTCGAACACTGAGTGAGAGTACATCGTCAGAGGGCAAACAAAGCTACCACGTGGAGAGTGAGCTCTCTAGCCCTCCATCCCCTACTCACTCTCCGATACCAGAGAGGGCTCTCCGACTTCTACAGGAGGAAGGGAGAGCCTACGACAGCAATGATTTTGCTGATGATGAGGCGGTAGATGACCCAGGATATCGGGAAAGTGGCCGTGGACCTGGTGGACATCTGAGGAAAAAACGCCGCAGAGCCATTTCCCCCACACTCTCACCACCTGCTCGCCGATGTATCATCCTCCACCACTCCGCCACACCTCAGCCTACCACTTCAAGGGCAGAATCACCTCAACCAGGCCCTTCAGGAGTTGTACAGCCTAGACGGGAGCCACGTGGTGATACACAGAGCCAAGCATCTTCAAAGGAAAGTTCCACATCAAGTGAGTCATCACTGGCTTACTCCCCCACCTCCCCCACCTCTCCCTCTCCCTCTCCCTCCCCCTCTCCTCCCCTCCCCCTTGCCCGTGGCCGTGCACGAGTGCTTGGAAAACGCAGTGCAACTGCCAGACGGCCTGCTCTATCACGTGTGGGTAGAGTAGATGCATTTGTGTGGGAGGATGGTGCCGGCTTTGAGCCGTCTGTGCCGGCATTTGATGAGGAGGGTGCAGGCGTGCAGGAGGATGCACTTCCCCCCAGGCCTTAAACTATTTGTAGTCTATTCAAGGCAATTTTCACGACTGCAATTATGCAGTACCTGGTTGATGAAATTAATTTTCACCAGCCCATGTGCGTCCATTGGGTGGACGTACCTGCTAGCGAGAGCACCCACATGCATGAATGGATACCAGTAGAGGTGGGGGAGATGTTTGTGTGGTTCGCCCTGACCATACTGATGGCGCACATAAAAAAACATGTGCTTCACGACTATTGGTCGGTGGATGAACTCGTTGGCACACCTGTCTTCGGAAAATACATGGCCCGTGATAGGTACCTGGCAATCCTGAGGTTCCTACATTTTAATCGAAATGAAGGGCCTACACCGAACGACAGGTTATGGAAAATAAGACCAATCCTGACAATGCTGAAAGAGTCATTCTCCAGGGTTTTCCATCCATTCCAGAAAGTGGTTATTGAAGAGTCGCTGGTGTTATTCAGGGGCAGGCTTGTATTTATTCAGTATGTGCCATCAAAGCGTCACAGAGTTGGCCTGAAATTCTTTGTGCTTTGTGACTGTAAAACTGGATATGTGCTGGATGTAATAGATTACTCGGCAACAGATGCTGATATACCTAGCGATGATCCTCATGGATTCTCTGCATCGGTAGTGAAAGTGCTGATGTAAAGGTATTTCAACAGGCACCACATTCTGTACACCGATAATTATTACACAGCCCCGGTGTTGACAAAGTATTTGCTTGACCATGGTACTGGGTCCTGTGGAACTGTAAGGGCCAACAGAAAGAATTTCCCAGTATTTCCGGCAAATACTGAGAAAGGAGCCCTTCTGACAAAGAAATGTGGGAACATGTTAGCCCTTCTCTGGCATGATAAGAGACGGGTTAACATGTTGTCTACAGTTCAAAAGAGTGTGCTGGAGGAAACTGGTAAAACAGACTACAGGACCAGGGAACCCGTGGTAAAGCCAGATGCAGTCAATGATTACAATATCAACATGTGGCTGGTTGATAAATCGGACATGCAAATTGGTGAAGTAGATTGCCTACATAAGTCCTGCAGGTGGTACAAGAAGGCGTTTATACACCTTCTTCATATCGCCGTCCTGAACAGTTTCATACTGTTCAAGGAGTTTGTAAGGAAACCTCTCTCTTTACAAGAGTTTGAGAGAGAGCTTGCACGCGAACTCCTTGAGCAATAATCAACTGCTCAGGTTACAGGTGCTAGGCGGAGGACAGGGGCTCTAACTGACAGGCTCAGCTGTGCTGAGTATTTCCGTCGGCACAAGATTGTGGAGATCGGGAGAACAGCAGCAGGTCGTCTGGCATACAGGTGGTGCCACGTCTGCCGCACAACCAAACCCTGTCTCCCAGCACGAAAAGAGACCTCGTACCAATATGCAGAATGCAAGGTCCCCCTGTGCCCCAAATGCTTCTCAGAGTATCACTCCGAGCGTGAGTACTGAGCAGGTGTGTGGGGAAGTGTAAATAATGTACAGTAATGCACAAGTTTGTGTATTTTCATAAATGAATGAAAAGTGTGATAGTATGAGTGAAGTATAGTAAGTGCTAAGATGTAAGTCATTTACAATAAGTTCAACAAGTGAAAATAAGTTATTTATAGTAAGTGCTATACAGAAATCGATACTGTGTATTGGATATTGGTTTGAAAATTATTGGAAATACTTTGCTTTTGCCTACGTGTTACCTGAAAGAAAACCACTTCTGAGCGGGCCACAAAGAAAAATATCTGCTTGGCTATACCTAAATTATTTCACTCAATACTCAGGGAGATTGTGCCAAATATGAGCATCAGTGTATCTGTGATGTGACGTACAAGTAATGTTAGTTGTGTGAAACATTTTTATGATTTTCACTATAACTCTGAATAGTACAAAGCAGTATGATTTACAGTACAAATAATTACCTCACACTCTATGATAATGCGTGAAAGAGCAACAACATTTACTTGTCAAAGTGTAATTGCGCGTAATGGTGAAGTACAGTACAGTTCTAAGTGTCATAATAAAGGAGAAATATGATAATTTACGGAAGGAGAACAGAAAAACGAGGTAAAGGAGAAATATTCCTTACGGAAAAAGTGAGTACAGAAATACGAGATATTTCCTCTCCAACGCACCTACAGGGCATAGAGGCATTATGGAGCGGGTGGTAAATCCTTGGGTGAGCCACATGAACCGGGTGATGACTCATTCTCACGGCGGTGATTAAGGAGCAGTGAAAAAAACGAGTGGAATCTTCCGCATTCCTTCGAAGGACGCACGGGTAGTGTTACAATCACTACTCCAGGCAGTGATGCCAACGCTAGCCGGCTGGGCCAAGGCCGCAGCCAGTCATCCTTACTCATCGACGGGACCAGCTAGAGACCTCGGGATACCATCGTTGAAAAGAGGAAGAGTTGATGAGTCTTATGAACTTTTATTTGAATCTCTAGCTATTATAATTTGTCAGACATAAAAAAGTTGAAGAAAGGGTATTTTTTCCAAAATCTCAGAAATCGTCCGTAGGGAGGCGTGTGCCGCGGCCGAGAACCCCCCAGCGGCTAAGGGTTAAGAGTGCTGTGGTGGGGCATGCAGAAGAGGTGTGTGGTGTGAGACGTGTGGGTGGTGGTGTAAGAAAAAGAAGTGAATGGTGGTGTGAGGAAGTATGGCTGTGGCTGAGAAGAGACTTGCATATGAAGTGTGGCTGCAGAGGAAGGATGAGGTGTCATATGAGAGGAATAAGGAAAAGAGGAATAGGGCGAGAAGGGCTGTGCGTGATGGTAAAGTGGCAGCAGATGAGAGGTGGGGTAGGTGGCTGACTGAGAATTTTCAACAGAATAAGAAAATGTTCTGGAAGGAGGTGAAAAAGGTGCGAAAGGGAGAGTCTGGGATGGAAGAGCGAGTAAAACCAGAGGATGGAAGGATGTTAATTGAAATGGATGCGGTAAGGAAGAGATGGGCAGAGTATTTTGAAAGATTGTTAAATGTAGAGGAGGAAAGGGTGGCTGAGATTGTGGTGGATGGCAGGGTGCAAGGAACAAATGTGTTGGGAGAGTTGAACGATTCTTTGATCACGAAGGAGGAAGTGGAGAAGGCAGTAAAGGAGATGAAAACAGGGAAAGCTGCAGGTATGGATGGGTGTGCTGTGGAATGCCTGAAGGGTGGTGGAGTGACTATTGTTGACTGGTTAGTAAGATTGTTGAATGTGTGCTTTGTGAAAGGTATGGTGCCACTTGACTACCCAAGTACTTGTGTGGTCCTGTTGTATAAAGGTAACGGTGATAAGTATGAATGTACTAGCTTTAGGGGTATAAGTCTCTTGAGCGTTGTAGGTAAGGTGTATGGTAGAGTGTTAATTATGAGAGAGGGTACAGAGGGAGTGATTGGTGATGAGCAGTGTGGCTTTAGGAGAGGGCGAGGATTCGTGGATCAGGTGTTTGCTGTGAGACAAGTGTGTGAAAAGTATTTAGCGAAAGGCAAGGATGTGTTCTGGGCATTCATGAATTTAGAGAAAGCATATGATAGAATTGATAGGGAGGATTTGTGGACTGTTTTAAGATTCTGTGAACTTGATGGTAGGTTACTAAAGGGGTGAAGAATTTTTATGAAAATAGTAGAGCGTGTGTAAGAGTGGGAAATTCTGTGAGTGATTGGTTTCCTGTGAGAGTGGGGCTGCGACAGGGATATGTGATGTCGCCTTGGTTGTTCAATATTTATATGGATGGTGTTGTAAGGGAGGTGAATGCAAGAGTTTTAGGTGGAGGGCTGAGTCTGGTGAATGTTGATGGTAGAGAGTGGAATCTGAAGCAGCTGCTGTTTGCAGACGATACTGCACTGGTGGCTGATTCAGAGGAGAGATTGAGACAGTTGGTAGATGAGTTTGGAAGGATGTGTGAAAGGAGGAAATTGAAAGTAAATGAGAATAAGCGTAAAGTGATGAAGTGTACGAGGTTGGTAGATAGTAGGAGAATGAATATAGTTTTGAATGGTGAGTTGCTTGAGGAGGTAGAGTGTTTTAAATATTTAGGGTAACATGTTGCTGTGGATGGAAGAATAGATGCAGAAGTGAAGTTGAGAATGAATGAAGTAGGTAAGGTGCTGGAAGGAATGAAAAAGGTGTTTAGATGTTGTTTGCTTAGAATGGATGTAAAGAGAAGGCTGTATGAGGGTGTTGTGGTACCGACTGCGTTATATGGGTCTGAAATATGGAATATGGGTGTAGCAGAGAGGAAAAGTTTGAATGTAATGGAGATGAGGTGTCTGAGGAGTATGTGTGGAGTGATGCATATGGATCGAGTGCAAAATGATGAAGTGCGAAGGAGAACTGGAGTTGTTCAGGAGATGGCTGATAGAGTTGAGCAGAGGGTGTTGTGATGGTTTGGGCATATGGAGAGAATGGATAATGAGCGATTGGTGAAAAAGATAACTAGATCTGATGTGAGAGGTGTATGGCTAAGAGGGAGACCATGAATAGGATGGATGGACAGTGTGAAGAGAGCGCTGGATGTGAGAGGGATGTCTGTTGAGCAAGGAAGAGTTGCTGTGCGTGACAGAAATAAATGAAGAGAAATTGCGAATGAATAAATGATGACGCAGCCCTGAGGGAATATTCTCCCTCATTTGGTCTGATCAGCTAGTCAGGTCAGGTGCGGGTAAGGGGATGGGTCTATTATGATATGGCAGTTGTAAACCAGCTCTGCTGTCGGGCCCTGCTGCGGAAGTTACTGATTGCACTGCGCAGTTGACTCTTGTGAGGTGTGGTGCGGTGAGGATGAGTAAATGGGGAGTGTGTCGTCCTGTCTCGACTACCTCCCTTTCCTTAGGGGAAGCAGCCTAGGTATATAGATATAGATAGATATTAAATAATCACATCATAGTTCAAGCGGCTAATCTTTTGACCTCAGTAGATAATCTAATTTTTGAACACTTTCATAATTTAGCAACTATCATTCACCGTAAAATATGACGAGTGGATGCACAAAAACTATTACCATGTCGTTGTTGCCTATGATTTCCAATTATTCCTCTCACAGTTCTGAGCATTCCGTTGACGTGATTATTATAACTTTCCCCCTGTAGCTTTACCTGTGACCTTACGTATAAAAATTTAATGTCACATTACCGACTGGGATTTGCTATATCGGTAGCCTACACGTCCCGGAAAAAACAATAATTAATCTTGTACTGTCCCGCACATTATAAACATCTTGAAGCTAAAATAATAATAATAATAATAATAATAATCACGAGGCACCCTAATTTTAAAGGCGGCATGTCTTCATGATTTGTAATTTCGAGGTAGGCTACAACACCACAGCGAAATAGGAACACCTCTTTGACTTAATTATGATTTGATTGTTTTGACCAGATATGTAAAATAACTGTGATCTCGACTACCTTCTCAGAAAAAAAAAATCCTTAATTCATGATCTAAATCCGATTTTATGCCATATTACTGGATAAAATATATTACCATGGGAATGACACTGTTATAATCAAAAGAAGCAATTTACTACGAAATTAAAAATGAAAGTTACGCCTCTATTAGGCTTAGTTTCAGATCACTTCTGTAGAAATACCGCATTATGTGTCTCGCGATATTTTCAGACAAAACGAATTTCTGCATTATTGTTCTTTTATTGATTTTTTCCTGCGTTTATGGTTAGGTATCTCATGTTTCTCCAGAAAAATATCATGATATAGAAATGTGTAACTACATCAGAATTACGTTTTTATGAATTCTCTGAATATCTTACAAGAAATTTTAGCATTTCACTATTGGCGCCATAATGATCATGCAGTTCATATAGCTAGGTTACGTATGAATGTCTGAGATGCATTCTAATGCAAATACTCCTTTTATCATATCAGTCCCCGAATTTCATAGATTATGGTTGTCCTTCTCGATGGACTATAATTTTAATGTCCGATAACTGTGGAGTGTGGTAGGTGGGGGTGCTCACCATCCACTCACTCGTTGTAGTGCTGCTTTAGGTGTCTGCCCTTTCCTCTCGTCCTTCCTTCTTCTTCGGTTGTTCCTGCCTTCTTTCTTTCCACTTCCTTCTCCTTACGGGTGACTTTACACTCCCTCTTCTGTCTTTCTATCCTTCATCCTTTCCCCTTCCTTCTGCCTGTGGGTGACTACTCTGAATGACAAGCCAAATGGTTTCCTTCTACACCAGGAAAGCATTTACTACGCTGGGTGGTAACCATACAACCAAATTATGCCGCCTGGTGGTTTAGTGGGTAATTACGGTGCTCCAACCTGATTAAGCCTGTGTAGGTTTATATCCAAAGGGTGGTTGGGGTTTATTGCTCACGTAATGCCACTGAGGGATGAGTGAGGCTGGTCACTTTCGTCTTAAATGTCAGGACCAACTTGCCTAACCCAGAGCTTCTTCGCTCCTCATAGGGCAACATAGGATTGGATGATGGATGGGTGGATGGATCACTGAATTTGGAGGTTGCAGTCTCCGTCGTGGACTGTGATCTCAAAGCTTGTAGCTCAAAAATTGAGTTTGTCTGCCTAGATTAGTAAACTTATCAATAACTTCTCCTCTGTAGCCTAACTCAAATCTGTGAGTAAAGGGATGTGTCAGTGCCAGAGTAAACGCTGGCTTGTATACATCTCTACACCATATGCAGAAATTAATTTTCTCTGAAAATGTCGCGAGGCACGTAATGCAGTATTTCTACAGAAGTAATCTGAAATTCTTAGCCCTAATAGAAGTATAACTGTCATCTTTATTTTAGCAGTACAGTAAACTGCTGTTTTAGTAATAACATTATCACTGCCATGGTAATACATTTTATCCAGTAATATGGCATAAAATCGGATGAATATGCATTAAGCTTTTTTTTTTTTTTTTTTTTTTTAATCTGACGAGGTAGTCGAGATCACTGATATTTTACAAATCTCGTCAAAACATTCAAATCACAGTAAAGTAAAAGAGGTTCCTATTTCGCTGATGTGTTGTAGCCTACCTCGAAATTACACCTCATGAAGACATGCCTTTAAAATTAGCTGCCTCATGTGAACTTTTTTTTTTCTTTTTTAGCCTCAGGATGTTTATAATGTGCAGGCCAGTACATTATTGGTCTATCCGGGACATGTACTGAAATACCAACTCCCAGTCGATAATGTGACATTAAACTTTTATACGTAAGGTCACAGGTGAAAGTTATAATAATCACGTCAACGGAATGCTTGGAATTGTGAGGGGAATAGTTGGAAATCATTGGCAGCTACGACATGGTAATAGTTTTTGTGCATCCACTCATCATACCTTAAGGTGAATGATAGATGCTACATTGCGAAACTGTTCAATGTTAGATAATCTACTGAGGTCAAAAGATTTGCCGCTTGCACTATAATGCAATTATTTAATATAAAAAATATTATGAAGAGCATTTTCACACACGGCATAGCTATATTAGTTCATCAGGAAGTGAAACTAAATTCGAATCAGGGTTCACTCAGGTACAGTATCTCAAAGCCCAACTCGAATCACCTGAAGTTGTAAAGGTTACAGTGTTACCAAACGAACCATGGAGGAGTTGGCTAGCGAGGTATCACATCTTTTATGAGGGACTGTACCTTCGAAATCTGAGGTATCCGTCATCTACATGGATATTAATCACTGGAGGTACGCATTCCATAAATACCCCCAAAAAGGTAATGTAAAATGGCAAACCTCCCAAGTGCTTTCTCATATTTTACCCTTCATGAGAGCAGTATTACATCAAATTTGTTTAAAGCAGGACCAAGCTCTGGCTAGATGTCTACTAATTGGGGTGATATAGAGTACATAAGAGTAAAGACTAAATCTTTCCAAAACAATCAGCATTATTATATATGATGGCAAATTTGCTTCCAAGACATAATTGGGTTATCACTCAAGGAAAGAAAGAGTTTATGTAATGGCATGGGGTCTTATTTTTACAAATGCTAGGGAATTTTATTTTACTTAATATTCTAAATACAGAAAGTGAATCTGCCCTTTTAATGCAGAAAAATATCTTCTTTATTTACTTTTGGGAGACAACAGTGTCGATCAAAACGACTTTCGACTCTCGGACTAACGGATACAAACGGTGACCGATCGTTAGGAATGTAGAATATGGAAAAACTTTGTTCATCTCTCAATAATCTTCAAGCTAGTTTTCTTTGGTGACACTGAACGCTTGAAACAAACATAAAGCCTCTTTGACTTCGATCATTCTGCATTAAATACGGCTGCTCATACTGAAAGAAACTTTCGTAACATGAAGGAGCACTCACTGAGTGCAACATCTGCCCCCACCAACTAGTCTTAGGGCTGAACATTTCACTTTACATTGTGATCTTGATCTTTTGCAAATTAAATTCAAACTTGAGTAACTACAGTCTTGTTAAACCCTTAACACTTTCACCAAGTTTGGTTTAAATAGGATCAAAACTATCTGAACTGACTTTGCTCAGTAGCCTTGTGCTTTAACCAATTCCCTTTGATCTTGACCTTTAATTGAATGCTCTCCAAAACAAATCCCTTTATTCTTGCTTTAACCTGAATTCTTCCATATAATTTTGCCCACATCGGATAAAAAAATGCTTCAGTTGATTTATCTATGTGACCTTGACGTTTGTTCTACTGATAATAAAAGTAAGAGGTCAATCACTTGGGTGATCCCCAAGTCACCCACAATGTTTGATTCGCATCAGATCAAAATTATTTGTTACTTTGTTCACACACAGACACATGGGTCAAACTTTGACCTTGCCCTGTGGCTTTAACATTTGACTAACCGTTCTCAGTATTGATTATCCCTTTGTTCTTGCTTGACCCCCTCCATTGACCTTTGACTAACTTTTCTCGAAATTGAATATCTTCATTCTTGCCTTAACCATATCCCCAAGTTTGACCAAAATTAAGTAAAATCTGTTTACGTTATTTTTGCTAAGTCAACATTTGACCTTGCCCTGTGACCTTGAGCTTTGACCTATTGTTATAAGAAACAATAAGTTTATTTCCACCTAGTTTGGTTAAAAATGGAAGAAAACTGAGTTTTTTTTTCTTAAACACACACACACACACACACACACACACACACACACACACACACACACACACACACACATGCTTTTGCGTGGTGAGCACAGGTGTAATACAGGTAGCTGACATAAGGAATAGCTGTCAAGTGACTGCTTACCTCTTTATGGCATCAACCGATCGACACCTCACAAGATGGCCTGGTTCTACATAATTTAACTCGGTTGACCTGCCACGTGACAGCAACATACATATATACATCAGGCCCTGCATGTGCACAAAATGCCAGTGACATATTTATATGCTATTAGTTGGAAATATTTGCCAAAATTTAAAAATTCAATATTGGTGCGAGATATTTGCTAGGGATACTCCCGCACTGGTCTAGCTCTACTACCCACACTATGAGTCATCACTGCATCCCTCTTCCCGTGCAGGGCCCTGCCAACTCAGCCCCACTTTGTGAGTGAGTGACTGAGCACCATGGCGCTTTGCGGTATTCCCCAGTAGGAGACTGAAGAGCTCCCAAACATCCCCTATGATAGAGAATGTGATTCTTCCGTTGATGATAATGTTGCTAATCAAGACTATGTTCAACCTGAGTCGGAATCAAGCAGCAAAGACGTGATTTCATTCCCAACAAAGGCAAGATATATAGCTGTCTGCATGCTTGTATCTCACCTTGCACCTCCACTGAATGCCACTTCCCTAAACTTATCACCACACAAGGAACAAAAAACACTCCCCAACCTGTGTTATGTGCAAAAAAAGATGCCAATGAGTGTTACTGCATTGTATATATAAAATAGTCTAAGTTGTTTCATAAGTGACTGTAATGTACAGTCATGATTACTAATCTCTGTCCAGAGACGCGTGGCAGCCAGTGTTATGACCACACATGAGCCACGCATTCGAACATAGTCTCTGCACTACTGGGCGGGGCAAAGAACTGTAACCAGGTGATCTGAAGCGTACTAGTCCTTATGTCTTTGATATTACCACATTCTTATGGTTTCTTCTCCATAATATAATAATCTGTGTTTATTGACAGGGGCTGACATTTCAATCACTCTGCAATTTAGCATTTTCCAAGAAGTAAAAAATCATGTGCCGCTATATGTGGGTATTGGCATCATATGTACCGTAATAATTATTCATGAATTAGCGGAATTAACTGGCACATATTTTGACCAGAGGGGGCATGCAGCTAAGACGTCGCATAGGAATATGGCAACCATTCCCACTGGATGGCAATGGCATAGATATAAATAAGACTAGATGCAGCATCGCCCATTCTTCAGTACAGCAACTATGCGTCTGTGCGGCCACCACCCTGGAGCAGTCAAGTATGTAATAGTGGGGTTTATTTTAGATTGACTCAATCGGATATGCTGTGTGAAGCTGCAGAATGTGGTGAATGTTTTTGGCGTATCCGGTGGAGCCAGGATTCCGGGGGCCTGAATTATGAGTGAATGGAAATGTGTGGCCTAATTGGATTGGGCAAGTTTGTGCTGTCTGGACATTGCTACTCCTCACCCTGCCCTTCGGTGGGAAAGGAGGTCCGGATGATGATGATGATGATGATGATGTTTTAGAGTGAATTCAGACTATGAAAATGAATGTTGTTGTGGTGGAGGTGGTGATGGTGGTTATTGCTGTAGTGGTGATGATGGTTACTGTTGTGGTGGTGGTGATGGTGGTTGTTGTAGTGGTAGTGGTGGTTGTTGCTGTGGTGGTGGTGATGGTGGTTTCTGTTGTTGTTCTGGTGGTGGTGTCGATGGTGGTGTTTGCTGTTGTTGTAGTGGTGGTGCTTATTGTGTTGGTGGTGGTGGTGGTGGTGGTGGTTGTTGTTGTTGTTGTGGTGGTGGTTGTGGTGGTGGTTGTTGTGATGGTGGTTATAATGGTGGCTGCTGTGGTGGTGATTGTGGTTGTTGTTGATGTTGTGATGGTTGTGGTGGTGGTGGCGGTGGATGTTGTTGTTGTGGTGGTGGGTGTTGTGGTGGTCATTGTTGTGATGGTGGTTATAGTTGTTGTTGCTGTTGTTGTTGTTGTGGTGGTGGTGGTGGTTGTGGTGATGGTTGTAGTGGTGTTGGTTGTTGTTGTGGTGATTTTTTTGTGGTTGTTGTCGTTGCTGTTGTGGTGGTGGTGGTGGTGGTGGTTGTGGTGATGGTTGTAGTGGTAGTGGTGGTTGTTGTGGTGATGTTTATTGTGGTTGTTGTCGTTGTTGCTGTAGTAGTGGTGGTGGTGTTGGTTGTGTTGGTTGTTGTTGTTGTTGTTTTGTTATGGTGGTGTTGGTGGTTGTTGTGTTGGTGGTTGTTGCATTGGTGGTGGTGGTGGTTGTTGTGGTGGTGGTTATTGTTGTGGTGAGTGTTGTTGTCGTTGTTGCATTGGTGGTGGTGGTGGTGGTGGTGGTTGTTGTGGTGGTGGTTATTGTTGTGTTGATGGTTATTGTTATGATGGAGGTGGTTGATATGCTGGTGGTTGTGGTGATGGTGGTGGTGGTTGTTGTGATGGTGGTGGTTGTTTTTATGATGGTGATGGTTGTTGTTGTTGTGGTGATTGTTGTTGTGGTGGTGATTGTTGTTGTTGTGGTGATTATTGTTATGGTAGTGGCTGTGGATGCTGTTGCTGCTGTGGTGGTGGTGGTGGTGGTAGTGGTGGTGGATGTGGTGCTGATGGTAGTGGTTGTTGTTGTTGCTGTTGTTGTTGTTGTGGTAGTGGTGGTGGTAGTGGTGGTTATGGTGGTGGCTGTTATGGTGGTGGGTGTTGTTGTGGTGGTAGTGGTTGTGGTTCTGAAACGAGAACTCAGTGGACTGCAGGCTTAAATTTCCCTTCTGCAAGACATCATCCTCCTTTCGGAGGATAGGGAGGCAGCTGAGGGACGTTTGCATAACCAGACAGTTGAGCCGCTCATGCTATCGGTTTCACCATAGATACATTCCGACGCTTTCTACACCCAATAGCAGTACAGTGCTGTTGCATTTCTAAGTAAATACTGGTCAGCTTTGACCGTCGTCAGTAACACGACATCGTCTGCCTCGACTGTTCCAAGATGGCGGCCGTGCAGATGCATTTAAAGTAGTGTCATGCGGCATCTAAGCTTATTTATATCTATGGGCAACGGGGCCTGTTTTATCATTGGAGAAAAACATTCAGTTCAAAGTAGTAGTAATAGTAAATTTTTGTCAACGATATAAGTATTATAAAGCGTTCTTACCTAGAATATGTCGTGTGAATGCCGGCTGCTGTGGCAATCGTGGATATTTCTCTGCTATCACCTACCAACAGCTCGGTTAAAGGCTCGCCTCAAGAAATAGGTCAGCGAAATAATAAACAGATTAATAAAACACAGTATGATATTCAAATATCATCATGCACTCATTATAAACTAAAAATAACGGCTATAACCAAATTTGTCTATTTCTTGCCATGCATATATTACTTGAGAAAGTAATATAATATGTGAAACAAAAGTGCTTCAGTGATGCTTAGAAAATTGTTCACTGAAGCACTAAACCTTTCTGGAACGATGGTGGAGTGTGTCTGACTGTGTAGCCTACGCCTGGCCACGACTTTAGCTAACTCTCTGGTCAGAGATTAGTGATCATGAGTGTACATATAAATTATTGCAAGTGATTTCAAAATAATAAGTGTAGTGTCAACACTTCATACATAACTTGTGTAAAGTGTCTTGCATGTTCGAGAAAAGGCATATAGTGAGTACAACGTGCAAGAATAGTTTGTTGTATGATAAAAACGCAAATGTAAAATATATAATGGCAAACACTTATGTGAAACCTAGAAAATCCAATAATATGAATGTTACTGGAAAAATACCACTCACTCACTCCCATGTCGTAATGTGCCATTGCACATCATCATGCTTGGGGACAGTTCCCACATCATCTCTATTCCTTCCGAGAGTGTTCGTGGGTCATTTGGGATACTTACCCATGAAGAAAACGAAGATCTAACTCGGCTTGTTGGGTGTCGGCGGTGGCAAATGAAGTCTACGGATATTACTCCAGACATTTCAGCCACTTGCTGAGAGAGAATCTATCTCAAAATGACCTTTTAGGCTTCTGTGAGTACTTTTATGGTTGTTCTCCAAGTTTTCTCATCATTCCTAACCTACCTAGCAAAAAAAAAAAAAAATCGAAAATTGGCTGGCACTGGGGTACCATGAAGGTCCTAAGTAGGCCGGCACGTGGCGGGTTAATTCACTGTAGGTTATTATATTAGTGTCTACCCTTAAATTTATAAAAAGTAATTTCTTTCATGGTTAGCCCATCAGGTATTTTATTTTAGCTAACGCCAGACAGTATCACTCAGCAGAGAATGAGTCATGGGAGGTTGGAGTGCACATGTATGTTCTTTGTACTAACAGGAAAATCTAGTAAATACTGTCCCATACTTACATAGACAGTCATAAGATCTGTCACAGGTCCCAGTATTGGGGTCGAAATTGACGTAGAATAAACCTGACTTGCACACGGCTGCCTGCCACCATCCCTCAGAGGAACACAGCCACAGGCGAGTGCAGTCAGCCGGATTGTCCAACATCTCACCCGGGGTGCACACCACACGACCTGCACGTATACACAAGTAACATTTTCAGCCTCAGAACGGATTTTGATATTGATCATGTATCTATCAAACGACCTTTTCGACGTAGTGGTCATATGTGATGAAGTGGTTAAATGAATTTTGCATCCAAGCCTTCCACTTTAAAAAACCCTCTCTTGACTAAATGAAATAATCTGGAGATACAAGGATAAACTACAAGGACATCCCGAGCCCGAGATTCAAGGGGTTAATTCTCATTCAATAGGAACGACTCTGTATTCTAGCCAACCTGACACTAGATAGTATATTTCAGCTGATAGTGAGTACAGAAGCCTGAATGTTACTACTGTTACTATTAACCCCCTTATCATTTGAGCAACTCAGCTTTACCAGTATTCCAGAGAACGCCAGAGGATAAAATTCACATGAGAGTGAGTAATGGAGCTAGGGAATGTTAATACAGTCACCATTAACTCTTATTGTCAGGACAATACTTGTAGTCTATCCCAACTAATGTCAGACTATTTTATTTAGTTACTAGTGAAAATCATATGGATCCTTAGAGCGTTCAGTACGATGAATTTTTTTTTTTGTAGCAGTAAGAGTATCCTTATAACAACCTTGGTTTAGATATAGCTCTTGCTAACCTTTGCAAATACATGAGATCTGAAATTGAATAAAATCGTCAGGTAGTAGCAAGATTAATTTTAAAACACGTCCTTGACATTAAGGGTCAACCCCTCGAAGATCTTTCTATCTATCCTGTAACATATTCTTGTGTCCATGCCCGTGACAAAACACACACACACACACACACACACACACACACACACACACACACACACACACACACACACACACACATTTTGCATTTCCTATATCCGATAACGTACGCCAATATAGGGAGTGAAAAACATTAAATCAAGTCAATTATTCGCTTACTTGTCGCTATATACAGTTCTAGTGTGATTGTGTGTGTGTGGGTGTTTTTTAAAAATCATCTTGAGTACCACCAGGCGCATTTATTTACCTCGGAAATGACCTTCGGAAACGAAGAGCTTGAAACAATTTCCGATAACCCCTTTAATACAACAATCCTATTTTACTTTTTATTCATGCCATCGTAAGACGAGGTCAAAAGACCTCGCACGCTGAAGCAATCTCTTCTAGCTGGCGGGAGCCACAACTCAATCAAAGAACACACACACACACACACACACACACACACACACACACACACATATTTGCGTACATAAAGCTGTTCTTCTACTACAGAAGACGACGGCTACTATACTCGTACTCACTAAGATGGTGTGTTTCTCTGTCTTTGGTGCTGTGCGTGACTATGCAGATCATTTCTGGATCCTCAGACATTGCCAGACAGTTGGCATGTCAAGTTTGGGTTTGCCGGGAGAACTCTGTTTTGGTTGTGCCTTCGTTGTTTACGCCCTTCACTGGCCAGATTCCAAGCTTTTTAGAGATGAATGATTACTTCACTGCAAATAGCTCACAAATGTTTTCTGTCAGAGGCATTGGTTTTAAGATCTTTTGGTATGATGATGCATTTCATCAGGGTTGTCCTTATACGAGCTCTGTTATCTCTTCTTTGGTCCCTCTGGGTTGAGACGTGGTGAAGGGAGCTGGCCATACAGAACTTGACAGGGAAGGCGGTGCTCAGGCATGTGGAAGACGTGTCCGACACATCTAAGCTGGTTTTTAGCCAGCATGGTTTTTATGCTGGTTTCCTTTGCCTGGTGGAGGATTTGTGAGCGAAGGGTTTTATCCTTTTATTTGAGTTCTAGGATGCACTGTAGGCATCAGATGTAAAAAGACTCAAGGTGCTTGATGTGATGCTAGGAAGTAATCTAGGATATAGCACCGTATAAGAGGGTGAAAAGGGATACAGCTGTATATACTGACACTTTCGTTTCGATTCTCATGTTGGTGTTCTCAAAAACTTTGGATCTGAGATGTCCAAAAGAGGCTGAGGCATTGTTGGTTCATGCAAGGACTTGTGCATTGACCCATTGCATCTGGGTGACATGTATACATGATGACCCGGGTTCAGCACCGTATAAGAGGGTGGAGAGGCATACAGCCGTATATACTGACACTTTCGTTTCGATTCTCAAGTTGGTGTTCCCAAAAACTATGGATCTGAGATGCCCAAAAGAGGCTGAGGCATGGTTGATTCATGCAAGGACTTCTGCATTAACCCATTGCATCTGGGTGACATGTATATGTGATGACCCAGGGACGTCTGGGTGGCACATATGTATGAGCTAATGTTTTGCGACATTATTTGAATATTCCCCAGGTTATATCCATCACACACAGCCACTGACAACTCTCCTGCACCCATCTGAGTCACGTTCCAGTTACCTGCCTAGCTCCGTAATGGATAGACCTACGCAAAAAGTTTTCCCTGTGTCCAAATCCTCGGCTGCGCACGCAGCTGCTGACTTCAACACCAATGAAGTCCAAAGGCCAGAAAAGAAAAGACCTTAGTGTTAATGTGATAGGGAGAGAACTTGAGGTGACATTATCGCCAATTGTGACTGGAGAAAGTGACTTCCTCTGTGTAAAGCGATCGCCATGATGAGTGTTGATATTTACGTGTCGCATGAAGAGGGTGGATCACGTGAGCCCTCCACTGCATCCATCGTTTCCCCTTGTACGTTCATCTGCTATTTCCGATGATGGGAATGGTTCAAAGGGTACTGACAATCCTGCAGAAAGGGATATTGGCAAGGATGAGGAGGTGGAAAAGGAGGTGGGGAATGGAGAAAGGGAGGAGGTGCAAGAGGAAGGGAGGATGAAGCGTGGCAGGTCAAGCCTCTCACCAGCACTGTGCCTATTTATGTGAATAATGGAAGCAAAAATTTGTTTCATAATGAAATCAGTGCCTTATTTTTTATTGAAAGCATTCGTCTGTGTATATTTGTTATGATGAAAAAATACATATCAAAGAAAAAAAAATCTGATATAGTGGAAAATATAGTGAAGTGGAGAAAGGGAGGAGATGGAGGAGAGAGGGAGGAGGAAGAGCGGTAGGGCAAGCCTCGCATCTGTGCTGTGTATATTTATGTGAATAATGGATGCAGAAAGTTCGTTTCATGATGAAATCAGTGCAGAAAGTTTGTTTCATGATGAAATCAGTGCCTTATTTTTTAATTACAGTTTTTATGTGTGTGTATTTGTTATGATGAAAAAGTACAAATCACAGGAAGAAAAATCTGATATAGTGGAATATGTGGAATATACAGTGGAGTGGAGAAAGGGAGGAGGTGGAGGAGGGAGGGAGGAGGAAACGTGGTAGGGCAAGCCTCGCATCTGTGCTGTGTATATTTATGTGAATAATGGAAGCAGAAACTGTTTCATGATAAAATCAGTGCCTTATTTTATTGAAAGTTTTTGTGTGTATGTACATATTTGTTATGATGAAAAAGTAGCCTACAAATCACAGGATAAAAAGGTATGCTATAATGGAAAATATAGTGGAGTATGGATAGCACATGGATAACTACTTTGTTCCCAGTATCATTATTCAGGTTTTGTGAAGTACAAGTAATAGTAGTGCTAGTAGTAATATTAGTATTAGTAGTAATGGTAGTAGTAGTAGTCGTTGTAATAATACCCAGACATCTAGTGGCACAGCAGTGCTAGAATCGAGGACAGTGCAAGCCAAACATACATCTATGTGAGTGTATGTGTGTGTGTGTGTGTGTGTGTGTGTGTGTGTGTACAGGGTGTAAGGCACTGGTTGAGGGATGGTGGAGCAGTGGTGAGGTGAGAAGGTGCACGGAGCTGTAGGCGGTGGGCTGAGCCAGCTTGCCTCAAGGTCATTCCTATAGTACCGGACTCATAGCAAAAATCACACCACACTTTTGAAAAACCTACATGGAAATGGTGTTTGTGGTGGATTGTGGTCTTCTCGAAGTGTTATTATGGTGGAGAGCTAGTATAAGCCTTAGTTGTGCCACTGCACCTCAGCTACGCACATGGACACGGGTAAAAAAACAAAAGCTGCCCCCTTTCCCCAATCACTGTCTCTGACTAAACGTCCTTCGCAGACAATGTGAGGCAATCAGCTTGAAGTCAAAGGATTGATGAGCATTATGACACTTAGTTTTCTTATTTTTGACTATGTATTAGCTGAGACTTGAAGGTTTAAAAAAAAGTGATTTCCTCAGGAATGCCTGGCTGGGAGAAGGGTTGGTGGATATATATGCCGGGTGTGATGGGTTAATATGTATATCTGTGAGCACATTTCCGAGGTAGGTAAAATTCTCCACCTGTTTTACAGAATTGCCATTTATCTGAAATACAAGAGGCTCTGCTGCGTTGTTTCTCTGAGATATTATTTCTGTTTTATTGACATTTATTCGAAGCCCCATTGCATGATATATATTGGAAATGATGGTGAGAGACTGCTGTAGGGCTTCTGGAGTATGTACAAGGACATCACAGTCATCAGCATATTGCAGCTCTAAGAAATGAGCTATTTCAGTCTCTGACTGTACCTGTAGACGCCTGAGCTTAAATTAGTTACCCTCTAGGTGGAACTTGATTTTTATTCCATCATCAGGGTTCATTTGTCAGTGACTTAAAAGTGTGCCTGCAGTGAGGCAGATGTTGAAAATGACAGGAGACAGGACAGATCCTTGTTTTACACCCACATCCACATGGAAGGGTTCAGATTTGCTCCCACCTATGGACACACGAGCATTCTTGTTGTCAAGCAGGCTCTCTAGGATGGTAAGACATTTTTTTGGAACTCCAAATTTTGAAAAAGCATTCCATAAAAGTTCTCTGTTGACAGTGTCAAATACTTTTGCAAGATCGATGAATGGAATATACAAGTCACACTTCTGTTTGTGGCATTTGTTTTGTACCTGTTGGGCAACAAAAATCACATCTCAGGTACTTCCTTCCTTCTGAAATCCACATTGTGTTTCAGGAAATGCTGACTCAGTCAAATGTTTTATCAGTCTGGATAACACTATCTTGACTAGTACTTTACTAGCATTCACAAGGAGGGAGATGCCTCTGTTGTTGTCACAATTTTAGTGGTCCCCTTTCTTCTTGTAGAAGGTTACAATATCAGAAAAAAAAAAAAACATTTAGCTGGAATTTGCTATTGCTTCCAGATAGACAGTATGAGTTTATAGAGGCATTGGTGAAGTAACTTTCCACCCCCTTTGATCAGTTCAAACGGTATGTCATCAGGGCCAGGGCTTTTGTATTTTTTAGGATTCAGATGTCCTGAACAATTTCTGAAAGTGTAGGTGGGACATCGAGATCTGCCACTTGAGAGGTATTTGGGATGTTATCAAGCATTTTGTGCTCCACCTCGCTTCTTTGATTCAGTAAGGCATGGAAATGTTGTGCCCATCTTACTAGGATTGCTTACTTGTTTTCCAGGAGCTCTTCTTCAGCTCTTCGAACAGGATTTATGTTGTGTTTGGTTGGCCTATAAATGGTTTTAATGGACTTATAGAACCCATGATGGTCATTAATTTCAGTCTTTGCAGCTCTTTTGCTTGCTCAGTCCACCATTTGTTCTCCATGTCATGCTATATTCACTGACTTTAATTTCTAAGATTCTGGAATTCAGTTTTTAGGTTGAGGGGCCACGATGAACCAACCAGTTGTTATGTGCTTTATTCTTCGTTGCCAGAAAGTCATGTATGCCCTCAGTATTTTCATCAAACCAGTCTTTATGGCAGCCAGTGGAGAAGTTAAGTGTGTCTTCTGCAGTGCTTTGGGGCAGTGTCTTAATGTTTAGCCACTCTGCATCTAGGTTTGTTGCATTGTTGTTTGGATCAAGTGGTGAGCACTGAGAAAGCGTGTCTGCAATAGTACTGTAGATGGTGTTACAAGTTGGTACATCGTTTAAGCTACTACAGTTTAGTTTCTTGCTGGATGGTCTGTAACACATTTGTGGGCTTATGACTAACTGCAGTTTCGTGGCTATTAGGACATGGTCTGTTGAGCATTCAGCATCTCTCATAGCTCGGGTTATGAGAACTTCCCTTCGATCTCGCTGCCATACAATGACATAGTCAATAATGTACCGGTGTCTAGATCATGGGTGCATCCATGTGGCCCTGTGTTTAATCTTCAGTTGAAAAATGGAGTTGTCGATGATCAGACTGTGTTCTAAGCATAAGTAAAGCAGTCTCAGGCCACTGTTTTTCATGTTACCAACACCATGGCAGCCTATAATGCTTTGCCAGAGGTGATTATCTTTTCCTACTCCAAGTAGAATCAGTTTGTCATTTGGTGGTATTGAAAGAATTGTGGCATCCAAAAACTCAAAAAAGGAATCTTTGACTGTGTCCTCAGAATCAAGTGTTGGGGCATAGGCTCTGGTGAGTGTTGCATATTAGCCTTTAGAGAGTGGTATGTGCCGAGACAACAGCCTCTCTGATATACCACAGGTGTTTATTGGATAATCTGATAAAGGTTACTTCAGATAGCAAAGCCAATACCATGGTTTCGTCTTACATTGTCTGGGTATCCCCCTCTAGAAATAGGTACACCCTTCTCCTTCATAATGGTTGCCTTCTCCTGAGAGACAATTCTCAGACATGGCAGCAATGTCAGTTTTATATCTTTTCAGTTCATGGGCAATAAGGGCAGTTCTACAGCATGGTCGTGTGTCATGGTCAATATCAAGCAAGGTTCGTATATTCCTGGTAGCAAGAGTCAGAAGGATTTTTTTTTTTTTTTTTTTTTTTTTACCGCAATGTGGGATGCCTTGACAGACGCTGTTATCTCCTCAGGTGGACTGGAGCAGCAAATGTTTAGGTTACCATTTCCGAACCCCTCCTTGTCAGGGGTAAGCAGTTCGGCATCCATTTCCGGCTGGTTAGTCGCACTGGCTGCAGCCGAAAACATGACCTGCTCCTATGCCATCATGTCAGCAACCACTGGGCCAATGCCGCCTATATGCAGAACTCAAGTTAGCAACTTCCGACCACATCCATGACTTGTCACTGTCAACCTATCCTGTCGCTATGGGTCTTTTGTTATTCCCTTCGTTTCTCATGAAGCGGTATATTAAGTTAGGTCATGTCCGTCCGTCCATACGTCCGTTAGTTGTACGGCCGTTCCATGCTTATGTCAGAAACCATTTGTTGAAATTTTTTCATATTTTGTATGATTATTGAGCCATATAGGAGGTTGATCCCTGTGTTAAACAAAACCAAGATATCTGACTTATGACCAATTTTCTATTTTTGAAGCTATGAATCCTTTATATCTTCTCCACTTTGACAGACTTGTTTCCAGGTTGTAATGGAGTGGAATAGTCTCTCTGGGACTTGTTTTTGTGTAAGATGAGATGGGAAGTTAGTATAGCAGTGTGCTTCCGCAATGAATGGATTTGGTGTGATGGTGAGGGTGCACAGTCCTTACTACCACGTGACTTGGTCGTTCTCTGCCTGACATGGTAACATGAAGATTCGCGTCAACCATCTACTAAGCAGGGTTGCAGGAGTCTCCTGGGAGCACTGCTTTTCGAGCCCTGCCATCTGTGTGACTCTATTCACGGTTTTTTCGTCTGGGGTTTACTTCCGCAACCTTAATCCATCCAAGGGCAATCCACAAGTCAATGGACCTACAGTCTGACCCATTACTGATGACCCCTCCAGCATGGGTAACTCTGACCTCCTGCTAAGTCCAGCGGGGGGATCTCCACCCTGCCGCTACGGCCCACCAGATTTACAGGGGCACGCAACCCCCCCCCCCACACACACACACACTCTCACTCTCACACATGCATAAAAGGGTGGTATGCACAAGTAACTTAAGATGTCCACACAATAAATTCCACTATCAGTTTGAGGCGCATAAAAAAACTAATCTCTCTCTCTCTCTCTCTCTCTCTCTCTCTCTCTCTCTCTCTCTCTCTCTCTCTCTCTCTCTCTCTCTCTCTCTCTCTCTCTCTCTCTCTCTCTCTCTCTCTCTCTCTCTCTCTCTCTCTCTCAGCGTCAGTCCCTTTGGGAGAAATGAAGTTGGTTAATATTCTAGAATTCCTTGGTCTTTGGACGAGGAGAGGTCAAGTTTATCTTTGATGTATTCTTATGGTCTTAGCAAGCATGAATTATATTGCCAGTTGGAAGAGTAAGAAAAAAAAATGGTTAGATAATAAAAATTGTTCGGCTGTAGCAAGAGTACATTTATTTTGCTGTAGCTAGAGCAAGAAAGTTTGGTCGCAACAAGCTACATAACATGGCTGTGGCAGGAGTGAAATTCATTGGTGGCAACAAACACATAGGAATTGCAGGTGCAAAAACGAAGCTTAAACTTTACTTCAGCCAAGTCGCACTTAATTTTCGTTCTTGCTGTCTCAGGTGGGATTACGGTAACTTATACTGACTTTTAAAGAAACTCTTCGACCGAGGGTTTTGTTGTCATATATAAATTAAGTTCTCGTGGTGAAGAGGTCATCCGAATCTGACAGTAGCAAGAGTTATATACAACAGTATTGCGATTACAGAAATAAAAGAGATTGGTGGCATTACAAATGAAAGATTTGTGCCCTGCACCCTTTTATATTGTAACTTGGCCTACACTTCCCATCTCCCCAAGGTGAACACTGAGTTGTAAATATCGCCTCGTCTTGCTAAAAACGGGCGATAACAAGAGATTAAGACTAAAATACGATGCTAATCATGAAGAAGTGCTATAGAAAGAACGTAGAGCCACAGTAATGACTTATTCTGCCACTGAGCTACGTTATATAAGTAGCTAATGATGAAAAAGTTGGCCAAGTTAAGATGAAAGAAGTATAGTAACAACATTTAAACTTTATTTTGATGATGTCTATTATTTTCTTAGTATTGCTATCTCCAAATGATTATGTTCAATTTTGAAGACAATTTTCGTACTCGAAGGCTTACATTTAGCCGTCATTAACCCCTTCTCGAGGAGGGGGTGACCTAAACCTATTAAAATAGTACAAAACTGGGTTAAGAGAAAAACGAAAAAGAAAGGACACTCCTTGGCTAAATGGATAACATGGTCTTGCGGTTGCAGGTTCAGGGTATGATGGTACAGTATCAGTAATGAAATAGCATGGCGATAACAAAACCTATATTTATTTGACAGTAACATTGATAACTTGGCTAGTCATTTGTTATATATATATATATATATATATATATATATATATATATATATATATATATATATATATATATATATATATATATACACGTGATGGAGCTAACGATACAGACTATCAGTTGATATATACAGACGTATATCAATTTCTCGTTTCACTGAAATCTCCATTCTAAGTCATTTCAATGCTCACCACCACCTTTGACTTTCTTGTCCTTTCACTGATTCAGCAAGTGAACAAGCCTACATTTTTCTTATCCTTAATGACCTAGTTCAGCTGGAACAGCATTGTACCCTATTCCTGAACACCATGAACAAAGTTCCAACACACTTGACCATTTCATTACAACTAATCCTTCTGCTTAAGCTGTTAACCTTTTCTTTCCTCTGAGCTCCTCCAATCACAGCCTTGTCACTTTTAGCTGTCATATCTCCCCAGTAAAGCGGCTGTGGCACTTTGGAGCTGCTGACTGAGAGGCTCTCAGGCAGTACTCCTTTAATTTTCCTTGGAATGATTATTGATTCCATGGCCAAGAGCCATCTGAGTGTGCCTTTGACATTCCTTTCTCTTATTCTGTGGCTAATACAAAATACCTTGGGTTAATCATGATTGTTCTAGTACTGTCCACAGTAATAACAGGGCCTACCAAAATTACTTGAGCCAACCCACCCCAGGATCGCAAATCTTTTAAGTCGTTTACAGTCATGCTAAGTCTGACCTTCGCTCTGCTAAAACTAATTTCATTCGTACTGAATGCTCCGAACTCTCCAGCTCAAATTCTTCCTGCTCCTTCCGGCACTATGCTAAAACCTTGATCACTTCATCATCCTTCCTTCATCTTTTCCGCTCTGATGACTCTGCAGCTGTATTTTCTACTGAAAAGGCTAAACTCTTCGCTCAGACTTTCTCCTCCAGTTCCACCTTAGACGATTTTGATGCTGTTCCTTCATCACTTACCCCCTCTGACTTCCTCATGACTGACATTTAAATTTCTTCAACTGGTGTGTTTTCTGCCATCACTGGCCTCAATACTAACAAGGTATATGGGCCTGATGGGGTCCTTCCTGTTGTCTTCGAGAATTGTGCTTCTGTGCTTACAGTCTGCCTAGGTAAACTCTTTCGCTTATTCCTGTCAATTTGTACTTTTCTTTCTTACTGGAACTCTGCTCTCATTCATGCTGTCCCGAAGAAGAGTGATCATTCCCAGCCCCCTGATTATTGCCCAGTTGCTTTAACATCCTGTATTTATAAAGTTTTAAAATCTAATCTTAAAAAAAAAAAAAATGCATCTCCTCTATCATAACCTCTCCATTCGTCAGTATGGATTCTGCCAGGGACGTCCACAGGCAATCTTCTCACCTTTATTTCAAATTCCTAGTAATCCTCGTTTCGGGACTTTGGTGAAAGCTTTGCCATTGCACTTGACATCTCAGAGGCTTTTGTTTGACTCTGGCATAAAACTTTAATTTTATAACTGCGCTCTCACGGTTTCTATCCTTCTATATGTGCCTTCATCTCTAGCTTCCTTTCCGCCCGCTCTATATAGTTCAGCAGACAAATCAAGATTTTAGTCACATAATGGGTACCTGCAAATATTGTCTATAGTTTTGTTCTTAGTGTTATTTGAAAGTTAAAAATGTGTCGATAAGAATCTGCTGGGTGCCCTCCTGTAAACCCTTAAGTATTTTGAATAATCTAAGATGGCTTCCGCGATGGCCGCCATTTACGAAATGTACTGAAGTGATGCTTGAAAAAACTAACAAAATTACATCAATGGTACAGTTTCCATTATTACCACGAATAACTTGACAATAAAAACAATTTTGTTTATAGAAGTGCCTTGGTGATCAGTCATCACCCAGTGTGGTAAAACCGTTATTTCGCTAATTCATTTTAATGGTTTAACCACATTGGCTGATTGTGTTTCTGCCTGCTCGCTTCTGCTGTTCCCATTATTCATATATATTTATGGTACTTTTGTGTTGCTAACGCATGGTGTTTTTTTAAGGCATTTTGTACATTGACTAGCAATGACTGGTGGCGGTAGTATTGAATAATACTTTCATGGTCATAGTAATTTCTGCGGAAGAAAAGGAAAAGGTACAAGCATTAATTATGAATGTGGATTTCCAATAACATAATGTTTAATTACTGAATTAATTATCAACTAATTGAATTTAACTTTCAGGTACCAAAATTGTACAATGCATGGTGGTGGATTTGGTGGAAGAGCATCATGTAGTATGTGGTGCACAATGAATTCTGAGCATTGCAGTGATGAAAAATGACTGACCGCTTCTGTTTTTTCGCATTTAAATACTACTGCTGTAATAAACAAGACCAACTGATTGAATGTGGTTCCAGTAGGATTAATAATATTATTAGACATAGTAAAATTTACAGTGATGGGAATGCAGATCACCCGGAAGAAAATATGGTCAAAGACGAGAACTTTAAAATACTGTACCACACGTCATGTGTTTCCTCATATATGTCAAGCGCGCACTTGCAAAGAGACCTCAAGAAATTTGAAAACCAGGTCCATCAAAAAGAACAAGTCTTTCGGTGGATTAGCAATTTTCTCTCTGTAAAACTGCATCATTTGTGGTAAAGATTGATCGATAATCAAAGATCCTAAAAAAAAAAAAAAAAAAAAAAACACGGAGACCACCTTATATGTGTCATGAAATAATTGAGAGAATGACAAGAGTCGTTCAAATATTCCATCTTCAACATCTGTCCAGAAAGAACTGATGAAAAGGCTGCTTATGTTAGACTTCGTCTGGAGGAAGCTGTCAGTGACCTCCATGCAGCTGATGCCATATCATATAGACCGCATGTCCAAATTCATGTCACCAATTTCAGTTGCATTATCTGGAAAAATCGGTGCTGGTAACTTTGTTTTTTAAAATAACAAATGAGTAAAAAAAATAATCCGTACACCAGATTACTGGTGTCCTCCATTCATAAAATATCTGTAACAGTTGGACTTGAACTGCTGTAGGTTGAAGTCTGAAGGGAAACAACTCTGGGGAAGCGAGTTCCTGGGAGTTGCAGTTCGGGGAATGAAAGACTTCTGATAGGCAGCAGTTCTGCAATATGAATGAGTGACGTTCCAATCATGAGCGTTACCAGATGCCTGTGTAGCACAAGGGAAGGCATGGAGAGGTGGCACAATGGACTAAAGTTCGTCTGAGCATTTGCCATAAAAATATCGTAAAATAATGCAAGGGAAGCAACATTCCTTCTTATTTGCAGGGGAGTTAGTTTATTGATAACAGCAGGGTTATTAATAATTCCAGCAGCTTTGTTCAAAATTTGTCTAGTTATTTTAATGCACCCTCTCCATATCCACTCCACAAGGGTGAGCAATATTCAAGCTGAGAGCGCACATGACACCAGATTACTGGTGTCCTCCATTCATAAAATATCTGTAACAGTTGGACTTGAACTGCTGTAGGTTGAAGTTTGAAGGGAAACAACTCTGGGGAAGCGAGTTCCAAAGAGATGCAGTTCTGGGAATGAAAGAATTATGATAGGCAGAAGTTCTGCAATATGGCTGAGTGACGTTCCAGTCATGAGCGCTACCAGATGCCCGTGTAGCACGAGGGAAGGCATGGAGAGGTGGCACAATGGACGCAACTTCGTCTGAGCATTTACCATAAAAATATCCGTAAAATAATGCATGGGAAGCAGCATTCCCTCTTACTTGTAGGGGAGTTAGTTTATTTATAATAGCAGGATTATTAATAATTCCAGCAGCTTTGTTCTGAATTTTGTCTAGATGTTTTAATGCAACCTCTCCATATTCACTCTTCAAGGGTGAGCAATATTCAAGCTGAAAGCGCACATGACTTATATATTATAGCTGACTGCTCGTCAGTGAAGAAGTTACGGACTCTGTACAATAATCCAAGTTTCTTTGAGGTTGTTTTAGCAAGATATCTGACATGGGAGGTCCAGCTGAGGGCATTATTAAGTGAGACACCAAGAATTTCAATACTTTTGGAGATGGGAAAATTAGTATCGCTGAAGATAATATACGAATCTGGCAGTATCTGTCTATTAGTAAATCGTATAAAGTGTATTTGGTTTTACTAACATTAAATGAGACAAGGTTGTTTGTCTCCATTTATTGATCGTAGATAAGTCTTGATTTATGGAGATGGCTGTACTGAGTTGAGAGTTAGAGATATTAGACTTTGTAAATGGGTGTCTGAGTATGAATGAACTATGAAGTATTGAGTCATCTGCATATGAATGGATGGGATTGTGGGTGACAGATAAGAGATCATTATTATGACCTAGGAACAGGGTTGGGGCCAGAACTGATCCCTGTGGCACACTGGCATTAACTGAGTGGAAAGTGGAATATACATCATCTACTTTTACTCTTTTTTTCTGTCACTGAGATATGAGGAAAGCAGAGGAACAAAAGACGTTAATCCATAGCAAAGGAGTCTGGACAGCAGAAAACGGTGCCATACTCTGTTGAAAGCTTTAGAAATATCAAGGGCTACTGCATGAGTTTCTCCATGTAGGTCGATTGATTATTGAATGGTATGAGTCAGGAGATTGAGTATGTCAGTGGTGGATCTTTCGTGGCGAAAACCATATTGTCTGTCACTAATCAAATTGTTGGATTTCAAATGTTTAACTATGTGTTTATTAATTAAATTTTCAAATACTTTACCAAGAGAAGATGTGACAGCTGTTGGTCTGTAATCAGAGGGGTCAGAGGAACTTCCTTTCTTTGGAATTGGGTGAATTTTGGCTTCTTTCCATGGATTAGGAAATGAAGAAGTACGTATGCATAGTCTGAATAATTTAGCTAGAGCAGAGGCAAGTTCTGGGGAACACTTTTTCAGAACAATTGGGGGAATTCCGTCAGGGCCTGGAACTCTGTTGGTAGGTAAATTGTCTGGGATGGATTTTACGTGTCTTGTCTGAATTTTAAGTGGAACAATTTTCTGGAGAGTCAAGTTCTAGTGCTGAGACGTTCTGGTTGACTTCCTCTGTGGAGTTTCTGGCAAATGTACTGGCAGAGATATCTGGTTTCTCACGCGGGTCATTTGTAATGTTGCCATCTGAAGATTTTAGTGGGGGAATCGATGATATCTTGTTAATGTTATTATTGAAAGATCTGAGAGTTGACCAGAATATTCTATTGCCATTAGGGTTGTTAACTGTGATAACGATGGTACGTTGGAATCTCTTCATGCCATGACAGATGACAAAACACGTGATTGGAATTCTGTTGAATTATTTGATACATACAGAGCATATGGTGGTAGAACTATATTATGATGGTTTGTAGTTCAAAAAGTCAGGGCATACTTTGGTAAAGACTTGCTCATGTTGACATCTTCAGGCTTATCTAGCATATTCATCTTTTGGTGTAAAGCGTCAAAATTCATGACAGTGGTTGACGACCAGGGAGATGAAATAGGTGATGTATTGTCCAAAGTAGTTAAAAATATCAAGTCAGATATAAAAGGTGTAGATATTCAGAATTCTCACTTCTCCACAATAATCAGTCAAAACGAGGCATTAGAAACAGCAAGCAGTACTCTACTGGAACTTCTTAGAAGGTTATCTCCCAAATTAGAAAAATCGCTGCCAGCAGCTCTTATGACATTTATTGTCAACATTTATTGTCACCATTGTTTTGGTTAACCATCCAACACGCCTGCAGGTGGCTCTGGGGGTGCTAGTGAGGAAATGTAAGCAACTCATAAACTATTTACATGCTTTCAATGTCACTTGCCCATATGAAGACGTGCTCAGATTAAAAAAAGTCTGCAGCAGTCGCAACAACTCAAACTTCAAATCTGAAAGCCATCACAGATGCTAAAGATGGCCTTATACAAGTTATTGTTGATAATTTTGATGGTGATACCGCATCTCAAAATGGGAAATGATCAACGCATTCTCTGGTGGTCCTTGTAGCCCAAACAGTAGCTGGTCAGGAGAGAAAGGATGGCGATAAAAGCCCTAGGTTTAGGCATATGAGGAAGGACGAAATGTCCCAGCCAACTGACTATGATTTCCATACTGAGAGATATCAAGGACTAAAGCAACCAGATATGCCAGTTAATGCTTCATTGAAAATGGTGGTACCCCTCAAAGTACTGACACATCAAGTTTTGTCAGGAAAACATACAGGGTCAGTTGATATAGATTTCCTGAATGAAGTTCTCACCAGTGAAACTTGCCCTGAATTTAACGGTTACAATGCTGCTGAAGCACGAAGACAAGGTCATAGCCTATATCCTGAATGACTGCCGAATACACGCCACTCATTGACTTGGTTCCATCAGGTCCAGACACAATGACGACTGCACTTGTTCAAGCACAGCAAATGACAGTGGCGACTGGTCAAGATATTGTACTCTTCACTTGCGATCTACAGCTCTTCAAAGTTGCAGAGAAGATACTTTGGGCTTATCCAGAACGATTCAAGAATGTCATACTACGTTAGGTGGCATGAATCTACTCATGAGTTTTGTGGGTGCTGTACAATAGGTACACTGATGGCTGAAAGTGGATTAGCAGAAGTAAGGGAACATGTCTTTGGAGGTGTATCAAAGATGCTGTCTGGGAAGAAGCTCCCTTAAAATGTGCGAGCCAGGAGACTTATGATGGAAAAGCTACTTAAGGACCTAGTTTTAAAGTACAAGATCTATTTATCTGTCTATTGCCAGACGCCATCATCCCGTAAGGGGTGGCCATTTGACTTTGAGTTTATGTTTTACAGGGAGGGGCACTAACCCTCCACCAACCCACTTGCTGACACGTAGGGAGCACGTATGGTCTGGTTATAAGGTTACCACCCAGCGTTGTAAATGCTTTCTTGGCTTACAGGAAACCACTTAGCTTGTCACTCGCTGAAAAGTCACCTGTAAAGGAAAGAAAAGCAATAAGAAGTGACAGAAAAGATGGGAGAAATAGGAAGAGAGGAAGGCAGGCACAGAAAAAGAATGATAAAGGTTAAGAAAGAAGTAGGCAGCCCTACATCAAGTGAGTGGATGATGGTCGCCACCACCTACCACCAATCATCTCCCATAATTCACTGATAGAAATGTTAGATGGCATTGCTGAAACGAGTAAGACTGCTAAGTTGCTGAATGGTTGTTTTATCAGGCCAGTCCTACTCATAATGCAGTATATTACAGGATAGAGGGAAGGTGACTGGGCTCTGCACTTATTGTCTTTGAAGCAAATGCTGCCATATTATTATGCTGCTTCACATGTCCATTATGCAAGATATGCACTGTTGCATCTGAGAAACAAGGAGTCACTCCCATCTAATGTTCTAAAGCTGTTTCTGAAAGGAGAGCATGTCATGAGGGACATCCCAGGCTTATGGAACGGAATATCGAGTGATATGTTTATTGAATCCACTTTTATGAGATACGGCATTACCCTAAAGCCAGAAACTTTGAAGTGTGGGCTCAAGGTCTTCATATTTGCAGCTTAGTAGAAGCTAGCCTGTCTGATATGATTGAAGGAAACAGCTAGATATCACACACCACTCACAATGAAGGCAGCAGTGCACGCATAAAAACGCCCAAGGTAGACATGCGATAAGAATGAATCTCCAGATGGTCACTGATCCCTTAGATCCGGAGCAGCACCCTGGAAACATTGTGAATATAATCACAGGAAGAGAAGGTCCGCCGTCCGTGAATGTACACGATTCATAGACAATTGGTAGACAGCAAATGCAGGAATTTGAAAGTGGATGGGGTGATGGATTCTGTAACACTATCCAATAGAGAGTCACAACCAAGGCTATCACAAAGAAGCATGTAAAACTGATGAAGTAAAAGTATTTGACACTTCACTCATTTCCTCACGTTTCATAGGACTATAGGCAAGCTCTTGTGACGTAGACATTCACAGTGTTCTTGCACATGAATTGGCACCTGTGCCAACATCTGTTTTCACAAACAACGGGGAAATGCGCATCACCAAGTCGAATGCTCCTCTGACGAAGCAGTTGCAAGTGGAAATGTCTGCCACGATAACAAGCAGTGTCGACACTGCTGTAATTGATGGCTTTGCTTTACTTTGAGTGATCCACTGGCCAGCTGGTGGAACAGTAACTACATTCAGAACTTCAGGTGTCTGTTACAGAGGCGTTTCTCACAACAAGATGTGTGCCTAGTATTTGATCGATATTATGACTGCAGCATCAAAACCACAGCAAGGCCATCTAGGACAAAGCATGCAATTAGCGTTCATAAACTGAGTCTGGATACAGCATTACCACCACAGAAATTGGATCTGAGTGTTGCAAAGAACAAGGTCCAACTCATAGATTTCATATGCTTGGAACTGAGCAATGATTCTGATTGCCACCAGAAGGGCCTACGGTATCATAAATTAGTAATAATAGGCCAAAAGACAACTCCCGTCGAGATCAGTAATGGTGGTGTGGTGGCATGACATGGATACTACCCAGGAAGAGGCTGATGTATCATCGTACAATAACTTCTCTTTCTTCAATACTTTCCACAAGGAATTGCTGTAATCTCATATGACAGAGACGTTTCTAAACTTACTGCTGAATTACTACTTGACAGAAAATATCACTGCCACTATAATCATGGAATCACAGATCAAAGACAGAGCTGTCATTGACGTAAAGAAGACAGTTTACAAGCATGATGCAATAATAGAGAATTTGCTTGCGGCTCATGTGTCGTCTGGATGTGACACAATGGCTTCTAGTTATGGTGTTTAGAAAGTTACCTTGATAAAGGCATAGCGTTCTGGGTTGTCTTTGTCACTTGTTGGCGACATTCATGCACCGATGTCAGATGTGGTGAAACAAGCCACGAAATTCCAGATTGCTTGTTACAGAGTTCCACACTGTGACAGTATGTCAGAGGCTCGTGTGACTCTTTGGTCATCAAAGCTTGGCAGGGGAAGTACTACAACACCAAATTTTAAGTCTCTCCCACCTACGAACGAAACATTTGCACAGAATGTCTAGCGTGCCCACTACCATGCTTGCATTTGGAAATCAGTTAAGGACTCACATCCCCTAAGCTTAGACGTTGAAAAATTTGGATGGATAAAGGAAACTGCAGACAAGTCCTTAGATCCTATAATAGTGCCTCCAAATGCCCCTCTGGGAACAGAGAGTGTATTAAAGTGAATACAGTGGAGCTGCAAAAGTGATGATGCACCAGGTCGGACACTCCACTGTGGTTATTGTTGGAACTTCGTAGCCACCATTTATTTATAAATATATATCTTTAGTCTTGTAATATTTAAGTCTTGGGTTTTGGTTAAAGTTATTTTGGTAATCGAAGAGCACGAGTTAAAGATGAATACAGGGAGTTGATCTTGATTTATTATCTTCCAAAAAAGTCTAAGATGAACAGCGTATGTATTATACAGGGACTTAATTTACTAGCTAAGTCTAATCTGACCCCTCTTCTTATTTTATCTCTCCACTACCTGGCGGTTCTATGGCCAGCCTCTTTCTGAGCTCTGATTCTTACATTCTCGTTTAGCAGGGGTCGTGTCACGTGTGCTATACTGCCGTGGAAACTTCTAGAACACTGTATGTCTGTGTGTATGTACAGCTTCTGGTGCATGACCAGCATTCCTTCTCTTTAAGAGTTGCAAGCTAATTTCCTTTTGCGTGATTCTCGCTGATACACTACCTATCTCACACCCTGGCTTGGTGCTTCTATCTATCTATCTATCTATCTATCTATGAGTTGTATTATTATAATATGGAGTCCTGACATCGCTCGGTCACGCGAAATGGCGGTCCTCCGACAACAATCATCATTGACATATGGTAATCTATTAATACATAACATTATTTATAATATTGTATAGATATAATATTCTTGTTAATATTGCAATCATCCAGTAATATTACATTTTAAACAAGTTATATACATAACTGAACAAATGCAATATGGTTAAATTGGTTATTGTATGACATTTTGTAAGATGTGTATGTACAATAGTAAAATGCATATATGCAAAAAAAAAAAAAAAAGTTCAAAGTTAAGATTATGGTAAGAGCTATTAATATTTCATATAGAGATAATGATACTGGTATACTTCTATATCATGTGTCATTCTTCTTCTTCTTTTTTTAAAAATAAAATAAATGCTATATACATAATATGTACACTTCATTCAGGGGGGGTTAACTCGAATGTGTACTCTACCCCCACTAAATACTGACTCCAAATTTGCAGTTCTTGAATGCATTCTGTGCATTGCGAAGAGCACTACTGAAAATACAATGCAGAAGATTATAAAGACAGTAGGTGCTGGGCTATACACATAAAATGGGTTAAACATACTCAAACTCAGATCTTCCCAGAGCTTCATTGTTTCATTGATCAGTTGCATAGTTTCAGACTTAGGTGAAGTCGACTTAATACTTGTGCTCATGTTTAAGTCCATATTAGGTAGTGGGTGGAAATGTTTGTGTATGATTGAGGATGGGGTAGTGATTGATTGTGGATAAAGTGGACATGGATGGTGTAAATACCGCACAGTACTGTAGTCTGGTGCTATGTATAATCCTGATGCTGAAGTATGAGATGGTGGTATACCTGGACAGACTATGTAAACTGATGTGTTATGAGTGAAATAAAAAAACTGTGAGTGTTCAATGCGTTGATGGTGTACAAGCTTAACTGAAGCAAAAGTGAAGTTGCAATGATTATGAATAATGTGATTTCTTATGATAGCCATTTCACAAGGGACTGTTTCAGTAGGCTGAAACGTGAAGATGTACGCAGGACAAAGGTGAACAGCATGTAAGGTTGTGCGGCACTTTCGTTCAATCGTTGATTCACTCGCGAAAGTGACAGTGTTCCGTCTCTTGGAGACCATGATGAGTTCGGTGTCTGTGTTGATGTTGATGATGACCAAAGTGTTATTGGTCTTAGAAGGGAAGGGGTGTATTTCGTATACTGTGAACAGGTAGTCAGTTATGAATATTACATGAACTACTACTGATGTTGGTGTTAGTGTTGCTTCTAAATATGGATAATATTGCATGAAATCCCTACTTCGGAACAAAGGCTTCAATTTATGTTTATGTATGCCTTGACTAATTATCTGCCGTAGCTGATGAACTGGAAGTAAGTTAATTGTGATCTTGCCATCACCGGCATTCGAAATTCCTTGCATAAGTGCCTTGTAACGAACTCTACTAAGGATTTCAGGGGCAGTGTCCAACTGTTTTTTTTAAATAACGTCTCAACAAAGCGTCGGACAAGGATTTAACTTTGGCAGTGCATGTTTGAGACCCCGACCTAATTTGTAAAATTATGCTTTTGTACCAAATGTGTATGATTAAGGCATTTATAAGAGTAAATGTAGGGTAAACTTAGCTAAAATCGTCAGAGGCATGTAGCGAGGCTAGCTTCGGTCACGATACAAGCCCCGCCCACAATTCGGAACGTGACGTCGGTGTGACGTAGTAGTAATCACCGACGCAAGTGGCATTTCTATCTTTCTAACCCCCCCCCACATACTGTACTTTCTCTCTCTCTCTCTCTCTCTCTCTCTCTCTCTCTCTCTCTCTCACACACACACACACACACACACACACACACACACACACACACACACACACACACACACACACACACACACACACACACACACACACCGAAGTAATATTTCACCCCTACTACAGATTCAGTATGGCCGCAGCTCAGAAATATGAGTAACCCTGAGGCATTGAATCTGAAGCAGCTTACATAAAGACAGAACTGCCACTTGCGTCGGTGATTACTACTACGTCACACCGACATCACGTTCCGAATTGTGGGCAGGGCTTGTATCGTGACCGAAGCTAGCCTCGCTACATGCCTCTGACGATTTTAGCTAAGTTTACCCTACATTTACTCTTATAAATGCCTTAATCATACACATTTGGTACAAAAGCATAATTTTACAAATTAGGTCGGGGTCTCAAACATGCACTGCCAAAGTTAAATCCTTGTCCGACGCTTTGTTGAGACGTTATTTAAAAAAAACAGTTGGACACTGCCCCTGAAATCCTTAGTAGTGTTGTCTAATTGGAATAGAATTGTGTCAATGTGTTCCGTGATGATGGAAAAGTGTTGGAAAAGTGTTATGTTTCCTTCCATGTCGTTTATTTTATCTACAAGTGTTGGAAAAGTGTTATGTTTCCTTCCATGTCATTTATTTTATTTACACTTTCGAGAGCTATGTTTTCCGCCTTTCTCAGATTTTTCACGACTGTCTTCATTGCTGAGTTATGTCCTGTGATGAATTTATTTTGGTATATTAGTACTTGAGCTATTTTATTAAATTTGTTGTTTATTTCTTGAAGGTCTTCCACTGTAGCCAATCCAAAGATGTTCCTAAGAACTGCACCACCCAGGTCGAACAAACCACGCTTTTGGCGGGTACGTGTAATGTTCGTGGGGCTCAATACCTCCGTTCCTTGAGATGGGAGACCTTGGATCATGATGAGTATAGTTGACTTCGCCTGTTCTACTGTATCTTCCATTTCGCTAACTTCACTATTTCATCCACTTCCTATGTGTTATGTGCCTGTGAAACATAGCCTCCTATCATGAAGTCCAGGGTCCTCATTGGTCTCGCGATGTTCTCTAGGTAAGAAGGTAATTCGTATAAATAATCCAAACTGATTTCAGTACTCATGACATCTTTTACGATTGATGTCGTGGCCGTTGGAGCTATGAGGCATCCTTGCCGTACTATGTGTTGGGGGTCTAAATGAGCATATCCTCTTGCTATGTAGAGGAGAATCCATAGCATAAGTCCCTTCATCGTTACCCACCGACAAAAAAAAAAAATCTACTAATTTTCTAATATGGTCATGCTGTGGTCGATGATAGTGATGATGTGCGTTACGGTTGACTAACGTAGAACAGTAACTTGACTTATATTTCATTTATAGAAGGAGTTTAAATCGATATTTAATTCATGTAAATGATGTACTGTAGATTTTTTGAAACAGTTGCACCTATGTTTGATTGTTTGGTCTATGACCTTAATTATTTTTGTAATTATTGTTGTTTTCTTGACTGTTTTCATGAGTTATGTTCGGTTGTTCGGTGGTATCCGAGGCTGTATATGTATTGGATAGTTCCCTTGAAACTCGTTTTAAATGGTCAATATGAACTTGTTTTTCTTCTCCACTTGACAGTGACCTAATTGAAACTGTGTATGTTAATTACTCTGTATGGGCCCTCAAGTTTTGGGGATAATTTATTGTCTCTCGTTTGAATGATACCATAGACAATGTCTCCTAAGCTGATAGGCGAGTCTCTTGCCTTTTTATTAAATGCCTCTGTCATTTCTTCCTTGGACCTAGTTAATTGTTTTTTGACTCTTTTATGTGTGTCCTGGAATTCACGTAAACGGAATTTAGAGTAATCATCGTAATTGTATATGGGCAGACTGCCATCCTCTAGGAGCTTATATGGTAGTTTTTTATCTGTCCCATATATAATGAAATGTGGTGTGTCACCTATAGATTTATTTATAGATCCATTAATTGAGGCTTCTACTCTTGGAATCCAATCATCCCAGCTTGCATACTTTTCACTGAGAATGTGTCGTAGTACATCTAATACTTTTTTGTTTTGTCTCTCTACTAACCCATTAGATGCTGGGTGATAGGCTAAAACGTTAACCTTTTTGATATTGTATCGTTTACATACTTCTTGTAAGATATCAGAATTAAATTCTCCTCCATTATTACTTATTAGTACCTTTGGGGTAGTAAAGCGACATATTACATTATCTATTATTGCCTTTGCTACTGTCTCTGCTGTTTAATCTTTAATGGGGGCCAAAATTACATAACGGGAACAATGATCCTTAGCTACGAATAGGTATTGGTTATTATTGTATGATAATGGCATCTTGAGCAAATCAACCGCGACAACGTCCCATGGTTGATGCGGTTCAGGGTAATTACCCATCGGTGCAGGTGAAATTGGGTATCCTTTGTGTTTTGCACATGATTCGTATCTGTCAATATGATTGTTTATATATTTTCGTAATGATGGCCGGTAATATAACAACTGGGCTTGTTTGAATGTCCTATCCTTTCCAGGATGTCCTGCATGTGGGCTATAGTGTATCGTTCGTAATACTTAAGGTATCATGTCATTAGGTACTACCAATTGGTTATTATTTCTTTGGCGTTTCGGTTGTTCTGGGTTGATCTTGTATAATGCATTATTGATTATTGTGATGTGGTGTGTGGGATAAAGAGAAGACGGAGGGGGGTGCAAGGAACAGCATGGTGAAATGAAGAGGTGAGACAGGCTGTGGCACAAAAGAAGAAAGCATACAATGAATGGATGAGAAATAGGGGCGTGGAAGAAGTTGAGAGACGGAAGAGAGAGTTATATGTAGAAAGAAAGAGAGAAGTGAAAAGATTAGTAAGAGAGAGTAAGAAGAGAGTGGATGAGGAATTTGGAAGGAATTTGAGTGTAAAGTGGAGGGACTGTAAGAAAATGTTCTGGAAAGAGGTGAAGAGAGTAAGGCAGGGTGGAAATGAAGTTAGCAGGAGAGTGAAAGATAAAAATGGTAGATTACTAGTGGAGAAGGGAGAAAAGGTGAGCAAATGGAGAGAACACTTTAAGGAATTGTTGAACATAGAGGATGGAAGTGATGCGAGTAAAAGTGGCTGGGGAATGGCTGGGAGAAGGAGGGAGGTGAGAAGACAGGAAGAAATCAGTAGGATAGAAGTTGTGGAAGCAATGAAGAAAGTTAAACTGGGGAAAGCCTCAGGAACTGATGGAGTGTGTGGTGAAATGCTGAAGCATGTGGGAGAGATAGTAGTAGAATGGATGTGGAAGATGTGCAGATGGGCCTGGGAGGAAGGTAGAGTCCCGGAGGATGGGAAGTCAGGTATTATTATTCCCTTGTACAAAGGAAAAGGGGAAAAAGAAGTGTGTGGTAATCATAGGGGCATTTGTCTTCTTAGTATAATAGGAAAAGTGTATGGTAGGATACTTATTGACAGAGTTAGGGAAATAACAGAGGAATTAGTTGGAGAAGAGCAGGGAGGCTTTAGGAAGGGAAGAGGTTGTGTAGATCAGATATTCATTCTTAGATCTTTAATAGAAGAGTTTCTAGAGAAGGGAAAGAGTTGTATGCGGCTTTCATGGATTTGGAGAAAGCATATGACAGGGTGGATAGACAAGGATTGTGGAAAGTATTAAGAATGTATGGAGTAGATGGGAAGTTGTTGAATGCTGTGAAGTGTATGTATGATGGTGCTAAGGCTGCAGTGAGTGTGTATAGTGAACTGAGTGAATTTTTCTCTGTGAAGGTTGGGTTGAAACAGGGATGTGTCATGTCTCCATGGTTGTTCAATCTACATGGATGGGGTAATAAAAGAGGTACAAGGTAGGGTAGTGGATGTTGGAGTGGCCCTGGTGAGAGAGGGTAATGTTTGGAAACTCCCCGTACTGTTGTTTGCAGATGATACTGTGTTGTTGAGTAAAGACGAAGGGGAGCTGCAAGGCTTGGTGGATGAGTTTGGGAGAGTGTGTAAGAAACGAAACCTAAAGGTGAATGTATGGAAGAGTAAAGTGATGGTCTTTGAGAGAAGTGAAGTCAGTGAATGTACAGCGAGATTGGATGGTGAGGATTGGAAAATGTGAGTACGTTTAAGTACTTGGGTAGTGTGATGAGTAAGGATGGAGTTTTGGAGGGTGAAGTGCTTGAAAGGGTACAGCAGGAAAGAAACGTTGCTGGTTCCTTGAAAGCAGTGATAAGAAACAGGGAAGTGAGCATGGAAGTGAAAAAGTTACTACATGACAGTATTGTGATACCAACTCTAACGTATAGAAATGAAGCTTGGACGTTGTTGGAAGGGCACAAGTCAAGAGTGAGATCAGTGGAAATGAGTTATTTAAGAGGAGCCTGTGGAGTCACATGTAGAGACAGGCTGACAAATGAGGATATAAAGGAGCGTTGTGATGTGGATGTGGATATGTTAGGAAGCGTTAGGAGGAATACACTGAGGTGGTTTGGCCATGTGGAGAGGCTGGAGGATGAAAGAATGATGAAGAGAGTGTATGTGAGTGAGGTGGAGGGGGGGAGAGGGAGGGGGAGGCCGAGGATGAGATGGAGATGGGGTGGAGAGGTATATGAGAGAGGGGTGTGTGAGTTGGGAGCAGGGCAGTGAAATGGTGGGGGACAGGGTGACTTGAAGGCGATTTGTTTGTGGCTACCCCGAACGGGATTGAGGCGTCTGGCAATAGATAGATAGATAGATAGATAGATTATTGTGAATTGTTCTGGTGGTATATGTAGTTTGGGTAATTGTACGTCATCTCCACTTTCTAACTTGTATATAGCTTTAGTCTTTGTGCTTTTGCGATTTCATCATGGTTTGGGATGTCTCCTTTGAGATCTAATGCCGCAACCTGAATTGTTTTCGGGTTCCTAGATATTACGTCGGCTACTAGATGCATTTTGCCTTGTATATAATGAATATGTACATTATAGTTTTCGACTGTACATTTCCATCTTGCTCTCCTCCCAGAGAGGAGTTTTTCTTTAAACATACCCACTAGCGGATTATGGTCGGTGAATAAGTGTATTTCGTAACCATATAACAGATCTCGAAACTTTTGTCATGCAAAAACCATTGGAAGTGCCTCTAAGTCCGTAGTGCAATAATTTTTCTCTGCACCTTTTATTTGTTTGCTGGCAAATGCAATTGGTTGATTCTGTCCTCTTTTATCATCTTGCGTCAGTGCAGCCCCTAATCCTTTAACTGATGCATCTGTACAAATAATAAATGGTTTTGTGAAATCCGGATATGCCAAACATGGTGCGTTTGTTAGTTTAATTTTTAATTTGTGTACTGCTTGTTTTTGTTCTTCTTCCCATTGGATTATAGCATCTTTTTTGAGTAGTTGGAATAGAGGAAAGGCTAAATGAGAGAAATGTTGTACGAATGACCAATGGTACCCAGATAGACCTAAAAATTGTCTAACTTCGTCATTCTTAGTGGGTTCAGGAAAGTCTCTCACTGCCTGTATTTTGTCATCAGTGGTGTGAATACCACTAGTACTTAGTCTGTGGCCTAAGAATTTTATTTCCTTAAAGCAAAATCTGCATTTAGAAAGCTTAATTTTTAAACCAGCATCACCAAGCTTTTGTAAAAGTAAGTCTAATTTCTGGAGATGTTCTGTGATATCTTTCGTTGCGATGATAATATCGTCAAGATAATCAAATATTCCTTGTCCTATAATTCCGGACAATACGTAATTCATAAGACGCTGCAATGTGCCCAGGGCTGTCCTCAGTCCCATGGGCATCCGTCTATACTGATAGTGTCCTCTATTTGTGAAAAAGGCAGTGTATTTACGTGACTCCTGATCTACAGGAATTTGATAATAACCACTTAGCAAATCGATCGTGGAAAATGCATTATTTTCTGGTCCAATATTCTGTAGGATGTCGCTTAGCAATGGCATGGGATATCGGTCTGGGATTGTGTGATTGTTTAGTTTATGGTAATCTACTACCGCACGCATTTCTCCATTTCGTTTGGTCATGAAGAATAATGGGGCATTACACGGGGAGACTGATGGCTCAATAATTCCAAGATTTAACATTTCATCGACATACTGATTGGCGAGCGTGCGCTGAGATTGTGGGATTCGGTAGGCCGGTACGAAAATTGTGGTGTATCTGGGTGTACGTTAATCTTGTGATTGATCAGGTTAGTACACCCTAATTGTTCTCCGGGTAATGCCACGGTTCCAGCAGGGTTAACAGATCATTTTCTTCATCAGATTCACCTGAGTTAAATTCTCTTTTATGCTTTTTCTTTCCGTAGATTTTATCTCACTTGTGACTCCAACTAAAACTATTTCTATTACAGGGGCGGGAAATTTTTCAGTATTATCTATACAAGTCCCCTTTTTCAACTGTACTTCCCCATTGATGTGATTAATTAGAAATATTTGAGTTTCCCAATCGTCGTTCATCTGACATAATGCGTTTTCTACTGACAATCCTTTTACTTTACGTAATTCTTCTAAGACAAGAACAGTACTATTCCGTAACTTGCTCTTTATGGTAGCTTTCATATAGGAGTTAGGTGGTATAACTAAATCATTGGTGAGATGGGCGGGAAAAACTGATAAATCAGTACCGTTACCTGAGTTTCTAGTCCTGGAGGCTGGGGGGGGGGGGTGTAAGTGGATCTATACACTCGTCTGTTTTTGTATGTTTGTTTAAGCTTTTAATATTACCAATTCTTTTTGGTTCTGTTTTACTAATCGGTGAGGGCTCTGATGGTATTTCCTCTATGAATTCATTATCAAAGTCTATTCCATTCAATTGTGGGAGTAAAGTTATTTTCTCTGTTCTCATGCATCTTAAGCCCAGTAACATATGAGCTTTAATTGCTAAGTTTTCAACGATATAAAAAGATGCAGAGATTGGTCTTGTAGTCTCTGTGAAACTGATGTTTAACCGTATCATACCTTTTACTGTGATTTGTTTGCCATCTACTGTATATAAGTCTAAATCAGATTCTTTCAGAAAAGTTACGTTCTTCTTATTTCTAAAAATTCTATTTATTTCTTCTTGTGTTATTAAGGTCACTGGAGAGCCTGTGTCTAAAAATAAGGAAACGTTTTGATCCTCACATACAGTTGGTATCAAGATACACTCATTTCCCAACATGCCTCCTATGTGAATTTTAGACTTGCTTTTCTTTACGTTTGTTCGTTTTTTGTCGTGACTTGGTCTTCCCCCGATTTGAAAATAGACACTAATTTTTCTACTGTTTTGCAGTTACTGGTCCAATGCCCTTGGCACCGATGATGCCTACAGTAGGGACCAAATCCTTGTGTCTTTTGTCTATCCTCTTTTGTTTTGATAAAGCATTCATTCTTTGTGTGTCCTGGTTTTGCACAATAATGACATAGAATGGACCTATCTCGTGACTGTGATCTAAGAGATGACTTCCCACATTTAGTGGTGTCTGTGGCGCGAGATCTGCTTGGACTGCGTGAAAACTTACGAAACTGCCTGTAGCCTGGTGTTTGTGATCGCAGCCTCCACGTGTTTGGTTGTTTGCTCTGCCTGCTTTCGGGTCACGATCGATTTTGTTCTCTGTTTGGGGTAGTTGTAGCTGATTTCACAGCTGATACTGTCTCAGGCACTCTCATTCTGCTAGAATGTGATTGTTTTCCTATCACCCCTGCTTTCCTACAGTGCATCTCTACCTCGTTAACTAAGTCTAGTAAGCACATACCTGGGTGTACGCTATCCTCTTGGCGATCTTGAGGGTCCTATTAGGTAATTTACACAAGGTAGTTACATAACCAATGATGTCCACGACGAGGTCTGGGGACATTTTTCCATCTCCTGTTATCCAGTTTGAGTTTTCTAAGGTAGCTAATAATGTTCTTTTGATCGTGGAGACAGCGGCAGCTATTTCACTGAGCACATGATTTGTAGTGTGCTCCCTTACAAGATCTACAATCTTATGTAATTCTGGGATTATACCTGGCAAAAAGTTCATACCTCCAGAAAATTTCTTTAAAAATTCAGTTTTAAATTCATCATACGTCTTGGCTCGGAGAAGCTTGTCAGACCTATGCAAGTTTCCTGCCGGACATCTTTCCTGACTAATCCAAGAGGAGAAAGTAGTAATTTTCTCTCGTTCATCTGTATTGTGCCTTTATACAAAGTTCTCTTCGCATTGATTAACCAGTGAAATGACATCAATACGGTCTTTTTCTGTGCCAGGGAATTTCGGGGCAGTTTTATTTGAGTTTGATCCGTGGTATTCATCTTCACTGGTTGCTCTGTTAATTTAACTTGGACTTGTTTATCGTTGTGTGAGGGAATAGTGGAATAGGTTTTCCCTGAACGATGAACTGTGTCAAGTATATTTTCATAGGTATGCAAGGCAGAGATTAAGTCCTCACTTGCTACATCAAAAGGGGTTTGCCAATCATCATTATCATCTAGAACTGAGGTATTAGTTTCTTTATCTTTAGTTTGCAGTGAATTTTGTAGGATGGGTGTTACCCTGGTGCTCTCCTAATTGTGTATCCGCAGTGGGGGCTAACTGTGTATCATCTGGTACTAACACGGGTGGAGGTGAAAATATTCCTGTCATATCACTCAGCTAAAAAGAATTCATGTTGCTAAGGTATGGTGTTATGAAATACGTCTTTTGTTTATGTCCTAACTAAATAGATGAGTAAATGAGTTGTAATGAATGATAGATAATGAATGTATAAGTGTATATATAATAATAAGTAAAGGAGGTGATTGTACTTAATTTAAGCACTGAGAAGAAATGAGTAAGTATAATTACACCCACTTGATACAGACAGTCACTCGGAGAGGCGAGTCGAGAGCAGCTGTCGATCTCGGAAGATATATACAGAGTTGAATGAAGATCTCCTCTCGATAATTCTAGGGCTGTGTTGACGGACGATATTACTCAGGAAATTCCATGGCTTGATGAATGTAGTGATTAACAGCTATACTCACAGGCGAACCTCACCATAGAACGTCGAATTCCCACTCAATACTGTGATAATAAATGAGTATGAGTAGGAGCTATGTGAATAATGAGTAACGAGTAATGGGTGAGAAGTGCCTGTTGTCAGTCACACGTTGATTGGCGTGGCGTCGTCTCAGCAAACACGCATGGTGACGTCGTCTTAGCAGATACACATGGTGACGTAGGCTTCCCACACTGGTAGCTGTGGTGAGTAACTGAGTAGCGATGAGTAACCTGAGTGAGGAAAGGTGAGTGAGATGCGTTACAAATGTGGCTCTGGTGTTTTGCCGCGTCGTCTTGACCTGCGTCAGCAGTGGAGGTAGGGGGACAGTAGGACGGAGAGCGTTGGGGATCTAGTGCTTGTTGCTTTGTTCTTGCTTTTCGTTTACTTGTTTTGTTTTTTATTCTTCTTGCTGCTGCTTAATTGCGTGAAGAAGATTATAGAGTTGTCTTGTAGACTTATTATTTGTAGTTTATCGTAGAGCTTGTTGATCCTCACTCGTAATTCGTCGTTGTTACTGTATGCTCGTAGGCTTGTAGACTCGTAGACTCGTTCTTCTTATTGTATACTCGCTTGTGGTTACTTGATCGTAGAATTGTAGTAATGTAGAATCAGCTGTAGAACTGGAGCTGATCATGGTTACAGTTTCGCCTGCTTTTGTAGAAATGATGGTTCGTAGGCATAGAGTCGATCGTTACTGTGCTGCCACCATTTATTGTTGGAACTTCGTAGCCACCATTTATATATATATATATATATATATATATATATATATATATATATATATATATATATATATATATATATATATATCTTTTGTCTTGTAATATTTAAGTCTTGAGTTTTGGTTAAAGTTTTTTGGTAATCGAAGAGCAGGAGGAGTTAAAGATGAATACAGGGAGTTGATCTTGATTTATTATCTTCAAAGAGCAGCGTTTGTATTATACAGGGACTTAATTTACTAGCTAAGTCTAATCGGACCCCTCTTCTTATTTGATCTCTCCACTACTTGCCGGTTCTATGGCCAGCCTCTTTCTGAGCTCTGATTCTTACATTTTCGTTTAGCAGGGGTCGTGTCACGTGTGCTATACTGCTGTGGAAACTTCTAGAACACTGTATGTCTGCATGTATGTACAGCTTCTGGTGCACGACCAGCATTCCTTCACTTTAAGAGTTGCAAGCTAATTTCTTTTTGCTTGATTCTCGCTGATACATTGCCTATCTCACACCCTGGCTTGGTGCTTCTATCTATCTATCTGTCTATCTATCTATGAGTTGTATTATTATAATATGGAGTCCTGACAGTTGCAGAGGAGCCAATTTGTCGTGGACAGTTTTCTGAGGTTGCAGAAAACGTGAAAGTTTTAACACACATGCTCGGTAACCAGGCTGACCAAAGTTCATTAATGTCACTCCTTGCCTGACTCATGTAAAATTGTATACATAAGCGTTATATTTCTTGACATGACCAAATTGGTTACGTCTATGTTTCAGGAAGCTGCTTATTGAGTCTAAGGCCCGCGGCCTTAGGCTCCTTCTTCCTCGGATAAAAAAATAAATAAAAATTATTCTTAAGATTTTGAACACTTGAATGACTTCTCTGAATAATTCTAGATAGATTAAGTTATTATTGTAGTAATTTGGTTCCATTCATGATAAGGAAGGTAAGGAGCATCCATTAGTATACTTTCTCACAATATGAATGTTCCTTATAATGAAACTATGTAATTTCATTTCACAAGAGAACTCTTTTCCCCCAAAAAAATCTATGCTTAATTTAGATATGTGATGTAGGTTTGATACAGCTTTATGGATGTACAGTTTAGTCATATATATGTAGAATTTCACTGCTGTGTTGGCCGTAATTTGTTATTTCCATGGTGTTTCGATATTTGTAAAGTGTTAATTAATGTACCCCCTGTGGCGGGGGGAACACAATCTGGCCGCACTATGGGGTGGTACTACCACTCTACCGCCAGGCTGTGTTAGGAAGAATGCTGCCACCGTATTCCCTGTGTGTCGTAAAAGGCGACTAAAATAGGCAGGGTGATAGGTAGAAGGACCCCTTCCTCTGTGTTTTATTTCCCACAATGAGACAGGGAATAGAAAGGGATGTAGGACTGAGTTATCCCTGTACTCTGAAGATTGGGTCTATGAATGAGAGTGGGTAGTACAATTGAGGCTAAAAGGGAGGAGATTGGGAGAATGTTTGTGGGAAGAAAGTGTTAGCGAGCCTGGAAGTGCAGCAGCGAGTGAGTGAATGGAAGGAGGTGTCATCGAGACTGATGTGGGTGGAAGCAAAATTTGAACGTGAGTTGTGGGTATTTGTGAGTGCATATGAGCCTGGTAGGGAAAGGGATGCAGAAGAGACGGAGTCTTTCTGGAATGATGATGAGTGTCTGCAGACTTTTTGGAGCGAATGTGATTGTGGTAATGATGGGAGGTTTGAATGCTAGAGTGGGAAATGTAGCAGTTGAAGGTGTAGTTGGTATGCATGGTGTGCCTGAAAGAAATGAAAATGGGGAACGAATAATAAGTATGTGTGTTGAGCGAGGGATGGTGATTGGAAATACCTTGTTTGATAAAAAAAAATATAAATAAGTATACATGGGCAAGACAGGAGGGTGAAAGGGTTGTTGACAGAGCATTGATGGACTATGTGGTTGTGTCCCGGAAAGTAATAGGGAGATTGTTGGATGTGAGAGTTTGAGAGGGAAGAATAAAGGTATGTCTGACCACTACCTGGTGGAGGGAAAGTTGAGAGTTAAAAGATGGGTGAGAGCTGGGAGAGTTAGGTGTGGCAGGGAGGTTTTGAAAGTGAGTTGGTTAAAAGGGAGAAAATGATCGAGTATCACGAGAAATATTGAAAGATGAATGGAATGCAATGAAAGATCAGAGAAATTGCAGTGTGGAGGAGGAATGGCAGTTATTTAAGAATGCTGTGGTGGGGCATGCAGATTGCAGAAGAGGTGTGTGGTGTGAGACGAGTGGGTGGTGTTATGAAAGGGAAGTGAAAGGCGGTGCGAGGAAGTAAGTATGGCTGTTGCTGTGAAGAGACGTGCAAATGAAGTGTGGCTGTAGAGGAAGAATGAGGTGTCATATGAGAGGTAAAAGGAAAAGAGGAATAGGACGAGAAGGACTGTGTGTGATGCTAAAGTGGCAGCAGATGAGAGGTGGGTTAGGAGGTTGACTGAGAATTTTCAGCAGAATAAGAAAATGTTATGGAAGGAGGCGAAGGGGTGCGAAAGGGAGATTCTGAGAAGGAAGAGCGAGTAAAAGCAGAGGAAGGAAGGATGTTAACTGAGATGGATGCAGTAAGGAAGAGATGGGTGGAGTATTTTGAAAGATTGTTAAATGTAGAGGAGGAAAGGGAGGCTGAGATTGTGGCAGATGGATGGGTGCAAGGAATAAATGTGTAGGGAGAGCTGAATGATTCTTTGATCACGATGGAGGAACTGCAGGAGGCAGTAAAAGAAATGAAAACAGGGAAAGCTGCAGGTATGGCTGGGTGTGCAGTGGAATGCCTGAAAGGTGGTGGAGCGGCTATTGTTGAGTGGTTAGTAAAGTTGTTGAGTGTGTGTTTTGTGAGAGGTATTGTGCCAGTAGACTGGGCATGTGCTTGTGTGGTTCCTTTGTATAAAGGCGAGAGTGATAAGTACTAGCTTTAGGGGTATACGTCTGTTTAGTGTTGTAGGTAAGGTGTATGGCAGTATTAATTAAGAGTGTTACAGGGGGTACAGAGGGAGTGATTGGTGATGAGCAGTGTGGCTTAGTGATTGGTGATAGGCAGTGTGGCTCTGGCAGAGGAAGGGGATGCATGGATAAGGTGTTTGCTGTGAGACAGGTGTGTGAAAAATATTTAGCGAAAGGTAAGGATGTGTTTTGGGCGTTCATGGATTAAGAAAAAGCGTATATAAAACTAACAGGGAGGCTTTGTGGACTGTTTTGAGGTTGTATGGACTTGATGGTAGGTTGCTAATACCAGTGAGAAATGTTTATGATAATAATAGAGCGTCCGTAAGAGTTGGAAATACTGTGAGTGATTGGTTTCCCGTAAGAGTGGGGCTGCAGCAGGGATGTGTGTTGTCGCCTTGGTTGTTTGATATTTATATGGATGGTGTTGTAAGGGAGGTGAATGGAAGAGTGTTAGGTGGAAGTTTTGGTCTGTTGAATGCTGATGCTAGAGAGTGAAATCTGAATCAGCTGCTGTTTGCTGATGATACTGCACTGGTGGCTTATTCAGAGGAGAGATTAGGACAGTTGGTAGAGGAGTTTGGAAGGGTGTATGGAAGCAAAAAATTGAGAGTAAATGAAAATAAGAATAAAGTGATGAGGTGTACGAGGTTGGTAGATGGCAGGAGGATGAATATAGTTTCGAATGGTGAGTTGCTTGTGGAGGAAGAGAGTTTTAAGTATTTAGGGTCACATGTTCCTGCGGATGGAAGCGTAAATGCAGAAGTGAAGTTTAGAATTAATGGAGTAGGAAAGGTGCTGGAAGGAATGAAAAAGTATTTAGATGTAATTCATTTAGAATGGATGTAAAGAGAAGGCTTTATGAGGGTGTTGTGGTACCGACTGCATTATATGGGGCTGAAACGTGGAATATGGGAGTAGCAGAGAGGAAAAGTTTCAATGTAATGGAGATGAGGTGTCTGAGGAGTATGTGTGGAGTGACGCATATGGACTGAGTGAGGAATGATGAAGTGCGAAGGAGAACTGGACTTATGCGGGAGATGGCTGTTCAAGTTGATCAGAGGGTTTTGCGATGGTTTGGGCATATGGAGAGAACTAGTGATGAGCGATTGGTGAAAAAGATAACTGGATCGGATGTGAGAGGTGTAAGGCTGAGAGGAAGACTACGAATGGGATGGATGGACAGTTTGAAGAGAGTGTTGTATGCAAGAGGGATATCTGTTGAGCAAGGAAGAATGGCTGTGCATGATATGAATGATTGGAGAGAAATTTTGAATTAATTAATGGTGACGTAGCCCCAGGGGTATATTCTCCTGCATTTGGTCTGATCAGTTGATCAGGTCAGGTGCGGGTAAGGGTATGGGTCCATTATAATGTGGCCGGTGTAAACCAACTCTGCTGTTGGGCTTTGCTGCGGATGTTGCTGATTGCATTGAGCAGTTGACCCTTGTGCGGTGTGGTGCGGTGAGGATCTGTCCCTCCTGCCCTAGGGACTAAGATGCGAATGAATGTGTGTGTGTGGATGAGTAAATTGTGAGTGTGTCGTCCTGTCTCGGCTGCCTTCCTTTCCTTGGGGGAAGCAGCCTAGGTATATAGATAGTTAATTAATGTTCATTTTAAGCTATATAGAAGCTTAATATGAATTTTTTATGTTTACGAATAAATATTTCCTGTTTTGAAATGTTAGGAACATGATTTGGGTAAATACTTAATCAGAATTTAGATTTGATATGATCGAATACATATAATTTTCTCAGATAGTCAAGTAATTTCTTGAATCATTTATGGTCCTACCTCGATTATATGCAGTACCATTCAACATTTGGTTGCAAATGATTCTCACAAGGTTTTGGTACACAACTACCAGAAAAATATGCAAATTTACACAATTTAAGTGTATTTCTTAGTGAATGCAACATATTTCTAATGTGACGGGCATATTGGACGCCATCTTGAATTATTCAAAATACTCATGAGTGAGAAGAGGGCACCCGGAAGATTCTTAATCTACAAATGGACAACATTTCAAGGTTCATCCCAGTATCTGCTGTGCTAATAGCTGCTGTTGCAGGTGGCCATCGTTCTTCTAGGACTATGAATAGTGGTGTCCCTCAGGGCTCTGTTCTATCACCAACACTCTTTCTTCTATTCATCAATGACCTAAGCTGTACATCCAACTCTATTCACTCGTATGCTGATGACTCCACCCTTCACCTTTCCATCTGCTTCCCACAGTATCCACCTCAGCAGCTACTTCAACAAACAAGGGATGAGGTTATGGCACACTTAATGTCTGCCTTGGCTCGTATCTGTGTTTGGGGTAAGGTAATCTAGTTGTTTTTAGTGCATCAAAAACTGAGTTCTTATATCTTTCGACCCATCAGTATCTGCCACAGGTATATCCTCAAGTTTTCAGCAATTCCCAACTCAGTCCTACATTATCTTTAAATGTACTTGAGGTCTCATTCTCCCGGGATTTATCTTGGAAAGATCATATTACCTCTCTTGTAAAAGCTGCTTCCAAGAGATTGGGTGTGCTAGCCAACTCCGTGCCTTCTTTACCACCCCACACTTGTTGATTTTATACATGGGTTATATTCTCTCCTGTGAAGAGTACAACTCTTATGTGTGGGGAGGTTCCCCACATACAGCTTTTCTCAGCATTGTGGGATCAAAGGCTTTTCATCTCATTAACTCTTCTGCTCTTACTGTCTCCCTTCAGCCTCTATCTCTTCGCTGGACGGTTGCATATTTATCCCTTTTCTATCGCTGCTTCAATGGCCACTACCCCTCTAAACTGTCTACTTGCATCCCTTCACTACTACGGCGGGAGCGTAGCAAATGTTTAGCAGCAACTCTCATCCTTTTTCTATTCATCTCTCAACTGCAAGATTAACCGTTACTCCCAGCCCTTCATTTATGCAACAGGTCAACTCTGGAACTGTCTTCCTCTGTCTGTATTTCCTACTACCCATGACCTCCTGTCTTTTAAACGCAGTGTGTCCAGGCATCTTGAAATGAACGGATCTTGAATTTGGCTCTCTGTTAGCTTGTTTTTGTGTTTTCACTGAGCTAACAATTTGTGGGCTTATAGCTTTTGATTCCTCTCTCCTTGCATATAATATTACAAAACAGCTAGAAACTATCTCACGATGAGATCTCACCAATAGCATTGCCGGAAAGTTTTTCCTTGGCACATAATTTTGCACCTCCATTTCTGATATGACGCAAATTCAGGATGTAAAACATACACAAAGCCAGCCAGCCAACCTCACGACTGAAAACATTACCACTCCGCTCCCTTCGCAGCGCTGGTGGTAAGCGTGTGGAGTGGTAATATTTTCAGTTGTAAGGTTGGCTGGCTGGCTTTCTGTATGGGCAAACAAGATATCCCATAAACGGCTTGGGTTATCAGCATAAAACTTTCATGATATCAAGATATGACCAAAACCTTGGACGAGTTCGAAAATGGGTACTCGGGGTCAAAGTTGATCTTTGGCAGCCATTTTGGTGACACTGACCTTGATCGTGCGTGCCCATTTTCGAACTCGTCCAAGCTTTTGGCCATATCTTGATATCGTGAAAGTTTCATGTTGATAGCTCATGCCGTTCTTGAGGTATCTTGTTTACCCACACACAAACAAAGCCAGCCAGCCAACCTCACAACTGAAAACATTACCACAACTCACTCTTCCTAACTCGGGTGGTAAACAATAAATAGAATGTAATCGTCTGTACCTCCTACCACCTCTGGCCTTCAGTCTCTTGAACGCAGTGCGTTCAGGGATCTTGAAATGAACGGATCTTGCGTTTGGCTCTCTCTTATATTGTTTTTACTTTTTCATGGAGGGAACAATTTGTGAGCTTCTAGCCTTTGGTTCCTCCTTCCTTGCACATAAAAAAGCTATATCGTCTGCAGGCAGTTAGAATATAAATGACGTCATCGGATGGAAAAAGTTATAGACGTCACGGGATGGAAGGAATTAAGATTTTCCTTGTTATGAAATGTTAGTAATGGATTACTCTCACATTCATAATGGTCGGAACACTCTTGTGTGGCGGGAATGAAGAAAAGACGTTTAAAACGAAACAAAAGCATTTGGTGGCCGCATGTTAATTTCCCTCAAAAATATGTTGTTGGGTATGGTACAAACCACCTAGAAACCAAATTTGGAGATGAAATATTTTGGTAACTGATACATTCACACACACACACACACACACACACACACACACACACACACACACACACACACACACACACACACACACACACACACGGACAAAAACTACATCGCCTCGCCTTGCCAATGCGGGTGATAAAAATTTACAAAACTATGGAAATCAGTCACCACTTTTCACAGAAGCCAATCCACATTGATAAGTATACGGCAGCTGGCATTCGGCCATATTTGATCAAATCCTCACTAAAAGTAATTGGCTTCTTCATATCTACAAAGCTGCTATTTCCTGAAGGTTTGGTGAAATTTCGCCCACAACTTTTCAATATATTCTGGCAACAGATACATACACACAGACACACAGAGACACAGGGACACACACGGACACACACTAATAAAAACTATACCGCCTCACCTTGCTTGATGCGGTCAATAACTAGAGCAGTGGTTCCCAAACTTTTTCTGGTCGTTACCCACTTTTCATACATGATCCTTGTCCATGGCCCCCCTTCCCCAACCATAACCCATGACTACAGTGACTGTCTACACTACAGTCCTACACTCATCATGTCCATATAAAAGTCACACTAGCAAATCCTGTAATTTTATTGATTCCATTTGTTATTTTCTCTTTCAAGTATTAATAAAGAAATGTGTACTTTGTCTTAGCTGAATCTTATATTATTATTGAAATGGTACTAAAGGAATAATAAAATGCACATTAAAAAAATCCATACTTAGAGTAATTAAAAATTGCATTATTGCGAAAAGCTGATTCAGCAATAAAAAAAAAATTCACTGGCAGCAAGGCATTGCACAAACCTGTACTGAACCTGTGTAAGTTCTCTCCACTGACTACCTACTCGCTAAACTCCTTCGGTTCAGGTTATGGCCCCTTACATTCTGATATATGGCCCCCAAGGGGGCCATGGGCCCCAGTTTGGGAACCACTGAACTAGAGGGAATGCCTTGAGTTTCATTAGCTTCTCCAATGATTGAGATCTTTCCTGACATGAATGTAATCGTCCAGAGATGGCAAGAATATAACGAAACAAGAGAATGTCCTTGGATAGAAAGGGTTAAGATTTCTGTTCTCGTCAGATGATAAACACTAAGTGCAAAAGCAACGGATAGATGGAGAAACACAGGGCCCTAATATAGTGCATACGAGAAAACTTTGTCTCCGAAAATGCTTAGCGAATGTCAGACGGACAGGCTGATTAAATTCTTCTGCATATAAAAATGACTTACTTTTGCAGTCGTAATCTGTGCTGCATTCTCTTGTGATTGGGTTGAAGGAGGTGTCAGTGGGGCATGTGAGGAGCTGCCAGGCACCACTCTCACACTGCCAGTACTCGTTACACCCAGGGTACTCGTGACGCTCCCCTAACCCACACCCACCGCACTCTGAAGGGTGAAAAGGCGGTGAAAATTAGATTCAACCTTAGAGACATGAAGAGACAGGAATGCAGATGCAGAATTATGGGGAAAATATGAAGGAAGGAAATTTAAAAAAAAAAAGTTAAAGTGGCAGGAAGAGAACTTCAGTTCATGGGGGAGTGCTTCTCTAAGCGTCAAATTAAACATGAAAGAGTTGTGGAGCAAAGTTGTGGTTGGAGCTATCAGGAGTGCATGTGAGGAACTGCCCAGCGTCATTCTCACAGTTCCAGTAGGCTTCTTGTTGCACCCAAGGTACTGGTGACGCCTCCCTGACTCGCATTAGCAACTATCTATGGAACGGGGAAGGTGGGGGTTGAAATTAGAGTCAAGCTGAGAGACATTAAAAAATTGTACAAAACATGGAAACGTTTAATTTCCACAAAAAAAAAAAAAAAAAAAAAAAGCAGAATAAATAAATATTATTGTGCTGGAAGTAAGGATAAATAAAATAGATTTAGTTTCTTAGCACTCTTAACACCCCCTTCCCTTACACTCACGACACGAGGGAAGGAGGTGGGAGTAAGAATCGGGTTTAGAGCCATGAAGAGAGGTGCAGAGATATGGAGCAAAATTCTAAATCAAAATAAAACAAAATAGAAAAATGAATTAAGTACTTGTAACAAAATCATTTAAAGTTATAAATCTTTTAGTACTCGTGACGTTCTCTTGCCTCACAGCCACGACACTGTAGGGGAGAGGGAGCTTAATATAACAGTGAACTGATAGATATAGAACACGATGCAGAAAAGGGAAAAATATTGCAAAATTATGAAAGGTAGTTAGGAAAAAGAGTTCTTTCAGTATTCGTGTTGCTTACATGCCTCATGTCCAAGACTTTCTGCAAGGAGGGAAGGAGATTGAAATTCTAGTGGAGTACCTAAGAGTCACAGAGGCAGCATCATAGTAAGGACGAAAATGGAAAGTGAAGCAAAAGAATTTAGAAGTTGGAAGTAAACAATTCGAGCAAAGGTTCAGTTCTTCCGGCATTCGTTTTGCTCCCTTGACTCACACCCACTGCTCTCTGTCTGTAGGGGAAGGTAGGAGGCCTGAGTCAGGGTGAGAGTGTTAAGGAAACGTGTAGAGTTACGGAAAATAAAGCAAAATATAGTGAAGGCATAGTCGATTAAAAATGTATTGGTGCACATTTCGACCGAAACAGTCAGACACCAATGATGATGGCTACTGAAGAATCTCCAGTTATTATACTGCACCATAATAAACATGGTTTCGTAGGGATGCCATTTGTATTAATTGGTTGACATATCCTGTGTGTACTGTTATCCATATGCAAATTCATATTTTACTAGACTAATCACCTCGGAACATCAAGAGCTACAATCACCATTTACAATATCATCAACTCCCTCCTCCCCCCAGCAGGATATTATTTTGATCGACTGTTAACAGCAAAGACCCCAAAGAAGTGTTCAGTCTTCTAAGTATTTATGTTGCTTTCCTACCTCATACCCACATATTACTGCAGGGAAGGCGGGGAGTTGAGGAAAGTGGAAACATGGAGAAACACGAAGGAAGATGTTGATTTATGAGCCAATAGAACTAACTGCAAAAGACACAACAAGGAGCACTAGGAGAGTGAATCGGTTTAACCCGCGGCGTCCCGTCGACGTACTTCCACGTCCTCACGTTATGTCACTGCCAATCCCATTGACGTACTTCAACGTCCTGCAATTGCAAGGTTCATAATTTCCACAATTTTCAAAATTCGCGCGAGATTTTCGATTCGCCCAAGTACCCAAGCCTCCCCTACCTGCCGCCAGGCGGGCAGCATCCTAGACCCCGCGTGACCCGCGCTCGCCCTTGTCTCGGTCACTCACCTCCTAGCAGTGACCCAGGTTAGACATGGCGCGGAAAGGTCTCTCAGATGAGGAAATTGCATCTGCCCTGGAGGCCTTCACTGGAGATAGTGATTCTCCACTTGACAATGATGTGGTGGATCGCGATTACGTCCAGCCAGAGGAAGAAATAAGTAGCAGTGATGAAGAGGTCCCTTCGCCCCGAAAAACGCGGTATGTGACATACCGTAAGGCAAGGGAAGGCCAGCCTGCTCCCCAACCACATGCACGGCTATCTCTCCATCCCGAATCTGATGAGGACGAGGATGAGGACGATGAGGATGACGGCGGCTTAGGACGTGATATCGCCTCGTGGTTGGGAAAAGAAAAAATATCACCCTGAGGATCAGAAGGTGGGGCGAGAAGACATATAAGGTATGGTGAAAGTCTTTTGTCTGGGGAAGTGGAAAGTGGTGTGGTGGGATTGCTGGGTGAAAGGGAAAGTGTTGTGGCGGCAGCGCGGGATGAAAGTGAAAGTGGTGTGGGGGTAGTGTGGGGTGAAGGGGCAAGTGGTGTGAGGGAGGCAGCATGAGCACGTGGTGCACGTAGGCCTAGGGGAGAGGAGGTGGAGCCACTCCCCAGCACGTCTTTCGCCCCAAAATATTCCCAAACTTCCTCCCCACAGCCCCAGGATGTGGGGAAAGGAAGGAAAGGGAAGGGAAAGGGTAAAGGAAAAGGGAGAGGGAAGAGAAGTGCGAGTGATGAGAGGCGCCGCTCTCCACCTCCCCAACCTCCCCCACCACCCTCACCTCCCCACCCTGACGAAGGGGACGATGGGGACGTGGCTGGAGACGGTGGTGTCACGTGGAGCTGGGAGGATGGGAGTAATTTTACTCCCATCATTCACCCTTTCACTGAGGAGTGGCGGTCTGGTTGCACGGCTCCAGGTGTGCATGCGGGTTCGTCTAGGGTGGATTTTTTCCACTTGTTCTTTGGGGAGGCGTTTGTGGGGCGCATAGTTGAACAGACTAATAAATTTTCACGAACACAGCTCTGTGAAAGTGAATGTTTGGGAACCACAAGCAGGCATTCCCAACAATATGACTATCCCGTTACAATTTCAGAGATGTTCTTATTTTTGGCCCTGGTTCTCTTGATGGGTGTGGTAAGGAAAAACCAAATTCCTGCCTACTGGACAACTGACCCAATGATCCTCACACCTTTCTTTGGAAAGGTGATGAGTCGTAACAGATTTCAGTATATTCTCGGTCGCCTCCACTTTTTTGATGCAGAAGATCCAGCCAATGCAAATAACACAGATAAAATGAGGAGAATTAGGCTGGTATTTGATCATTTACGGGAAATGTTCCGCTCCTCATTTTATCCCTACAGAGACCTCGTCATAGACGAGAGTCTTGTGTTGTGGAGAGGCAATATTTCCTTCAGGCAGTACATACCCAGCAAGAGACACCGTTTCGGGTTCAAGATCTTTGTTATGTGTGACTGTAAGACTGGTTATGTGCAAGACATAGTCTTGTACACGGGCGCACAGACAGATATAACAGAAGATCGGAGTATAGGACTCTCTGGGGCCGTGGTGAAGACAATGATAGAAGAGTACCTTCATCGTGGTCATGTGTTGTACCTGGACAACTGGTACACTAGCCCTCTTCTCGCTAGGTTCCTCCACCATCACGACACCGGAGTCTGTGGTACAGTCAAGAGAAACCGTCGCCATATGGTCAAGATAGGGAGGAAACTTGACAAGAACGAGGTGGTTTTCTTCCAGGCCAATAACATCCTTGCCACCCTGTGGAACCACAACAGGGAAGTTTGCCTCCTATCAACTGTTCACAGCCCCTGATGCACCGCACAGACTCCGTGGATCACCGTAGCGAGAGGAGGCGCAACGTATGGAAACCCGAGTCTGTACTGGACTATAATCTGAACATGAGGCAAGTGGATCAGTCAGACTCGATGATTTCAAGTGTTGACTGTGCCAGGACCACGATGAAGTGGTACAAGAAACTCTTTTTCCACTTGCTCGACATCACGGTCCTGAACGCCCACTACCTGCACGCAATGACCACCGGAGTATCCGAGACCTTTGAGGGGTTTGTGAGGGAGCTGGCACGTGAAATAATCGCCAAGCATGCCCAGGACAGACCCACACACCGCACCCGCACCCCCATGGCTGTCCGGACTCCCCTACGTCTTGCAGGACTCCACTATCCCAGCACAATCCCTTCCGACCCAAACCGTCGTAAACCCCAGCGCCGCTGCCATGTATGTAAGCACTCGACAGTCAGACCATCCACTCAGAGAAAAGACACAAGGTACGAGTGTGTCGAGTGCAATGTTGCGTTGTGCCTTCAGCCTTGTTTCAAAGAGTACCATAATTTCCTACACTACTGAAACTGTGTGGGATGGCGATATGACGCTCATTATAATGGTAAGGCCAGTCAGTAGGTGCTAAGTCAAATATAAAGTTGAAACGGGTGTTATGTTTTCAGGAAAGTAATGTATAAGTTGAGAATTAATGTAAGTTGAAAGAAGTGATATCAAAACTACACCCACTGTGTAAATCTGCGAAAATATGACGCTCAGTATAACACTCTGGTCAGTAAATATGTGATAGCAAGAATATAAAGTGGAAATGGGTGTAATGTTAGCATGAATTAAACGTATAAGTTGAACAATAGTGTAAGTTGTAATAATTGATGTCACGAGTACACCCACATTCTGGTCAGTAAGTATGTGATAGGAATTATATAAAGTGGAATTTGTTGTAATGTTAGTAGTAAGGTATTTTATAAGTTGATTACTAGTGTAAGATGAAACAAATGATATCGCGATAACACTCCCTGTGTAAGTACTCGCTAATATGACGTTCAGTTGAATCGTAAGGTCTGAAATTATGTGATATCAATTATATCAAGTGTAAACATGTGCAATGTTAGTGTAGAATTATTATATAAGTACAAAAATAGGTTGTAAGTTGAAATAGTAGTCATAGCGACTTCACCGTGTGTGTTATTATGCGCTATTATTACGCTATATATTTACGTAAGGCCTGAAATTATCTCAAAACAGTTCTATAAAGTTGAAAAGTGTATAATGTTATTAGGAAAGTATTATGTAAGTAGAAAAAACACAATACGAGTTGAAACAACAGTCACAGCGAGTTCACTCACTATGTAAATAAGCGCTAACATTACGCTAAATGTTATCGAAAGGCCTGTGAATACGTAAAAACAGTTCAATAAAATGTAAACTGTTATAATGTTATTGTAGAAGTATTATGTAAGTAAAAAAAATGATATGTATCATGATTTTCGAATGTTAGCGATTCATCGTGACCAGTATGCCCGATTTTGCTCGTTTTGCACGATGGTACAATGCTTATTTCTGGTCTATTTTTGTATAAAATCCAATTTACTCTTTTATCACATGTTTTTAGTGTGTAATAAATACATATCTACTTACTTTCATTGGTTTCCCAGACTTATAATACCATGGAAAACGTTAGAGGCTCAGACCACCTACGGAGAACACGGGGCCAGGTGGGACCAAGGCATACCTGTTTAGGGCACTTATGAACCCCGGAGAACAATTGCTTTGTGACTGACCATTGTTTCTGACCAAAAGCGAAAGTTTTAGCAAAAAAAAAAAAAAGGGTCGAAAAATGGTCGGGATTGGGGGATACCGTTGGTGAGAAAGTGGTCGGGACGGGACGGGTTAAGGGCTGAATATGTGACTTTGTCTCGTGACCTTGATCTTAGACCAGTTACTCTGTAAATCGAATTATTTTAATCTTAGCTGACCGATAACCCTTCCACCAGTTTTCTTACAAATGGGATTAACGCTGTTCGAGTTAACTATGCCTTGTGATCTTGACCTTTGACCTTTCCTATTGACACAGAACTTAAAATGATTGTTATCAGTTTCGAAACATTTCTTTGTTACCTTAACCTTAACCCTTATGTCATATCTGGTTTTAACTGAATTATAAAAATGAAAAGTTCACTTTGCCAGGTGAAACTTTAATCTAGCCCTGTGTCCTTGACATTTGACTTTCTGTTCTCAAAAATAATATGTAAACCTCTTGGCTATCCCTCAACCCTTCAACCAAGTTTTGTGAAGATTGGATGAAAATTGAATTATTTCGTTCACACACACACACACACACACCCTTCCACCAGTTTTCGTCCCCCTTGAGCAAGGGGACGGGTGTGTGCGTGTGTGAAGGTCACAGCCTTGCCTTTAGATCGGACTATATGAGCTCTCAGCTCCCTTCCGGGAGGGTAAAAGCTGACGATCACGACCATCAAGTGATCCTGACCGACCCGGTGAATTACACACACACACACACACACACACACCTCTCGCTGGCTCAGTGGTAGCGTTCTCGCTTGCCATCTGGTAGACGGGAGTTCGCGCCCCGCTCAGGTTGCGAAAAGTTTCACTGACGAAGTGGGTGGTTACTGTCCCCCTTGAGCAAGGGGACTGGTGTGTGCATGTGTGAAGGTCAGAGCCTTGCCCTTAGATCGGCCTACATGAGCTCTCAGCTCCCTTCCGGGAGGGTAAAAGCTGACGATCACGACCATCAAGTGATCCTGACCGACCCGGTGAATTACACACACACACACACACACACATACACACACACACACTTCGAGTAAAATATAATACCCACTCGCGCGGATATAAAGTGGTAATGGAAGAACTGGAATACGGGGGAAATACTCGGGGCCGTAATTTCTGGGGGGGCTAGGGGGGCTATAGCCCACCCAGTGTTTTCTGTATAGCCTACTGTATTGTCAAAACTTCAACTACGATTGAGGGATCAATAACAGCTCATGAAAATGATCAAGTTTGTAAGTAAAATGTGATACTATATGTCGAATATTATAATAAATCTTGGCACAGCTATTTGAGACCCACGGTGGTAGTGTTATGATGTTTTCAAATGTTTACGTTAAGGGGCAATGCCGTTCTTGTTATTCGCCAAGCATTGTTGATAGCCCTGTGCTGCCTTCTGGCTTGTGAGTTTATCTCTGTTGTGCTTGTAATTATTTTTCTTTGTGTGTGGGGAGGGGCAAATGCCTGGTATCTTATCGTAGATGATTGGCCTTTAATATGGAAAAAAAAAAAAAAAGTTGGGCTTATAAGGCTGAACTTGAAAATAAAAAGAAAGAAAAACTTTGCGTAGTTTTCAAACAACTTTACGCGTGTGTGATCGAATATTTCTAAATTTGGCCGAAACTCATCATAAATTACAGTAGTTCTTAGATTTTGCTTATTTTATCATTTACAAGAGAGAGAGAAAAAAAGGCAGGCCGGTACATTTCTACCTGAATTCTACCGCTGGTGTGTAGGAACAGTCTTGATAAGGGTGCAGCAGAGTGCAACAAAAATGTAAAAAAGCCAAGTTATTAAACTTGGTCACAGTTTGAGTTGAAAGTTCAGGTTGGCACAAAGTAAAACCTTATATTTAAACACCCAACTCCATCACTAAACATACCGGTACATGCCTCATTAAGCATCAAGTTTTAGCTAGAATCAAACTGAAAAATATCTGATGGTCTGCAGACTTAAGCGTTTCGGTTTAACTTTGAGTTTGTAGTGTGAGAGGTATATACATTTTGTCTAGCCCCCCAAAAAATCAGTTGAAAATTGCGGGCCTAGTACTCATCTTAGGATCACGGTGGACGGACATGAAGAAAGAATCATTTATGAAATATATGCAATCAGTGGATGAATAAAACAAGTAACTATAAGCACTTGAAAAAAAGATATTTACAAAACATTACGTCACTTCTCTCATGATTCACGTTGCTTCCCTACCTTTCTGCCGGAGGTTGAAATAGAATCAATATGAGAGAAATGTAGGATGATTCAGAATTATGGAGCAAAGAATCCACACACAAGAAGCAGCAAAAGAAATAAAAAGTACTAAGGAAGGAATTAGAATAACACGAGAACTGTTCATCTTACATCATGTTATCTATCTATCTATATACCTTTTTTTTTAATGCGAGGAAAAGGAACCAAAGGCCATGAGCCCGCAGTAACAGTTCCCTCCAAGAGAAAAACAAAATACAATAGAGAGCCAAATTCAAGATCCGATCATTTTCAGATGCCTGGACATACTGCGTTTGAAAGACTAGAGATCATAGGCAGCAGGAAATACAGACAGAGGGAGACAGTTCCAGAGCTGACCTGTTGCATAAATGAAAGACTGGGAGTAACGGTTAACTCTTGCATTAGAGAGTTGGACAGAAAAGGGATGAGAGTTTGCTGCCAGACGGGTGCTACACGCCCGTCGTAGAGGTGGAGGACTGCAAGCAGACAGTTCAGAGGAGCAGTGACCATTAAAGTAGCAATAGAAAAGAGATAAAGATGCAACAGTGCGGCGAAGAGACAGAGGTTGAAGGGAGTCAGTAAGAGGAGGAGAGTTAATGAGACGAAAAGCCTTTGACTCCACCCTATTGAGAAGAGCTTTATGTGGGGAGCCTCCCCACACATGAGAGTTGTACTCCACACAGGGGCGGATAAAACCCCTGTATAGAGTCAACAATTGTGCACGGGTAAAGAAAGAGCGGAGTCGGCTTAGCACACCCAATCTCTTGGAAGCAGATTTTACAAGAGATGTAATATCATCTTTCCAAGATAAATCCCGAGTAAATGAAACCCCAAGCATGTTTAAGGATGATGCAGGATTAAGCTGAATATTATTAAACATTAGTGGGTATACCTGTGGAAGATTTTGTCGGGTTGATAGGTGTAAGAACTGAGTCTTAGATGCATTAAAAACAACCATATTATTTTTACCCCAGTCAGAGATACGAGCCAAGTCAGACATTAGGTGTGCCATAGCCTCATCCCTTGTTTGTTGAAGTAACTGTTGAGATGACCGTTGCAGGAACCGAATGGAAAGGTGAAGGGTGGAGTCATCAGCGTATGAGTGGATAGGGTTAGATGTACAGCTTAGAAGATCATTGATGAATAAAAGGAAGAGAGTTGGTGATAGGACAGAGCCCTGAGGAACGCCACTGTTGATAGATCTAGGAGAAGAACGATGGCAGTCTACAACAGGGGCTATAGAACGACAAGAAAGGAAGCTAGCGATGAAGGCACAGATAGAAGGATAGAAACCGTAGGAATGCGGTTTGGAAATTAAAGATTTAAGCCAGACTCGATCGAAAGCCTTAGAGATGTCAAGTGCAATGGCAAAGCTTTCGCCAAAGTCCCAAAAGGAGGATGACCAGGAGTCTTAAAGGTAGGTGAGAAGATCGCCAGTGGAGCGTCCCTGACGGAACCCGTACTGACGATCGGAAAGAAGGTTGTGATAGGAAAGATGCCTTAACATTTTTCTATTGAGAATTGACTCAAAAACTTTTGAAATACAGGATGTTAAAGCAATGGGACGATAGTTAGAGGGTTGGGAGTGGTCACCCTTCTTTGGGACTGGTTGAATGAGAGCAAAGTTCCAGCAAGAAGGAAAGGTACAAGTTGACAGACAAAGGCGAAAGTGTTTGCCTAGGCAGGGCGTAAGCACAGAAGCACAGTTCTTGAGAACAGCAGGAGGGACCCCATCAGGCCCATATGCCTTGTTGGTACTGAGGCCAGTGATGGCAGAAAATACATCAACTGAAGAAATTTTAATGTCAGCCATGAGGAAGTCAGAGGGGGGAAGTGATGGAGGAACAGCACCGGAATCGTCTAAGGTGGAATTGGAGGAGAAAGTCTGTGTGAAGAGATCTGCTTTATCAGTAGAAGAATAGCTACAGAACCATCAGAGTAGAAAAGAGGAGGGAAGGATGATGAGGTAAAGTTGTCAGAAAGATTTTTGGCAAGGTGCCAGAAGGAGCGGGAAGAATTCGAGTTGGACAGTTGAGAGCATTTAGTATGGATGAAATTATTTTTAGTAGAGCGAAGAACAGACTTAGCACGATTCCGGGCAGAAATGTAAAGATGATGTGATTCAGGGGTGTGTTGGCTTCTGTACTTTTGTAGGCCCTCTCCTTGTTGCGGACAGCATTAGCACAGGCGTGATTAAACCAAGGCTTTCTTGCGTTAGTCAAAGGATATGAGAAAGGAATGTATGCTTCCATGCCCGAGAGAATAACCTCCGTAATGCGCAAGGCACACTCAGATGGTTCCCGGCCATGGAAGCAATAATCATTCCAGGGAAAATCAAAGAAGTACTGCCCGAGGTCCTCCCAGTCCACGGCTCCAAAATGCCACAGACGACGTTTCCCTGGAGGGTCCACAGGCCGTACCGGAGTGGTAGGACAGGTTAAGGTAATAAGGTTGTGATCGGAGGAGCCCAACGGAGAGAAAAGATTAACAGAGTAAGCAGAAGGATTAGTTGTGAGGAAGAGGTCAAGTATGTTGGAGCACCCTCCAAGGCAGTCAGGGATACGGGTAGTGTGCTGTACAAGCTGCTCTTGGTCATTAAGGATAGAAAAGATGTAGGCTTGTTCACCAGGTGGATCCGTGAAAGGAGAGGAGAGCCAAAGGTGGTGGTGAACATTGAAATCTCCTAGAATGGAGATTTCAGAGAAAGGAGAAATGGATAGAATGTGTTCCATCGTAGAAGTAAGATAGTCGAAGAATTTTTGATAGTCAGTAGAATTAGGGGATAAGTAAACAGCACAGATATATTTAGTCAGGGAATGACAGGAAAGCCGAAGCCAGAGTGTAGAGAATTCAGAAGAATCGAGTTCAGGAACACGACAGCAAGATAAGTCGTTGCGTATATATACACAACAGCCACCTTTGGCTTTGAAATGAGTATAGAGAAAGTAGGAGGATACAGAAAAGGGTTTGCTGTCAGTTGCCTCAGACAGCTGAGTCTCCGTTAGAAAAAGAAGGTGAGGTTTAGAGGAGGAGAGGTGGTGCTCAATAGAGCGAAAGTTAGAGGAAAGGCCGCGAATGTTGCAGAAATGAAGAAGAAGAGAGTCAGACAGTGGTTCCAGGCACCTCGAATCATCACCGGGAGAGGGGCGGATGGTGGGGGCATTTATGGTCCCCCCCCCTGGGGACTCCGAGGCTTGGTGAATAGACGCCATTTTAGTTAAATTTTGAATAGGAAGTGTTGTGTGTACTGTGCATGTAGTTTGGTGTAGATAGTTAGAGAAATTTGTACTGGAGAGCATGGTGGCCTACTCTCTGTGTAACTGAGACACTGAAATAGTTCAGCAAAGGGGGATGGTCAGGAACTAGTCCTGAGGGCTGATGAAACGGGAGCTCCAGCACTCCCTGTCATCAGCTTTCCATCCACTAGGCTGCTTCACCCAAAGAAAGGGAGGTAGCCGAGACGAGACGACACACTCCTACTTTACTCATCCACAAAAAAAAAAAAATCATTCGCATCATAGCCCCAATGGGAGAAGGGACACATCCTCACCACGCGACACCGCACGAGGGTCAACTGCGCGGTGCAGTCAGCGATATCGGCAACAGGGCCCGACAGTATAACTGGTTTACCCCTGCCACATTATAATGGACCCATCCCCTTACCCGCACCTGACCTGATCAGCTGATTGGACCAAATTACTGGAGGATAGCCCTTCAGGGCTGCGTCATCATTTATTCATTCACAATTCCTCTCCACTCATTCCTATCACGCACAACTACTCTACCTCGCACAACAGACACCCCTCTCGCATCCAACGCTCTCTTCACGCTGTCCATCCATCCTATTCGTGGTCTTCCATTCAGCCTTACACCTCTCACATCAGATCCAGTTATCTTTTTCACCAATTGCTCATCATCCATTCTCTCCATATGCCCAAACCATAGCAACACCCTCTGCTCAACTTAATCAGTCATCTCCAGCACATCTCCAGTTCTCCTTCGCACTTCTTCATTTCTCACTCGATCCATACGCGTCACTCCACACATACTACTCAGATACCTCATCTCCATTACATTGAAACTTTTCCTCTCTGCTACACCCATATTCCATGTTTCAGCCCCATATAACGCAGTCGGTACCACAACACCCCCATAAAGGCCTCTCTTTACATCCATTCTGAGCGAACGACATCTAAACACTTTTTTCATTCCTCCCAGCACCTTTCCTACTTCATTCATTCTAAACTTCACTTCTGCATCTATTCTTCCATCCACAGCAACATGTGACCCTAAATACTTAAAACACTCTACCTCCTCAAGCAACCCATCATTCAAAACTATATTCAATATCCTACCACCTACCATCGTCGTACAATTCATTACTTTACTCTTACTCTCATTTGCTCTCAGTTTCCTCCTTTCACACTCCCAAACTCCTCTACCAACTGTCTCAGTCTGTCCTCTGAATCAGCCAACAGTGCAGCAGCATCCGGAAACAGCAGCTGATTCAGATTCCACTCACTACTATCAGCATTCACCAGACTCGAACCTCCACCTAACTCTCTTGCATTCACCTCCCTTATAAAGCCATCCATATAAATATTAAAGAACCAATGCAACATCACACATCCCTGCCGCAACCCCACTCTCACGGGAAACCAATCACTCACAGTATTTCCCATTCTTACACATACTCTACTGTTTACATAAAAACTTTTCACTCCTTTTAGCTACCTACCATCAAGTCTATATAATCTTAAAACAGTCCATCAAGCCTCCCTATCAATTGTATCATTCTCTTTCTCTAAATCCATCAACGCCCAAAACACATGCTTACCTTTCGCTAAATACTTTTCACACACCTGTCTCACAGCAAATACCTGATTCATGCATCCCCTCCCTCTCCTAAAGCCACACTGCTCATCACCAATCACTCCCTCTGTACCCTTTCTAACATTCTTAATTAGCACTCTACCATACACCTTACCTACAATACTCAACAGACTTATACCCCTAAAGCTAGTACATCCATACCAATCACCCTTACCTTTCTACAATGGCACCACACAAGCACTTGCCCAGTCAACTGGCACCATACCTCTCACAAAACATACATTCAACAATCTTCCTAACCACTCAACAACAGTCGCTCCACCAACTTTCAGGCATTCCACACCACACCCATCGATACCTGCAGCTTTTCCTGATTTCATCTCCTTTACTTCCTCCTGCAGTTCCTCCATCGTGATCAAAGGATCATTCAACTCTTCCAGCACATTTGTTCCTTGCACCCTTCCATCCGCCACAATCTGAGCCTCTTTTCCTCCTCTACATTTAACAGTCTTTCACAATACTCCGCCCATCTCTTCCTAACTGCATCCATCTCATTTAACAATCTTTCTTCCTCTGCATTTACTTGCTTCTCCTTCCCAGAATCTCCCTTTCGCACCCTTTTCACCTCCTTCCAAAACGTTTTCTTATTCTTCTGAAAATTATCAGTCCACCGCCTACCCCACCTCTCATCTGTTGCCACTTTAGCATCACGCTCAGCCCTTTTCGCCCTATTTCCCTTTTCCTTATACCTCTCATATGACACCTCATCCTTCCTCTACAGCCACACTTCATATGCACGTCTCATCTCAGCCACAGCCATACTTACTTACCCGTACCACCATTCACTTCCCTTTCTTACACCACCACCCACTCGTCTCACACCACACACCTCTTCCGCATGCCCCACCACAGCATTCTTAAATAACTGTCATTCCTCCTCCACACTGTCATTTTCCCGATCTTTCACTGCGTTCCACTCATTTTCAGTTTCTCTTGGTACTCTATCATTTTCTCTCTTTTATCCAACTCACTCACTTTCAAAACCTCCCTGCCACACCTAACTCTCCTAGCTCTCACCCATCTTTTAACTCTCAACTTTCCCTCCACCAGGTAGTGGTCAGACATACCTCTAGGCTTCCCTCTCAAAACTCTCACATCCAACAATCTTCCTATTACATTCCTGGACACAACCACATAGTCCATCAGTGCTCTATCAACAACCCTTTCACCCTCCTGTCACACCCATGTATACTTACAAGTATCTTTCGTCTCAGACAAGGTATTTCCAATCACCATCTCTCGCTCAACACACAGCCCTATCATTCGTTCCCCATTTTCATTTCTTCCAGGCACACCATGTTTACCAATTACACCTTCAACTGCTACATTTCCCACTTTAGCTTTCAGATCTCCCATCATTACCACATTCACATTCGCTCCAAAACTCTGCAGACACACATCAACATCATTCTAGAAAGACTCTGTCTCTTCTGCATCCCTTTCGCTACCAGGCCCATATACACTCACAAATACCCACAACTCACTTTCAAATTTCGCTTTCACCCACATCAGTCTCGATGACACCTCCTTCATCATGCTAGACAGATATATAGGAAAGTGTATGTTAACGAAAAAATCTACAAGTATACATAAAGCAAAATAAAACAAGTGGTGTAATGAGAGAATTGGAGTAAAAGTTCACAATTTTCATCAATCGTGTTGCCTTCCTACCTCACACTTACAACTAACTGTAGTAGACATGGATCAAATTTAAGTTCAGCTGAGAGATACGAAGCAATGTACAGAGTTTGGGAGCAATGGAACCAAAAAGGTAAGTACAACTAAGGGATATAAAATAGTAAAGAAAGAATTAAAGGATTATTTCTTTCAGTAAGTTTATTTTTTTTCCCATTCTGACACCAACGAGTCTCTGAAGGCGGATGGGGGGGGGGGAGCTGAGTCAAGCTTCGAGACATAAAGGAAGAAGCACAGAGCAGATTTGGGAAAATATGAATGTACAGTAAAAGAAACAATACATTAAAGAAGGAGGAGAAGGAAGAGGAGGAGGAGGAGAAGGAGGAAGAGAAAAGATTGGATGATAACTGTGATGGTTGATGATGATCGGTGGATGATGATGATGGATGGATGATGATGATGAATGGACGATGATGATGGATGTAATGATGATAGATAGATGGATAATGATAATGGATGATGATGAAGGATGATAATGATGAGAGATGGATGATGATAATGGAAGGATAATGATGACTGATGTATGATGACGATGACTGATGGATGACGATGATGCATGGATGATTTTTTTTTTCTTTTATGCAAGGAAGAAGGAACCAAAGGACAGGAGAGCGCAAACCATTACTTCCAAGAGAAAAACTAAAACAATAAAGCAGAAAGCCAAGTTCAAGATCTGTTCATTTCCAGATGCCTGGACACACTTCGTCGGAAAGACTGGAGATCATAGGAAGTAGGAAATACAGACAGAAGGGGACAGTTCCAGAGTTGACCTGTTAACTAAATGAAAGATTGGGAGTAACGGTTAACTCTTGCATTAGAGAGTTGGACAGAAAAGGGATACGAGTTTGTTGCTAGACGGGTGCTAAGCGCCCGTCGTATTGGTGGAGGGGTGCAAGCAGCTATTTCAGAGGAAGAGTGACCATTGAAGTAGCGATAAAAAAGAGATAAAGATGCAACAATGCAGTGAAGAGACATAGGTTGAAGGCAGACAGTATGAAAAGGAGAGTTACTGAGACGAAAAACTTTTGACTCCACCTTGTTGAGAAGAGGGAGCCTCCCCACACATGAGACGTGTACTCTACACGGGGCGAATAAAACCCTTGTATAAAGTCAACAACTGTGCAGGGGTAAAGAGGGTACGGAGTTGGCTTAGCACACATAATCTCATAGAAGCTAATTTTGCAAGAGATGTAATATGATCTTTCCAAGATAAATCCCCACGGTAAATCCCCAAGGACGTTTAAAGAAGATGCAAGATTGAACTGGGAATTATTAACATTAGTTGGTACTCCTGTGGAAGATTTTGTCAAGTTGATGGGTGTAAGAACTGAGTTTTTGATGCATTAAAAACAACAGGATTACTTTTACCCCAATCAGGGATACGAGCCAAGTCAGACATTAGGGGTGTCATAGCCTTAACCCTTATTTTGTTTGTTTGTTTGTTTCTCTTTGTTTGTGTGTGTGTGTGTGTGTGTGTGTGTGTGTGTGTGTGTGTGTGTGTTTTAATACAAAGAAGAAGGAACCAAAGGAAAGGGGCCTGCAAATTTCTTCCTTCAAGAAAAAACTAAAATAAGATAACAGAGAGCCAAATTCAAAATCCTTTCATTTCGAGATGTCTGGACAACTGCGTTGGAAAGACTGGAGATCGTAGGCAGTAAGAAAAACAGGCAGAGAGATAAAGTTCCAGGGTCGACCTGTTGCATACATGAAGGAATGGGAGTAGTGATTAACTCTTGCATTAAAGAGTTGGACAGAAAAGGATAAGAGTTTGTTGTTAGACGGGTGCTACGTGCCCGCCGTAATGGTGGAGGGATGCAAGCAGACAGTTCAGAGGAGCAGTGACCATTGAAGCAGCGACAGAAAAGAGATAAAGATGCAACAGTGTGGCGAAGAGACAGAGGTTGAATGGAGTCAGTAAGAGGAGGAGAGTTAATGAGACAAAAAGCCTTTGACTCTACCTTGTTGGGAAGAGCTGTATGTGGGGAGCCTCCCCACACCTGAGGATTGTACTCACAGGGATGAATAAAAGCCATGTATAAAGTAAAAAACTGTGAAAAGTAAAGAAGGTACGGAGTCGGCTTAGCACACCCAATCTCTTCGAAGCTGATTTGACAAGGGAGGCAATATGTTCTTTTCAAGATGAATCCCGAGAGAATGAAACCCCAATTAGGTGTAAAGATGATGCAGAATTGAGCTGGATATTGTTAAAAATTAGAGAATACTCCTGTGGAAGATTTTGTCGGGTTGGTAGATGAAGGAACTGAGTTTTTGATGCATTAAAAACAACAAAGTTATTTTTACCGCAGAAATATGAGCCAAGTCACACATTAGGTGAGCCATAGCATCATCTTCTGCTTGTTGAACCAACTACTGAGATATGCGTTGGGAAGTGAATGGAAAGGTGAAGGGTGAAGTCATCAGCGTATGAGTGGATATGGTTAGATGTACAGCTTAGAAAGTCATTGATGAATTAAAGGAAGAAAGTAAGTGATAGGATAGAGCCCTGAGGAACATCACTAATGATACATCTAGGAAAGGAATGGTGGCCGTCTACAACTGCAGCTATAGAATGACCAGAAAGGAAGATAGAGATGAAGGCTCAGATAGAAGGATAGAGACCGTAAGAGTGTAGTTTGGAAATTGAAGATTTATACCATACTCAATCGAAAGCCTTTGAGATGTCAAGTGCAATGGCAAAGCTTTCCCCAAAGTCCCAAAAAGAGGATGACCAGGAGTCTGAAAGGTAGGTGAGAAGATCACTAGTAGAGCGTCCCTCGTGGAACCCATACTGACGATCACAAAGACGATTGTGATAGGAAAGATGGTTTAATTTTTTTTTTGTTAAGAATAAACTCACTTTTGAGATACAGGGTGTTAAAGCAATTGGGCAATAGTTAATGAGCTGGGAATGGTCACCCTCCTTTGGTACAGGCTGAATGAGAGCAAACTTTCAACAAGGAGAGGTGCAAGTTGGTAAACAAAAACGAAAGACTACCTAGGCAAGGCGTAAGCACAGAAGCACAGTTCTTGAGTACAATAGGAAGGACCTCTTCAGGCCCATATGCCTTGTTAGTACTGAGGCCAGCGATGGCAGAAAATACTCCGATTGAAGAAATTATACAGTAATATCACCCGTGAGGAAGTCAGAGAAGGGAAGAGATGGAGGAACAGCACCAGAATCGTCTAAGGTGGAACTGGAGGGGAAAGCCTGAGCAACGATTTCTACTTTATCCATAGAAGAAATAGTTACAGAACCATCAGAATGGAAAAGAGGAAGGAAGGATGATGAGGTAAAGTTGTTAGCAAGATTTTTGGCAATGTGTCAGGAGGAGTGGGAAGAATTCGAGTTGGAAATTTCAGTACAAAACCCATTATATCCCAGTGTCCTCATTTGAGGACACCTGATAAAATATTATTTTATTACTCAATTAATGAAAACACTGACAAAAAAGCAAACAAAAGTAATATTTCAGTGGGTTTTCACCAACATCAAGCAAAAATTAAGTTTCATTGACATATTCTAAAGCGATTTCTTGGTATCTAAAGTTGGTTGAAAATGGTGCTTCAAAAATGTTTGCATACTAAGAAGCATACTGAATACTACAAAGCCCAAATCATCTATGTTCATCCTGTCGCATGTTGTTAAGTGGATGGCCTACCATATGCATCATAACTGAATTCATTTTTTTCAGTACACAAGAGCACAACCATGTTAGAAAATGCTTGTCCTCAAATGAGGACACTGGGATAATATAGTAATATTACGTGTTCTTACATGTCCCAGCCTGCAGCATCCAACGACGCTTCATTTCTGCATAGTTAGTCATAGACAGCACATTTGCCGTCTCTCAAGGTTAGTAAAGAATGATGGTAGTATAGTTTAGGTGTAATATGCTTTTATGAACCTATGCACATATAAGTATTCGGTGGTCAAAACATTTCAGCACTTCTATTTTTTGATTTGTTACTTTACTTTGTTACAGATGGCGAAAGCAAGACTTTCTCAATTACACTGGAACAAGCACTTGAAATTTTGAATCAACAGGATGACGAGGAAGCTAATTATGAAAAAGCTTATGTGGTTATTGTTCCACCAGATGTAGATGAACTAACTGATGAAGAGGATGTCAGCGAAGATGTTATTGGTGAGATGTTTGTTCAAGATGTACCAGGTTCCTTAGAAGTTCATATTGAACAAGTGCCAGCTGAAGAATATGCTACAAACAAACCTGGTTCAGGTACATCATTCAGACAAAAAAAGAGAAAATTTTGTGCCTCTGAACCCATTTGGAAACACAAAGATCCCCAGTATACCAAGGTCAAAGAGCGTTCTCAACATCATAGTGACTGCTTGCAGAAAATGAAAGAAAGCCTAGAGAATTTATCATCACTTGAACTGTTTTAGAAGTTGATGACTCCCTGCATCTGTGAGCATATTGTCAAAGAGACAGTTCGCTATGCAACTGCATGTAAAAACAAATGTGATTTTACATTCAGTATAAAAGAACTGAAAACATTTATTGGAATATTGTTATTCTCAGGAAATCACAAAGTGCCTTCTGAGAGGGATTATTGGTCTTGTGAGGAAGATCTTGGGGTCCCAATTATTCAAAAAGCAATATCAAGAAATCGTTATCAGCTTCTGAAAAGTGTGATACACTTTTGCAATAATGAGGAAGCCATGAACAACAAACATGACAAGGGGTTCAAAATTAGGCCACTTATTTCTCTAGTCAGAGACACATTTCAGCAGTTTGGCATATCTGAAGAATGTTTATCAGTAGATGAAATGATTGTGAAATATTACGGCCATAACTCTCTGAAGCAATTTATTAGAGATAAACCAATCAGGTTTGGTTATAAACTCTGGCCACTGTGTGAAGCTTCGGGCTACTGCTATAATTTTGATTTGTACTGTGGTAAGAGTTCTAATAATGATGGTAGTGAAGCTATGTTACTTGGGACAAAAGTTGTCTTGAAGATGTTAGAGGCTGTAACAGACCCATATTCACATTCTGTTTTCTTTGATAACTTTTTCACAGGGTATGATTTATTGGTTCACCTTAGGAATCTCGGTTATCAAGCCACAGGTACGATCAGGGAAAATAGACTCAGCAGATGTCCTCTGAAGCCAACAAATGTAATGAAAAAGGAGAAACGGGGCACCTATGACTCTATGTTTGACACTACTGAGGAAATTCTTTTAGTCAAATGTTCTGACAACAAGTGTGTGTGTGTTGGAACAAACTATGATACCACTGAGCCTGTAAAAATGGTAAAGAGATGGCAGAGTGATGTAAAAGCAAAGGGTGATGTTCCTCAGCCAAATGTTCTGAACAATTACAATGCCTATATGGGAGGTGCAGATCACCATGACTGGTTGGCTGGAAAATATGCAATCTCTCTGCGGGGAAAGAAGTGGTACTGGCCCTTCTTCATACGTTTGTTAGACATGATAGTTGTAAATGCTTGGATTATCCACAAATTCCTGTATGAAGGAAAGGAACAGCTTGATTTAGTGAGCTTCAAAAGAGCAGTATGTGTCCCATATCTGAAGCTTGGTGATGCAGGTGGGAAAATAGGAAGAAAAAGCAATACCCCTGGTCTGTCTACAAAACTAGCTGATGTTCGGTATGACGGAATGGACCATGTTATTGCAAAGCGCCAACAGCAAAGACGTTGCCAAAGAAAACCATGTTCAAAGAAACCAAGAACTTACTGTGTCAAATGCAATGTAACACTCTGCGTAGAATGTTTTGCTCAGTATCACAAAAAGTAAATATACAGAAGCCAGCTGTTCTTTTTTCTCAGTTTACTTGTCTTTTGGAGATAGCATGTTATTTAGTTTCAGCACAATTTCATTCTTATACATGCATTTTTATGTAAATACACAGAAGCGAGCTGTTCCTTTTTTTAGTTTACTTGTCTTTGGAGATTGCATTTTATTTAGTTTCATCAAAATTTTAGTCTTATGCAAGGGTTTTTATGTTTCTGTTATTTAGAGAAAGTATGTATTACTTTGTCCCACTGTCCTCATTTGAGGACAGCTTATTATTAGAAGATTATATTATATTGTCCCAGTGTCCTCTTTTGAGGACAGCTTATTCTAAGCTTACTGAAGGAAATAAAGTACTGTAACAAGCATGTCTTATCTTAATTCATTCTATACAATAAGAATTTAATGAAAGTGCCCGAAAAATCTTCATTAAAAAAAGTTGGGATATAATATTATTTTCAGCAGAGCAAAGAATAGACTCAGTACGACGCTGGAAAGAAACATAAAAAAGAACAGATTCAGGGCTCTGGTACCTTTTGTAGGCCTTTTTGTTGTGGACAGCATTAGAACAAAAGTGAATAACCAAGACTTTTCTACATTAGTCAAAGAATATGGGAAAGGAATGTATGCTTCCATGCCCTTGAGAATAACCTCTGTAATGCACATGGCACACTCAAATGGCTCATGGCCACGGAAACAATAATCATTCCATGAAAAATCAAAGAAGTACTGCCTGAGGGCCTCCCAATCAGCAGCTCCAAAGTGCCACAACCGACGTTTCTTTGGAGGGTCCACAGACCGTACTAGAGCGATAGGACAGGTTAAGGTAATAAGGTTGTGATCAGAGGAGCCCAACTAAAGATTAACAGTGTAAGCAGAAGGATTAGTTGTAAGGAAGAGGTCAGGTATGTTGGAACACTCTCCACGGCAGTCAGAGATACGGCTAGGGGGCTGTACAAGCTGCTCTAGGTCATTAAGGACAGAAAAGATGTAGGCCTTGTTCACCAGGTGGATCACTGAAAGTAATGGAGAGCCAAAGGTGGTGGCGAACATTGAAATCTTCTAGAATGGATACTTCTGAGAAAGGAGGGATGGATAGGATGTGTTTCATCGTAAAAGTAAGATAGTCAAAGAATTTTCTATAGTCAGTAGAATTAGGAGATAAGTAAACTGTGCAGATATATTTAGTCAGAGAATGACGGAAAGCCGAAGACAAAGAGTCGAGAATTCTGAAGCATCAAGTTCAGGAACACAAGAACAAGATATATCATTGTGTACATGTAAACAACAAGCACCTTTGGCTTTGAAATGAGTATAGAGAAAGTAGGAGGATACAAAGAAGGGTTTACTATTACTTTCCTCAGACAGCTGAGTCTCAGTGAGGAAGAGGAGGTGAGGTTTAGAGGAGGAGAGGCAGTGCTCAACAGAGAGAAAGTTAGAGGAAAGGCTTCGAATGTTGCAGAAATGAAGGAGTGAGTTAGGCAGTGGTTCCAGGCATTTTGCTGGGTCGTCGCCGGGAGAGGAGGGGATGTTGGAGACATTTATGGTCCCCCCATCCTCTGGGGTCTCCGAGGCTTGATTATAAGAAACCATTCTGGTTGAATTTTGAAAAGGAAGTGTAGTGTGTAATGTGCATGTAGTTTGATGATGACAGAAAATCTTTTATCGGAGAGTATGCTTTACTACTCTCATTATTACTGAAACACTGAAAAAGTTCGGCAGCTAGTCCCGAGGGATGATGAAAATGGGAACTCCAGCTTTCCATCCACCTTGGGAGTACCGCCCTGTTCGACTGGTGCCGTCTACTCCCTGTATGATGATGGATGGATGATGATGATGATGAATGGATGATGATGATGAATGATGATGATAGATAATGATGGATGGACGATGATGATGATGATGATGATGATGACGATCATGATCATGAATGATGATGGATGTTGACGATTGCTGGTGACTGTTGACTGATTATGACTGATAATTGATGACGATGATATTTATGGATGATGATGGATGACTGATGATTGATGATAGATGATTAATGCTGATTGATGAAGAAGGAGAAGAAGGAGGAGAAGAAGAAGAAGAACGGCGTGTTTCTCATAAAGTGTTGCTTTCCTGTCTGACACCCACGGCTGTGTGTCGAGGTCTGGGGGTTAAAATCGGAGTCAAACTGACATATATTAAGAAACATGTAACATTAACGAGATAAGGAACTAATAATACTGCAATCGAAATTAAAGGTCTTGAAGAAAGAATTCTAACGAAGCTGAGAAAATTGTTAACCATATGGTGATGCAGTAAAGTTGGAGGAATTAAGCACTGTAGTGAAGCCTTTATCATGAATGGATAATTAAAAAAAAGATTGAAGGATAGATATTAAGGACAATAACAAAATGAAACTCCGACAACACGGGCCCAGAACTGTCGACGCAAGGCGTCTCTCGGTATGCCTCCACGAAGCCTTACACAAGTACTCGCCATACAACCTCCATGACGGGGTTCATTGTGGATTGCATTGAGACTAAAGATAAACTAAGTCGTTCTCATATGACTTATCCCTTGACCTTGCTGGCCTAATCAGTTCATCGTCCCTTCATAATGTATCACTGACAAAACTCTGATCGAAATCTGTTGGAGGGTTCAGGAGATCGCAGCCATACCCGTATGACCTTGACCTTTGACCGTTTGACCTTGCTGACCTCATTAGTTAATCGTCCTTTCATACTCTACTCAATGACAAAGGCTTGATCGAACTCCGTTGAGGGGCTCAGGATATATCGTGCCCAAAAGGATAAAGATAGTCGACCCTCATATGACCTTGACCTTTGACTTGAACTAGCTGACCTAATCAGTTCATCATCCTCTCATACTGCATCACTGAAAACGTTTGGTTGGAAATCCGTCAATGGGTTTAAGAGATATCGCACCGAGAAGAGTTATGGATGGATGGAGCTACGCTCGCACGCACCCACATAAGCACGCACGAATAGATCAGTCACTTAATGCCTCCACCACCATATACAGGCGGATGCAAAATGAAAGGTCAGTCTTCTTAGAACTTGCGTTGTTTTCACGCTTCTCATCCACAGACTTTTTCATGACTGAATAGAAGAAATGTTAAAGTTTATGAGGCGTATGAAAGAAGAAGAGGCATGATACGGAAACAATTAATGTAAAAGAAAAAACATTGCGTAAGAAATTAAAAATACTGGTAGTGTGGATATCATCATCATCATCATCATCATCATCATCATCATAATTATAATGTTGATGATGACGATGATATTGATAATCATCATCATCATCATCATCATCATCATCATCATCATCATCATCATCATCATCATCATCATCATCATCATCATCACCATCATCATCATCATCATCATCATCATCACCATCATCATCATCATCATCATCATCATCATCATAACGATAATTATAACTATTATTGTTATTATTATTATTATCATTATTATTATTATTATTATTATTATCATTATTATTATTATTATCATTATTATTTAATGAGAAGAGTAAAGTGATGAGGTGTACGAGGTTGGTAGATGGTAGGATGATGAATATAGTTTTGAGCGGTGAGTTGTTTGAGGACGTAGAATGTCTCAAGTATTTAGGGTCACATGTTGCAGTGGATGGAAAAATAGATGCAGAAGTGAAATTTAGAATGAATGAAGTAGGAAAGATCCTGGGAGGAATGAAAAAAGTGTTTAGAGGTCATTCATTTAGAATGGATGTAAAGAGAAGGCTTTATGAGGATGTTGTGGTACCGACTGCATTATAAGGGGTTGAAACGTGGAATATGGGTGTAGCAGATAGGAAAACTTTGAATGTAATGGAGTTGAGGTATCTGAGGAGTATGTGTGGAGTGACACGAATGGATAGAGTGAGCGATGATGAAGTGCGAAGGAGAACTGGAGATGTGCAGGAGATGGCTGATCGAGTTGAGCAGAGGGTTTTGCGATGGTTTGGGCATATTGAAAGAATCGATGATGAGCGATTGGTGTAAAGGATAACTGGATCGGATGTGAGAGGTGTAAGGCTGAGAAGAAGACCACGAATAGGATGGATGAACAGTGTGCAGAGAGCGTTGGATGCAAGAGGGATGTCTGTTGAGCAAGGAAGAGTGGCTGCGTGTAATAGGAATGACTGGAGAGAAAGTGTGAATGATTGAATGATGACATGGCCCTGAGGGTATATTCCCCCGCATTTGGTCTGATCAGCTGATGAGGTGAGGTGTAGGTAAGGGGATGGGTCCAATGCTGTATAATGTGGCAGGGGTAAACCAGCTCTGTTGTCGGGCCGTGCTGCGGATGTCGTTGACTGCACTGCGCAGTTGACCCTCGTGCAGTGTGGTGCGGTGAGGATCTGTCCCTTCTCCCCTTGGGGCTATGGTGCGAACGAATATGTGTGTGTGGATGAGTAAATTGGAAGTGTGTCGTTCTGTCTCGGCTACCTCCCTTTCTTTGGGGGAAGCAGCCTAGGTATATAGATAGATGGATTATTATTATTATTATTATTATTATAAATTTTATAAGATAATAAAAATCATAATAACAATAATAATAATCATACTACTACTACTACTAATACTACTAATACTACTAATGATAATAATATTAATGATAAACAATAACAACAACAAAACAATAATAATAATAATAATAATAATAATAATAATATAATAATAATAATAATAATAATAATTAATTATTATTATCATTATTATTATTGTTATTATTATTATTATTATTATTATTATTGTTGTTGTTGTTGTTACTTCTACTACTACTGCTGCAATTACTACTACTGCTATTAGTATTATATTTAATCAATAATAATAATGATAATAATAATAATAATAATAATAATATAATAACAATAATAATGATAATAATAATAATTATAATAATAATAATAATAATAATATTATTATTATTATTACTACTATTATTATTATTATTATTATTAGTAGTAGTAGTAGTAGTAGTAGTAGTAGTAGTAGTTGTTGTTGTTGTTGTTGTAGTAGTAGTAGTAGTAGTAGTAGTAGTAGTAGTAGTCTCCACTCACTACATAGGTGGAGATTGTTGTTTTCGCTGGTATTATTATTATTATTCCTGCCTCAGAATCTCGCAATGACTCCAGGGGAACCAGAGACTGCACAAAGAATCTGAAGGGCCCAGGTTATGTGTCCTGGCATGGGCATTTGCTGATAGGAAAAGTTATAAATCTCCCCAGTGGGGTCGAGGTCATTGTAAGAAACAGCAGATGGAGACCAGTGACTGTCCACAGAACAGTTACAGAGTTCTAGTTATTATTGTTACTATTATACAGTATATTATTTAGTGTCAGATGGTGGCTACCATCATCCACTCATTTGATGTTGTGCTGCCTTCATCCTCCTTCACCTTTATCATTCTTTTTCTGTTCTTGTCCTCCTCTCTTCCTCTTTCTCCCATTCTTTCTGTTACTTTTCATTACTCTTCTTTCCTTCTCATTGCTGGGTGGTAACCATATAACCAACTCATACGTGTTCCTTATGTTTCAGCAAGTGAGTTGGCGGAGGGTTAGCGCCTTTCTCTTAAAACAACTAACTCAACTACAAATGGCCACCTATTACGGGTTTATGGTGTCTAGCAATGGATTGATAGAATATTGTTATTATTAGTCACCAGCTTCGACATTGATGGAGACTACTGTTTTCGCTGGTATTATTATTATTCTGGCCTCGGAGTCTCGAGACGATTCAAGGAGAACTGGAAACTGCGCAAGGCATTTGAAATGCCCAGGTTATTTTTCCTGACATGGGCCATTGCTAATAGAGAAATGCCATCCAGATCCATTATGCTCAGTGGAATGTCATATCAGAAAGAGTCATTTCAGTATTATGAGTGAGAGATGACATGTCTACCAGTGATTTCAATGTGGCCGTTGATACGAATCCAGACAACAGGCTCTCTCGCCCACAGAGGACAGTGGTCATAAACTGGGACCAATTTCCACCAAAATACAACAGAATGTACCATACCATGATCTATGACCACTACTGAGAAGTCCTGTTCATGTCTTAGTGACCGTTAGCCAATGACCTTCATCTGGAACAGTAGGTGAAGACTAGTTATCATTATTCAGGCCCAAGAGTCTCGCGACGATTCCAGGAGAAGCGGAGTCTGTGCAAGGAATCTGAAGGGCCCAGGTTATGTGTTCTGGGATGGTCCAATGCAAATAGAAAAAAAAATCCATATCTGCCAAATGGGGTTGAGGTCATTGCAAGAAATGTAAAATTTGACTTTTGAGATGGTATTGAACTTGGACCAATTTCCACTAAATAACTACAGAATGTACCCTACCATGATCTAATAACACTACTGAGGTGTCCTGTTCATGTCTTAGTGACCATTAGTCTAGGACCTCCATACGGAACAGTGGGTGGAGTCTAATGAATGTCTGCAGGACAGTTACAGTGCTCTCGTTAATATTTTTATCATTAAAACTTCCCACATCCCTGTGGGAAGTTTCATGTTTTAGTCAGTTGTTGGAAGTTTTCGTGTTTTTGTCAATATTTTTATTAAGACTTCCCACATCCATATGGGAAGTTTTCTTGTTTTGCCAATATTATTAACATGTAATAGGCGTCCACACTGAAAGTGTGGGACGTGTTCAAGTGAGCGAGCGAGCAAGTCAGGCAGTGCTGAATATTGTCTCATGTGGCTCATCATCTTCCTCTGATTCTTGACGTGAAAATACTAAAAAGAACTTATTAGATTACACCAAGAATATTCCCCCACTCGTCCTAAAATCAATACTCCTTTTGTATTAATTTTATGTCTAGAGCTTGGGACCTAGTAGGTTAATAATTACTTTGCTTTTTGCTCACTCACAAAAATTACTTTCACCAAATCTCTCGTTGCACTCCAGTTAGAATCAGAACTCAGAAAATTTAGAGTTTCCTTCGCCGTTCAGGGTATTGTATTAGTTTGATTCAGATTGTCAAAAAAAAAAAAAAAAAAAAAAAAAAAAAGGTATTATTTGTTTGGAGAAGGCAAAACCTGGTTGTTGTTCTCAGCAATAGTCAGAAGATACTGCTGCGCTACTCATGCAACCTTAGACCGTTACATCTTGCATAGCCGGCTGTTATGCTAATCTGCCTTACAAAAAATCGTTTCCTCGATTTACGGAAAAACTATTGGGAATTACGGGTTGTCTGTGAAATGAATGTACTTGAGGATTTTTATGCGATTTCCAATTTGGTGTCTATCTTTCTTGTAACTTCAAAATAGGCTGAGATATCCGAAAAAGTTCGACACCATACTATAGAGTTTTCCTCCCTACCCCTGGCCCCATTTCTTGCTGATGCGATAAACCTTTTGCTCAGGTACATCTGTCGGGGTTCAACCGGTGAATAAATTTGGTGTTCGAGCGAGCGAAGCGAGTGAGGACAATTAAACTTTGCACATCTCTGGGAGAAGTTTTCTTGTTTTGTCAATATAATAATAATCTATATACTCTATCTATTCCCAGACGCTTTAATCCCGTAAGGGGTGGCCACAAACAAATCGTCTCCATGTCGCCCAGTCCCCCGCCATTTCACTGCCCTGCTCCATGCTCACACCCCCCTCCCTCATATACCTCTCCACTCCATACCTCCATGTTATGCTTGGCTTTCCCCTTCCTCTCCCCCCCTCCACCTCACTCACAGACATTCTCCTCGTCAGTCTCTCATTCTCCATCCTCTCCACATGGCCAAACCACCTCAATGTGTTTCACCTAACGCTTCCTATCACACCCACAGACTCACCACAATGCTTCTTCAATTCCTCATTTGTCAGTCTGTCTCTCCATGTAACTCCACATGCATCTCTCAAATTAATCATTTTCATTGCTCTCACTCTTGAATGTATCCCTCCAAAAAGGTCCCAGCTTCATTTCCATATGTTAGTGTTGGTATCGCACTACTGACATGCAGTAACTCTTTCACTTCAATGCTCACTTCCCTGTTTCTTATCACTGCTTTCAAAGAATCAGCAATCTTTCTTCATCGTTGTACCTTTTCAAGCACTTCACCCACTAAACTTCCATCCTTAATCATCACACTACCCAAGTTCTTAAACGCACCGACATCTTCCATTTCGTCCTCATCTAACCTCACTGTAGATGTAATGACTTTATTTCCCACGAAGACCATAACTTTACTCTTTCCTACAATTACCTTTAGATTCCATTTCTTACACACTCTCCCAAGCTCATTCGCCAAGCCTTGCAGCTCTCCTTCGTCTTCACTTAACATCACAGTATCATCTGCAAACAACAGTACAGGGAGTTTCCACACACTGCCCTCTCTCATTAGGGCTGCTCCAGCATCCACCGCCCTAATTTGTATCTATTATAACTCCATCCATATACAGACTGAACAACCATGGAGACATGACACATCCCTGTTTGCATCCAACCTTCAAATAGAAAAACTCACTTAGTTCACTGTCCACACGCACTGCAGCTTAGCACTCTCATACGTACACTTCACTGCATTCAGCAACTTTCCATTTATTCCATATATTCTCAGTTCTTTCCACAATCCTTGTCTATCCCCTCTTTCATATGCTTTCGCCAGATCCATAATCATCATCATCATCATCATCATCATCCAGACCTCCTTTCCCACCCAAGGGCAGGGTGAGAAGTAGCAATGTCCAGACAGCCCAATTTTGCCCAATCCAATAGGCCACGCTTCCATTTACTCATCATTCAAGCCCCCGGAATCCTGGCTCTATCGGATACGCCAAAAAACATTCACCACGTTCTGTACCTTCAAATAAACGTAACCGATTGAGTCAATCCGGACGCTGCCACTTTAAAAAGGGGTGCCAAAATCCCTGATCATGCACTTCTCCTCACAATATTCATCCAGCCAGCTCGATCTCTTTTCAGTTCCCTAGCCTCACCGACATCCAAACCTCTCTTCCTCACACACTCATCCACCATACCTCTCCACCTTCTCTTTGGCCTACCTCGCCTCCTCCCTCCTTCAAATTCACTCAGATATACCTTTTTTCACCACTCTATTGCTATCCATTCTCTCCACATGACCAAACAATCTCAGTACACTTTCTTCGATTCTGGTGTCCACCAACTTCCTCACTCCACACCTTTCATGAATCACATTATTTCGTATCCTATCCACCCTCTGTACTCCATATACATTCATCAGCAGTCCCATCTCCACTGCTCTCACTCTTGACTTTTCATTTTCATGCCACATCATAGTCTCACATCCATATGTTAAAGTTGGCACAACACTCCCTCATGTAAGCCTCGTGCAGCTGCAACACTCAAGAGTCTGTTTCTTATCAAGGCCTTCATTGCACCAGCTACTTTTCTGCCTTGTGTCGCTCTACTTTCAACTTCTTTTGCACATTTTCCTCTCTTTTCTATCTCTGTACCCAGGTCTTTGAACTCTCTCACCAATACCAGTCTCTCTCCATTCACTGTAACATCACACTGGGAGTCACCATCTCTCTCAGTAACTATCACTTTACTCTTTTCTACATTTACTCTCAAGGCACGACGCTCACAGACATCAGCAAAACTCTGCACTAGCCAATCAAGCTCTTGTCCGATACTTGCAAACAGAACTACATCATCAGCACACAACAAATTTGATATATTCCATCCATCACCATTCCCAATGCCATCCCTCTCTCCATTAATTGTGTTTCTACTTCTCTCATCACCTCACCCATATATATATTGAACAACCTTGGGGACATCTCACAACCCTGTCACAAGCCCACACCGATCGTTTAAACTTAAACTAGTCATGTAATAAACTTACGTATTTCCACGTATACTTTATATCTAGTTAGAAAAACATCACATACAGATCTCATCTGCAGCAATAACCGCATTCATTCAATAAGTCATGGGTGACATTCGAAGAGATGTCAGGTAGCCTCTGGCAGGGCCTCAGAGCCCTTCCCATGTTTCCTTTCTTTCTTTCTTTTGTTAATTTCCTCCCTATTGAGAAGACGGGGCCATTTTTTGGACAGTCAGGGTTGTGAAGCTGATTTCCTGTGTTGTCTTTTTTTTTTGCAACGGAGCTTAGGTGGGTGGAGGGGTGTTTTGCACCACCTCTTCAACTAAGTTTAGGGGGGCGCTTGCAGTGAAAGCTGCCGTGGCATTGCGCAATGTGCAGTAGAGTTGGGCTGAGGCCTGAGTTGTCAGTATGTCTGGGTTGGGGTAGGTAGAGGTTGTTCATTCTGAGGCGTGATGTGGCTGGGCATCGTAGGAGGTAGTGCGTGAGAGAGAGGGGGGTGATTACATTGCAGGTGTCACAGACTGCGGGAGGGTCAGTGTCGTTGTCGATAATTTCTCTGTGGCATCTGTAGCCGTGTCGCAGACGGTGGGTAAGTGTGAGGGTGCTGTAGTTGATGAACCTCGTGATGGGGAAGGTTTCATATTGGGTGGCCATGGTGAACCAAGTAGCAGAAGGCGAGCCTCGTCTGACATTGTCATCATGATCTTCACTGTCGAGAGTGAGGGATTTGACATGTATAGCCCTTTTTGTTTGAGAGAGGCTTGTTGGGACTTCGATGTCTATACTAGGGCACTGTGTGGCATGTTTGGCAGTGATGTCTGCCATTTCATTCCCAGTGATGCCAACATGACTGGGGATCCAGTGGATGGTGATGGTCTTGACTGCCTTGGTAATCTGGCCTGCAGTGAGGAGGATGTCGGAGATAAGTCGCACATTGTTGGAGTGGTGAGACTGCCTGGAGGTCTGTATAACCGAGATGGAGTCAGTATGGATGATGATGGAGGCAGCTGGCATAGTGGTTGTGCAAGCATCTTTCAGTGCTTCGGCTATGGCGACCAGCTCTGCCTGAGTGACTGAGGTGCCATCAGTGATTCTAACTTCATGAGCCCATGTCCCGCATATTAAGGCGGCCCCAGCTCTAGTTGTGTTAACTGAGCGATCAGTGTAACTGGTGACAGAGTCGGGCGTGATGAGCGAAGCAATCCACTGGAGTTGTTGTGTGGAGCTTTGGGCTTTGGCAGATGGTGGTTGATGGTAGAAGTGTACAGGTATGTCGGGGTCCTGGACAATGTGCTCGGTTATGTTGAAGGTGTGGACTGCTTGCGCTGTGCAGTGGATCCAGCTGTGAGTGAGTAGGTCAGGGTGCAGATTAGCTGCGGTCTTGAGTTGTGGAAGGGGTGGGAATGGGGAAGCTTTATGGGCTAGTTTGGCAGTGAGGGTCGCAACCCTCGCCTGGGTGCAGTGGTGCCGGGATTCTACATTGCATTCCATGTGAAGGTTGCAGAGACGGGTCCTCGTAGGGGAGTCTGTTATTATGCGCAGGGCCTCATTCTGTATCACCTCGAGTTTGCTTAACAGTGGTGTGTCGATCACTGGTAGAGAAGGGGTGCTGTAGTCTACTATAGAGCAGATGGCCTGAATATAGTATAGGTGGAGCACTCTGTAGGAGGCTCCTGCACTCCTTCCTGCTAGGGTTCTCAGTGCACTAAGCCACGGCTTGGTTTTCTCCATGAGGTGGTTGACATCCATCTGGAAGGAGAGACTGGAGTTACACCACATCCCTAGGTAGAGGTGAATAGTGAAATACTGAATTGGCTTATTGCCGAGGTAGAGTGGTTCACTGGGGGTGGCAATATCGAACGGTAGGGCTTTGGTGCTTGCACCAGACCGCTCCCGACAGGGAAACCTATCCCTAGCAGCTGGTTGCCTCTCTGACACTCCCTGGCTCCCCAGTCACCTAGTGACCCCCCTCGTGGTGACCCTAAACAGCCTTCCCTCGGGGTTCGGTTAGCCAGTAATGGAGTGGCAAGAATCCTACAATGAAGGTGGGCAAAAGATGGCAAGGGTCTGGGGAGATAGAGTGTAGTGTTATGGGTGTGTGTGTAGTGTTATGTGTGTAGTGTTATGTTAGAGGCGGGGGGGGGGAGGGGATAGTGATGGAAAGGAAGGTGTGAGGGTCCAGAAAGCACCTGCAGACCGCAGTGTGACTGTCAGTCTAGTGTGTAGAGCAGCGAGTATAGCAGCCAATGCCGTGAGAAGGAATACTTGACTGATGCTGAAGACCTTAGGGGTGTGACCAGTGGCGTGCCTGTTTCCAAGCCTGTTATAAGAGCAGCACGGCTTCGAAGACGTTCTGTGCTTGCCATGTGTGATGGCTGTATTTGTAGACAACACGTGTTCGATTAGGGATAAGTCGGAGGATCGAGGTGGGTGTGGCAGTGCAGTAATCTCTGGATGCTGTCTAAATCACGACGGGAGTGTTCTACATGCGTGGATAGAAATGTTACCATGGACGAGGAGAAAATGTTCTGGCCCTGTGAATAGTAGATTCCTCACTGATGGAAGTAGAGGGGCTCCTCCAGTAGTTCCACATAAGTTTGCCCTGTAAACCATCATGGACTAATATCAGCCAACTGCCCAAAGTCATCTGCATGCATTCAGCAGAAACCACACTAAATATCCCACTCCTTCTGCTACCTACCACGTGATCCTCGTCGTGTGTGTATGTATATACTGTATATATATAGATAGATAGATAGATAGATAGATAAATAGATAGATAGATAGATAAGATAGATATAGTAATAGATATAGATCTATCTACCTAACTACCTATCTACATGTCTATATATCTATCTACATATCTATATCTATTTATCCATCTGTCTATCTATATCTATCGATCTATCTATAAAACAGGCGAATGTAATCAGCTTGTCGAGATTTTACAATATAACACACACACACACACACATATTATATATATATATATATATATATATATATATATATATATATATATATATATATATATATATATATATATATATATATATATATATATATATATATATTTGTGTGTGTGTGTGTGTGTTTAACCGAGAATCGAACCCGAGAGTTCTAGATAAACGTCAGGTACTGTTACCACTACACCATGCCGTGATAAATGCTGTGCCACCTGAATTCTACGAGGAACCAGGTAAACCCAGTTTGGGAGTTTATATTTCAATTCCAACACACCAGGGACTTTGCTAAGCCCCACGCAACTCGGCAGTTCTAATCTGTACCAGTCAGGAGCATCAAAAATATTTGCACACACGCGTGTAGTGTGTGTCTCTCCAACATACAAAGACACATGTGTTCTGGCTGGGATTGATTAAAGCTGCTCTGCCACTTGCCGAGATGCGCTGGGCTACGCAAAGATCCTGGTGTGTTGAAATAGCAATATATCCTCCCGAAACAGTTTTAATTGGTTCCTCATAGAACTGAGGTAGTTTACCTATTATCACGCCATGGTGTAGTGGTAACAATGCCTGATTTTTATCTAGAAGTCTTGGATTCGACTCCTGATCAGGAGCCTTAAAAACATTTGTACACAAGCTGGTAATATATGTCTCTCCAGTATCAATCTATCTATTTATCTCTCTCTCTCTATTTATTTATATATTTATTTATGTACGGGGGAGGCGGTGGCAGAATCGGTAGCGAGGCTGCCTGCAGTCCTAATGGACCCCGGTTCGAATCCCAGCAGGAGCAAGGAACGGTTTCAGGATTTGAATATTATAAAAAGCAGATTTTTTTTTATCTATCAGATGGCCCGCAGACATGTCATAAAAGTATCCCCGCTAATACCAGTACATCAGTCTTGCATGAGACAGCCCTAGCATGTATTCAATATGGATGGTGGGTGTGGAGATGTGGGAGGACTAGTGGGCCCCAAGGAGGACTACTGGGACTTGGGAACAGGCCCTGAAACCTTTGCCCAGAGTCTGACATATATATATATATATATATATATATATATATATATATATATATATATATATATATATATATATATATATATATATATATATATATACCGAGGCTATTTCTCCCAAGGAAAGGGAGGTACCTGAGGCAGGAAGACACACTCCCAATTTATTCATCCACTCAAACACATACATTCGCATCTTAGCCCCAAAGGGGAGAAGGGACAGATCCTCACCACACCACACCGCACAAGGGTCAACTGCGCAGTGCTATCAGTGACATCCGCAGCAGGGCCCGACAGCAGAGCTGGTTTACCCTTGCCACTTCATAATAGACCCATCCCCTTACCCGCACCTGACCTGATTAGCTGATCAGACCAAATGCGGGAGAATATCCCCTCAGGGCTGTGTCATCATTTATTCATTCACAATTTCTCTCCATTTATTTCTGTCACGCACAGCCACTCTTCCTTGCTCAACAGACATCTCTCTCACATCCAACGCTCTCTTCACGCTGTCCATCCATTCTATTCGTGGTCTCCCTCTCAGGCTTACACCTCTCACATCAGATCCAGTTATCTTTTTCACCAATCGTTCATTATCCATTCTCTCCATATGCCCAAACCATCGCAACACCCTCTGCTCAACTCGATCAGTCATCTCCCAAACGACTCCAGTTCTCCTTCACACTTCATCATTTCTCACTCGATCCATACGCGTCACTCCACACATACTACTCAGACACCTCATCTCCATTACATTCAAACTTTTCCTCTCTGCTGCACCCATATTCCAGGTTTCAGTCCCATATAACGCAGTCGGCACCACAACACCCTCATAAAGCCTTCTATTTACACCCATTCTAAGTGAACAACATCTAAGCACTTTTTTTCATTCCTCCCACCACCTTTCCTACTTCAGTCATTCTAAACTTCACTTCTGCATCTATTCTTCCATCCACAGCGACATGTGACCCTAAATACTTAAAACACTCAAACTCCTCAAGCAACTCACCGTTCAAAACTATATTCATCCTTCTACCATCAACCGACCTCGTACATTTCATCACTTTACTCTTATTCTCATTTACTTTCAATTTCCTTCTTTCACATACCCTTCCAAACTCCTCTACCAACTGTCTCAATCTCTCCTCTGAATCAACCACCACTGCAATATCATCTGCAAACATCAGCTGCTTCAGATTCCACTCTCTACCATCAACTTTCACCAGACTCAGATCTCCACCTAAAACTCTTGCATCCACCTCCCTTACAACACCATCCATATAAATATTAAACAACCAAGGTGACATCACACATCCCTGCCGCAGCCCCACTCTCACGGGAAACCACTCACAGCATTTCCCACTCTTACACACGCTCTACTATTTACATAAAAACTTTTCGCCTCATATAGTAACCTACCATCGAGTCCATACAATCTTAAAACAGTCCACAAAGCTTCCCTATCAATTCTATCATACGCATTCTCTAAATCCATGAATGCCCAAAACACATCCTTGCCTTTTGCTAAATACTTTTCACACACTTGTCTCACAGCAAACACCTGATCCACGCATCCCATCCCTCTCCTAAAGCCACACTGCTCATCACCATTCACACTCTCTGTACTCTCTCTAACTCTCTTAATTAACACTCTGCCATACACCTTACATACAACACCCAACAGACTTATACCCCTAAAGCCAGTACATTCAAACTTATCACCCTTACCTTTATACAACGGGACCACACAAGCACTTGCCCAGTCAATTGGCACCATACCTTTCACAAAGCACACATTCAATAATCTTACTAACCAGTCAGCAATAGTTGCTCCACCACCCTTCAGGCATTCCAGAGCACACCCATCCATACCTGCAGCTTTCCCATTTTTCATCTCCTTTACTGCCTCCTGCACTTCCTCCATTGTGATCAATCATTCAACTCTCCCAACACATTTATTCCTTGCACCCTTCCATCTGCCACAATCTCAGCCACCTTTCCTCCTCTACATTTAAACATCTTTCAGAATACTTTGCCCATCTCTTCCTTACTGCATCCATCTCAGTTAACATCCTTCCATCTTCTGCTTTTACTCGCTCTTCCTTCCCAGACTCTCCCTTTCGCACCCTTTTCACCTCCTTCCAAAACATTTCCTTATTCTGTTGAAAATTCTTAGTCAACCGCCTACCCCACCTCTCATCTGCTGCCACTTTAGCATCACGCACAGCCCTTCTCACCCTATTCCTCCTTTCCTTATACCTCTCATATGACACCGCATCCTTTCTCTGCAGCCACACTTCATATGCACGTCTCTTCTCAGCCACAGCCATATTTACTTCCTCGCACCACTATTCACTTCCTTTTCATACAGCACCACCCACACGTCTCACACCACACACCTCTTCCACATGCCCCTCCACAGCACTCTTAAACAACTGCCATTCCTCCTCCACACTGCCATTTTCCTGATCTTTCACTGCGTTCCACTCATCATTCAATTTCTCCTGATATTCTATCATTTTCTCTCTTTCATCAAACTTACTCACTTTCAAAAACTCCCTGCCACACCTAACTCTCCTAGCTCTCACCCATATTTATTCATATGTATATATATACACAAAGTGCTACCCAAAAATTCCAGTAATTTGAATATTGTAAGAAAATAAGTTACCTTACCTCCTAGTTCTCACTGTCGCCTTTGAAGTAGTCCCCTTGGGCATGTATTCAGTGGTCCCAGCATTTTTTCCATAAGTCCATGCATCCCTGAAAGGCTTCAGGCGTGATGGTCTTGAGCACCTCCTGCGATTTTATGTGGATCTCCTCAATCGAGTCAAATCGACCCCCTTTCAGTCTAATTTCAGCTTGGGAAACAGGAAAAAGTTGCAATGGGCAAGGTCAGGCGAATGGGGTGGGTGGGGAATGACTACCGTGTTAGTGGAAGCCAGGAACTGCCGGACAACAATTGATGTGTGGGCGGGGACGTTGTCATGATGCAGGACCCAGTCCTTGTTCTTCCACTGTTCTGGATGTTCGAGGCAGATGTTCTCCCTCAGATGCTGCAAAACACAGTAAAACTTTCCGTTGACAGGTTGATCGGATGTGATGAATTCCTTGTTAATAATCCCTTGGATATCAAAGAAAACGACCAACATCAACTTGACATTACAGTGAACTTGACGCCCTTTTTTCAGCCTCGGTGAATTGGAAGACTTCCATTGCGATGACTGCTGCTTTGTCTCCGGGTCTTAACCATAAACCCATGATTCATCATCAGTTATGACCTTGGAGATGAAGGTGGCGTCATCTCTGACCTGATTCTTGAGCTCCCTGCAAACTGCAATGTGATGTGCCTTCTGCTCGTCACTCATCAGTCTAGGCACAAATTTTGCAATGATGTGTCTCATGCCCAACATGCCCAACCAAATACTTCGCACGCTGTCGTATGACGGTCCAACAATATCACAAACATCATCGATAGTTCGTCTACGATGTGCAAGGATAGCCTGACGAACATTTCTGATGTTTTCTGGTGTTGTTGCCGTTCACAGTCGCCCAGAACGGTCATCATCTTAGATGCACGTTCATCTTTCCATGAACCTCTTGTACCAAAAAATGTACTGCTTTGGGACATGGCATTGTCCCCAAAGGCTTGCTGGAGCAACCAGTGAGCTTCTGCAGCCGCTTTGTTGACCTTGAAGCAGAACTTGATGCAGATTCTTCGCTTTGTGGGCTCCGCCATTGCAAAACCGGGAACCACCTACACACCCTGTTACAATAGTAAGCATATCTCAACAACACGTCCACTCACAGACATGGCCGGGGCCACATTGACCCACAGGGAATGCTGCTGACACCTCCTAGTGGCAAAAGGCAAAACTGCAAACGGTTGGTTCCCTCTGTTCCAATTTAGGGAAATTTATATATATATATATATATATATATATATATATATATATATATACCAATACACATCTCATCTCATCTCATTAGCCGTTTGAGTGTTCACTGCAGGCCGGCCTATCCCGACCGAAGTGAGGACGATACAGCCAATGTGCCTCTACCAAGTGGCTTAGGCTGTCTGGTAGAGACTGTATGTAGGGTGAGAAGTGCTTGTAAGTGTAATTGTAGTGTTGGAGTGGCTTTGCATGTGTGTGTAGTCTGTGAACCAAGTGTAATCAGCCTGCACAAGCCGACTGGGTGCAAGCAAACTTTATAGTATGCAACACTGGTTCAACCACAGCACCACTGATGTCCGCCAAGCAGTACGTGGTCAGAAGAACGCTCCCAAAGTTTACTACCCTGGCGGGGCACGAACCCTCGTTCTTCAGTGTATGAAAACGCACACTTTACCACTGTACCACAGAGGCTCCATACCAATATATATATATATATATATATATATATATATATATATATATATATATATATATATATATATATATCAATCTACCTATATAGATCTATCTGTCTATCTATCTATCAATCTATAAGCTGCGTTGTTTGACGTTTTGTTTGTTTGTTTGTTTGTCTTTCAATCACGACCAAACCAACAGCCTAAGACCCCCAGAACGGTATTTATTCTGAATTAGGGTGACCCAATGATGGATTTAGGGGAGGTCAAAATTCAGAGCTGGGTCATTTGAGGTCACTGGCAGAGTCCGACATAGGCAATGTGAGGTTGACCTCCAAGGTAGTTTGAGGTCACTGGTAATAGTAAAGTGCACATAAATACTGTGCGTTAGTCTACGAAACCTGAAATATTGTACAAAGTTCATGGACCTCTAATAATCCCTCTTCAAAAGCATAGGAGGTACCTGAATTTTCTGGAGTAGAAAGAAAGACTGAATTAGGACAAACGGACTAGGAGTGTTCTCCTTTTTGGACCGGCATCTCCGGGTACCCATATTTAAATACGTATATATATATATATATATATATACATATATATATATATTGTTACATAGCCTATGATTTCATCATCCTTTGTATAATTCTAACGTACAGTATGCTGCATGTTTGATCACGATTCGCCTCGTGGCTTCCATAGTGACCAGACTTACGTGTTCTACCTCACTCCCCCCTTCTCCCCCTTATAGTAGAGTAAGTCGTTCTTTCTGTTGTTCAGAGCAGGAGTGTCAACTCTTTGTCCCCTATGGTTTCATTTGCGCGTCCTTCTTACAAGTTGTATCAAGCTCTGCCGGCCCCTATATAATGAGCTCAGTCTCTGCATTAATTGCCACTTAGATCTACTCCTCATTTTGTTCACATCTCTGTCCTCCCCTGTACAGTTGTTATTATTTTTGTGAGTGCTTTGGAAGTCTCCAACCATCTAGCTGCTGTGTACTTTGAGTATAAGTGTTATTACATTTTTTTCTTGTACTGTATAGCATAAAGTGTTAATTCGTAGGCCTGGTAAGGTTTTTGTGATTCATGTGTTTTAGGTGTCAGCCATTATTAATAATATTTTGTATCTGTAATAATATATCTTGCATTAACTGAGCATTATCCGGTTTTCTCATTTTATCAGGGCTGACTTAGATAAATTTACTATTGCTAATTTCGTGTTAATAGAGGCTATTGCAGTTACCTATATATTAAACCTGTTTTTTGCCATTACATTATCCTTATGAGTCCTGAATGTTTAGTTGTTAGTTTGAGCATTAAACTTTAACTTGTAATTTTACCTCTTTTGTTTTGAACCTGGAACTTTGCGGGACAGTGGTGATTTTAGTCTCTGTTCCGTAACATAAATTTGGCGACCTCTTATCAGGATATTCAGGATATTATCATAAGGATATTGCTTGATATTTTGTGACTGTGATTTATTCATCATGTCTACTATTACTACGCTTGATGAAGCCAAAGATTTTTTGTCAAATGTGCAAACAGTTTGTGATGTAGAAAACAGAACAAAGAATGAACTTAAGCTTGTTGCTCAACAATTGGGAATTGCTGTTCGCTCTCATCAGTCTAAAGATCAAATTGTTGTCATGATTAATAAAAGCTTGTTTAATGTAACTCCTCCAGATGAGCAAACGCAGATTAAAATAGCTAAGTTACAGCTAGCCCTGCAGGAGGCTCGTGCTAAGGAGGCTGAGGTTCAGGCACGTTCTAAGGAGGCACAGGCACAAGTTGAAATTGCTAGGATTCAGGCAGACCATGAGTATCGCATGAAACAAGGTGGAACTGGATCATCTAGCTCTGATGATTTTGATGTGGCTAAAAATGTTAAACTTGTTCCTCCTTTTAATGAATCTGATTTAACAAAGTATTTTCAGTTGTTTGAGAGGGTAGCTACAGGTTTTAATTGGCCCAAAAAGTATTGGCCAGTACTCCTTCAGAGTTTTCTCACCGGTAAAGCTCAAGTAACTTATGCATCTTTGCCTCAGGATCAATCTGATAATTATGATGCAGTTAAGAGCTTGATTCTTAAGGCCTATGAGCTTGTTCCTGAAGCCTATAGAGTAAAATTTAGGACAACTTATAAGCAAGATAAGCAATCCCATGTTGAGTATGCAAAAATCAAAGAAGATCTGTTAGAGCAGTGGTTAAATTCTAAGAATGTGGATTCTGATTTTGGTAAATTTAAGCAGATGATTTTGCTCAGGACTTCAAAAGGTGTATTAATAAAGATGTAAGCCTATATCTTGATGAGAAAAGAATAGATAATTTGTCTGGTGCTGCAGTTTTAGCTGATGAATATGTTCTCACTCACAAGAGATATTCTAAAGAAAAAAGGAAAGCTGAGAGTAAGTACGTTGCCTCTACTGAGAGTACAGGTAACAGGAAATAGAATAAAGATGATGTTTCTCAGGAAGTAAATACCAGATTCACCTCTAGATTTCAGAACAGTAAATGTACTTATTGTAGTAAGCTTGGTCATACTATGGAGAAATGTTTCAGGAGACAACGTGATGTGAACAAAAAGGAGTCTTTAAATATTCAGTCAATTGGTCTAGTGTTCACCCTTGAGAGTTCCCAGAATTCTTTAACTGAGTTAACTGAAACTGCTTTGAGGGGTAAATTAAATTCTAATATGAAGCTCCTCTTTTGAGCAGTAACGTGGGTGACACTCTCAAGAGTTCATGTGCTAATTTCCTGTCTGATGGTTTTGTCAGTCCTCTGGACAATAATGACAGGAAATCAGTTAAAATATATCGTGATACAGGTGCTTGCCAATCCCTTATGCTGACCAGTGTTCTAGGCTCTAATGTTAATTCCTCTGATGAAACTGTAATCTGACAAGGTGTAGGGAATAATTACTTCTCTGTCCCTCTGTTCAGAGTGAATTTAGAGTCTGGTTTTGTTAATGGTTCCGTTATGGTTGGGTTGGTTGAGACACTCCCAATGTCAGGAGTAACTTTCTTACTTGGAAATTGGAAGTCAAGTGTGTCCAGCTCCTCAGTTGTCTAGTGAGCCAGTGGCTGCGACCCAGGATTGTGATGTTCCTGATGTGTTCTCTGCATGTGCTGTCACTAGGGCTAAGTCTAAACTTACTGGTGAATTAGAGGATAATGATGATGATGATGTTATCCTAGCTGACACTTTTCTTGCTAATTTGGACCACTCACCAGATGAGGCAGTACCCCGTAGTGTTGATAATTTGTCTCGTCAAGTGTTGGTTGAGTTGCAGGTTGCTGACCCTGAGTTGAAAGGTCTAGCTAACTCTGCTTGCAGTGAGGAAGAGTCAGCTGGTGCTTCTACTTGTTATTATATAAAGTCAGGAGTACTTATGAGAAAGTGGAGACCCCCAACAGCATCAGCCGACTGTGAATGGGAGGTTGTACATCAAGTTGTCATCCCTCGTGTTTGTAGGCAGGATATCAACAGAGTGGCTCATGATTCCAGTTTGGCAGGACACCTTGGATTGAAGAAGACCGTGGCACGCATTTTGAAACACTTCTACTGGCCAGGTATCTTCGGAGATGTTTCCTGGTATTGTAAGTCTTGTCACATCTGTCAAGTTGTGGGGAAGTGTAATCAGACCGAAAAGGTTGCACCTCTAGTTACCATTCCTCCTTTTGAGGTGCCATTCACCCGTGTGTTGGTGGATATTGTGAACCCTCTTCCTAAGACTTCTTCAGGATTTTCTTATGTGTTGACTCTGATTGATATGGCTACTCGTTATCCTGAAGCCATTCCACTTAGAAATATCTCTGCAAAGAACGTGGTTAAGGAAATGCTAGGGTTCTTCACAAAGTTTGGTCTGCCCAAGGAGGTACAGTCAGACCGAGGAAGTAATTTCATGTCAAATGTTTTCAAGCAGTCTCTGAAAGAGTTGGGCATCACCCAGATCATGTCTTCAGCTTACCATCCCCAGACCCAAGGAGCGTTGGAGAGATATCATCAAACACTCAAATCGATGCTCAAGAAATACTGTTTGGAACATCAGAAAGACTGGGATAAAGGTCTTCCATTCGTTGTATTTGCCGCAAGAGAATCTCCAAATGAATCACTTGGCTTCTCACCCTTTGAACTACTGTTTGGCCATGAAGTAAGAGGACCCCTTAAGCTACTCAAGGAATGATGGCTGTCGGAGGAAGATGACGTCAACCTGCTGGAGTATGTGATGAAGTTCAAAGAACGGCTGTCAACTGCTTTACAGCTGGCGAGAGAGAATTTAGGAGCTGCTCAGGAGAAGATGAAGACTTGGTATGATAAGAAGTCCAGGTTACGCCACTTTCAGCTAGGACATCAGGTTTTGATTCTGCTACCAGTGCATGGGCAACCTCTTCAAGCCAAATTTAATGGTCCTTATTTCGTTGAGAAGAAACTCAGTGATGTCAACTATGTCATCGCCACACCAGATCGTAGAAAGAACAAGCAACTTTGTCACATCAACATGCTAAAGTTATATCACAGGCGGGATGGAAAATAACCCAGTCTGCACTGTAGCTGTTCCACCCGAGTCTGCAAGTGAAGTTCTCCCATGCAGCATGAGCCTGAGTGATAGTTTCGGGAAGAATCCTGATATCATGAATGATCTCCAGACTAAGCTTTCTCATCGAGCTCCCGAGGAAAGGCAGGAGTTTTCGGTATTACTGCAGGAGTACCCGCAAGTGTTCCGTGCCACTCCAGGAAGAACCACTGTGTTGATGCATGATGTCGATGTTGGAGACGCAAAGCCAATTAAACTGCCTCCTTACCGTGTGAACCCAGTGAAGTTCCTCTCATCCAGAAGGAGCTTGGCTACCTGTTGGACCACAAGATGATTGAGCCCTGTCAGAGCGAGTGGAGTTCTCCTGTCACTCTAGTCCCTAAGCCAGGTGGGTCACAGCGGCTTTGCATCGACTACAGACGTGTTAATCAGATAACCAAAACAGACACTTACCCTCTCCCTCGCGTGGAAGATTGCATAGACAAGATCGGAAAGGCTAAGTACATAAGTAAGTTTGATTTGTTAAAGGGATACTGGCAAGTACCTATGACCGAACGTGCTAGGGAGATCTCATGTTTTGTAACACTAGGAAAGACTTTTGCATGTTCTGTAATGCCATATGGTATGAAGAATGCACCAGCCACTTTTCAGAAGCTGATGAATGTTGTAACAGAGGGTTTGGCAGGGTGTGTTGTTTATATTGGTGATGTATTAATCTTCAGTGACAACTGGAAAGATCACCTATGCCATGTCAGTAAATTTCTTGAGCTTTTGGTTCAGGCTAATCTTGTAGCTAATTTATCAAAGTGTGAGTTTGGTCAAGCTAAAGTTCAGTACCTTGGGTACGTAATTGGTGATGGACACGTTGCACCAGCAGCAGCTAAGGTTCAGGTTATAAGTGATCTTCCCAGACCTAAAAGTAGGAAAGAGCTACAAAGATTTTTGGGAATGGTAGGTTATTACAGGAGATTTGTTCTTAACTTTTCAGTTCTTGTATCACCACTTACAGACCTACTGAAAAAGGGAGTTAAATTTGTCTGGACCGATAACTGTGAATCCTCTTTCAGCAAACTTAAAGCTATCCTATTAAGTCAGCCAGTGCTCGCTACTCCAAATTTTGCTAAGCCTTTTAAGATGGCTGTTGACGCAGGTGATACAGGAGCTGGGGCTGTTTTGCTGCAAGAGGACGATCAGGGTATTGAACACCCTGTATCTTATTACAGTAAGAAGTTCACTCCACCTCAAAAGAACTACTCAACTATTGAGAAAGAGCTTTTGGCCTTGATTTTGGGTTTACAGCATTTTTCATTTTATTTGTGTTCTGGTTTTGACCCCATAGTCATTTATACCGATCATAACCCACTGAAATTCCTTAGTAAGTTTAAAGATAAAAATCAGAGATTGACAAGATGGAGTCAACTTCTTCATTAGTATTCATTAGACATACAACATGTCAAGGGGAAAGAAAATGTTATTGCAGATTGCTTATCTAGACTTTAGACAGATTGTTTTAGAGTAATAAGAAATTTCCTTTGTAAATTTCTTTTTCTTTGTGGGGAGGTGTTACATAGCCTATGATTTCATCATCCTTTGTATAATTCTAACGTACAGTATACTGCATGTTTGATCACGATTCGCTTCGTGGCTTCCATAGTGACCAGACTTACGTGTTCTACTCGTACCACACTCCCCCCTTCTCCCCCTTATAGTAGAGTAAGTCGTTCTTTCTGTTCTTCAGAGCAGGAGCGTCAACTCTTTGTCCCCTATGGCTTCATTTGCACGTCCTTCTTACAAGTTATATCACGCTCTGCCGGCCCCTGTATAATGAGCTCAGTCTCTGCATTAATTGCCACTTAGATGTACTCCTCATTTTGTTCACATCTCTCTCCTCCCCTGTACAGTTGTTATTATTTTTGTGAGTGCTCTGGAAGTCTCCAACCATCTAGCTGCTGTGTAATTTGAGTATAAGTGTTATTACATTTTTTTCTTGTACTGTATAGCATAAAGTGTTAATTCGTAGGCCTGGTAAGGTTTTTGTGATTCATGTGTTTTAGGTTTCAGCCATTATTAATAATATTTTGTATCTGTAATAATATATCTTGCATTAACTGAGCATTATCCGGTTTTCTCATTTTATCAGGGCTGACTTAGATAAATTTACTATTGCTAATTTCGTGTTAATAGAGGCTATTGCAGTTACCCATATATTAAACCTATTTTTTGCCATTACATTATCCTTATAAGTCCTGAATGTTTAGTTGTTAGTTTGAGCATTAAACTTTAACTTGTAATTTTACCTAACTCTTTTGTTTTGAGCCTGGATCTTTAAGGAACAGTAGTGATTTTAGTCTCTGTTCCGTAACAATATATATATATATATATATATATATATATATATATATATATATATATATATATATATAAGAGCCACGTTGTTTGATGGTTTCTTTGTTTGGCCTTCAATCGAGCCCAAACAAAGGACCTATGACCCCCAGACCCGTATATATTCTTAATCAGGGTGACTCAAGGATGGTTTTAGGGGGGTCAAAATTCAGATATTGGTCATTTGAGGTCACCGGCCTGGATAACGCCAGGTACCCTGGCAGCCCAGTTTTTTGCATGGAGTCTCACAATGCCTCCAGTTCGGACATAGGCTATGTGAGGATGACCTCCAATATCATTTGAGGTCACTGGTCGAAGGTCATTTAAGGTCACAGGTAATACAGGCATGTACGACTGAACCAAGCAGCCAAATTCTTAGCATGGAGACTCACATGACCTCCAGTTCGGGCATAGACTATGTGAGATTGATCTCCTAGGTCATATGAGGGCACCGGTCAGAGATCATCTGAAGATACTGGTAATAGTAGGCATAATCAAGTGCTTACAGATACTGTGTTAGTCTGTGAAAGTAGGAATAGATAGTTCCTGGACCTCTTATAATTCCTCTTGGAAAGCATAGGTGTACATGGGTTTTCTAGAATAGAAGGAAATATATATATATATATATATATATATATATATATATATATATATATATATATATATATATATATATATATATATATATATATATATATATAAGAAATGGCTGTGGGAAATTTTTCTTTATAAAATTTGTCCCTCAGTAATTTTACGGTGTTGTAGATTTCCTTACTCTTACTCTTACTTATTTTGAAAATGCGTTTTTTGAAGTATATTTGTTCTAGAGCCTTATATTATGTCAACTTGTCGGACACCTGTGCACTTCTTTTGGACAAATACGGTGGCTGTCCATCAAACGGACCTCCGAACATTATCTGGTACACAGAAAAGTGAGTCAGCCACGCTATCTCAAGAAACTCTTGAGTTAGAAATCTGAAATTGTACCACAAATTAGCCTTGAGGCAGACGCAGTGAGGAGTGCAGAATGGTTCCAAAAGGTTGATTATTCTCCGAGATCGCCCAGGGTAAAAAAAAGTCTGGGACTGTTCCGCCTGATCTTAATGTCATCAAATTTTCCGTGAAGGACTTAAGTTACCGGTATAGCGACCAAACTTGGTGGACTTGTAGACTGTGATTACCTAAGGGGACATGCAGACGATCAGTGATTTTGAAATCAAGGTCCCTTTATAGCTCAGCCTCTAGTAGGGAATGGCTATGAGAAGTTTTTCATTATCGAAATTGTTCTTGAACAGTTTTACGATATTCTATTTATTTTTGTTATTAGTACTAGTATTAATATTTCTCTTACTAATTTATTATTATTATTATTATTATTATCATTATTATTATTATTATTATTATGACTGTTATTATATCAGTACCTTTAATATTATTTTCATTATTTCATTGTTGTTAAATTATTATTATTATTATTACTATTATTATTATTATTAATATTATTATTGTATTATTATTATTATTATTATTATTATTATTATTATTATTATTATTACTTGCTATTACTGTTATTAATATTTATTACAAAATTGTGATATATCAAAGGCTTCTTAACCTAGAGCCTTCAAAGTAATTAACTTAGTCGGACCACTGCCCTCTTCTTTTGGTCAAATATGATGGCATGCCGTGAATCGGATATCCGGATATTATCCAGAACACACACAAAAAAAGTCAGCCATGCTGTCTCAAGAAACCTTAAGCTAAGAAGCTGAAATTTTACGAAAACATAGCCTTAAGGCGGACGCAGTGCAGAAACGAGCATGGTTCCAACTGAGTGTTTATTCTCTGTGATCATCTGGTGTGAGAAAGTCAGAGTTTTCCTGATAATCTTGATGTCCTCTAATTTTCTATTAAGGTTTAAAATTAGAGCCACTAAACTCTGTGGACTTATACACTTTGATGACCAAAAATGACATGCACCAGAACAGTGACCTTAACCTACCCTGTAGTAAAAAAAAAAAAAAAAAAAAAAAAAAAAGAATTTTCCTGATATTCCGGATGTCTCCTCATTTTCCATGAAGGATTAAAATTAGAGCCACCAGTCTTGGTGGAATTATAGAGTGCGATGACCTAAAGTGACATGCACTAGTTGAGGAAACTTGACCCTCCCTCTACGGACCGGCTTCTAGTAGGCAATGGCTGGGGTAAATTTTCCTTTATCAACTATGTCCCTGAACAGTTTTCCGATGGTCTAGTTATCATTATTATTATTATTATTATTATTATTATTATTTATTTATTTATTTTAAAAATGCGATATTTCAATGGCTACTTCAACTTAGTCAGCTTATTTGGACAACTGTCGGCTTCTTTTGGCTAAATATGGTTGCAGTTTGTCAGACGTATCTCCGGATATTATCAGAACACAGAAAAGTAAATCAGCCACGCTTTTTGAAGAACCGCTCAAGCTATTAAGCTGAAACTTTGTTACAATATAGACGTATGAAGGACTCAGTACAGAAAGGAGTATATAGTTATAACAGGTCGATTATTTGCTGAAATTGTCTGGGGTTAAAAATAGACTTTCCTGGATATTCCAGATGTCGCCCTTTTGCCCTGAAGGATTAAGGTATAGCCACCAAATTTGATGGATTTATAGACTATGATGACCCAAAGTGACATGCACAAGATCAGTTACCTTAACCTCAAGGTCCCTTTATGACTCAGCTTATAGACAATGACTGGGTAGAGTATCATTATCGAAATTGTCCTTGGACAGTTTTGTGGTGTTCTAATTATTACGAACGAGAACGAAGCTCTGGCGAGTCTTTCATCAAGTAGTGGCATTTTCACATTATGAGCGGTCCGACCCGGCCCGGCCCAACTGTATCGCTTTTGAGAAGCTTATATCTCAGCAACCACAAGGCTGATCACTGCGAGTTTGCACCATATGATAGCCCAATTCTTTAATATTTGTTTTTGACAAGTTTCAGTACACCCAGGCGGTGCACATGACACGTGACATGCGCCAAGTGCAGCATGTCGAAAATCTTCAAAAGAGAGCCACAGGGCAGACAGTTTGCCCTTAAAATGTATGAAACTTGGTATGTACATAGCCATCACTATACTCTAGGTATCTTCTAGGTGTAAGGCGACATTTCTGTGCTTTCGGATTTCGATGCTCTCATTAGCACATCGCCGACAAAGGCGTGTTACTGGTTCTTACTTATTCAAATTTGCGATATTGCAAAGGTTATTTGCCTAGAGACTTCAAACTTGGGCAACTTGGTTTGACAGCTGTCTGCTTATTCGGCCAAATAATTAGTGACAATCTGTCTACCAGATCTCCAGATATTATGTGGAAGAAAGAAAAACTATTCAGGCAAGCTACATCAAGAACCGCTTAAGCTAAAAACCTGAAGTTTTCCCACAATATAGCTCTGAGGCGGACACAGTTAGGGGAGTATGGTTTGAATCGGTTAATTATTATCCGAGACTGCCTGGGGTAAAAAAAAAAAAAAAAAAAAAAAAAAAGGACATTTCCAGATGCCACCTAATTTTCCATGAAAAACTAAAGGTAGACCCACCAAACTTCGCGGAATTAAAGATTGCAATGATCTATGGTGCCATGCACAAGTCAGCAAGGTCCCTTTATAGGTCGGATTATAGTAGGCAATATCTTTGAGAAGTTTTTCTTGATCAAAATTGTTCTTGGACAGTTTCACTGTGTTCTACTTGAAATTGCCACATCCCTGTGGAAAGTTTTCTTGTTTTTGTTGTTGTTACTAATATTATTATCTACCTGTCTATCTATCATCAGACGTCTCAGTCCCGTAAGAGGTGGCCACAAACAAGTCGCCTCCATGTTGCCCTGTCTAATGCCACTTCACTACCTTGCTCCTAGCTCACACCCCCTCCCTCATATACCTCTCCACTCCATCCCCTCACCTCATCCTCGGCCTACTCCTACCTCTCCACCCCCTCCATCTCACTTCCATATACTCTCCTCGTTAGTCTCTCGCTCTCCATCCTCTCCCCATGGCCGAACCACCTCAGTGTATTTTTACTAATACTTTCTATCGCATCCACATCCATATCACAACGCTCCTTCACTTCCTCATTTGTCAGTCTGTCTCTCCATGTAACTCCACATGCTCCTTTCAGATAACTCATTTCCACTGCTCTCACTCTTGACTTGTGTCCTTCCAGCAAGGTCCAAGCTTCACTCCCATATGTTTGAGTTGGTATCGCAATGCTGTCATGGAGTGACTTTTTTACATCCATGCTCACTTCCCCGTTCCTTATCACTGTTTTAAAAGAAATAGCAACCTTTCTTCCCTGTTGTATCCTTTCAAGAACTTCATCCTCTAAACTTCAGTCCTTACTCATCACACTACCCAAGTACTTAAATGCACTCACATTTTTCATTTCCTCCTCATCCAGTCTCACTGTAGGGTATATTCAGTGAGAGCACTGGAAATGAGTTATCTGAGAGGAGCATGTGGAGTCACATCGAGAGGCAGACTGACAAATAAGGAAGTGAAGGAGCATTATGGTGTGGATGTGAATGTGATAGGAATAGTTAGGAGAAACTCACTGAGGTGGTTTGGCCATGTGGAGAGGATGGAGAGCGAGAGACTGACGAGGAAAGTGTATGTGAGTGAGGTGGAGGGGGGGGGAGAGGGAGGGGGAGGCAAAGTCTGAGATGGACTGATGGAGTGGAGAGGTATATGAGAGACGGGGGTGTGAGCTGGGAGCAGGGCAGTGGAATGGCGGGGGACAGGGCGACATGGAGGAGATATGTTTGTGGCCTCCCCTTACGGGATTAAGGCGTCTGGCAATAGACAGATAAAATAGATTATTAGTAGCGTTATTATTATAATTATGATTATTTATTTATTCATTTATTTATTTATTATTTTGATTATTATTATCGCTCACTTTAATATTGCGATGTAGTGAAGATTATCTGTCACAGAGCTTTAAAATCAGCTCAGTGAAGTCGGAAATCTGTTTGTTTCTTTTGGCCAAATATGGTGGCAGTCTGTCAATCGAATCGCCATATATTATCTGGAACAAAGAAAAGTTACGTAGCCACACTAATCAAAGAACAGCTTTAGCTAGGAAGCTGAAATTTACTTCAATATAGCCTTCAGACGGACACAGTACAGAAAGGAGTATGGTTCCAACTAGGTGATTATTCTCCGAGATCGCATGGGGAAAAATATTGGCACTTTTCCTGATATTCAGGATGTTGCCTAGTTTTCCATGAAGGATGAAAGCTAGAGCCCACAGACTTGGTGGACTTACAGACTGTAATGACCTAACCTAACATGTACAAGATCAACCACCTTGACCTCAAACTCCCTTTATAGTTCGGATTTTACTAGGCAATGGCCATGGAAATTTTCTTGATAAAACTTATATTGGACAATTTTACAGTGTTGTTATTATTTTTATTTTTATTACTAAGATTATTATTTACTTCAAAATTGCAATATATCAATAACAACTTGGCCTAGAGCCCTCAAGCTAGGTCAGTTTAGTTGGACATGTGTCCGCTCCTTTTGGCCAAATATAGTGACAGCCATCAACCTGATCTCCGGATATTATCTGAGATACAGAAGAGTCAGGCAGCCACGCTGTCTCAAGAATGGCTTAAGTATAGAAGCTGAAATTTTATGACAATATTGCCTTAAAACAGGCGCACTGAAGAACGAAAGGAGCATGATTCCAATCGGTTGATTATTCTCTGAGACCACCAGGTGTAAAATTTTGGAACTTTTGTGGATATTCCGGATGCCATTTAATTTTCCATGAAGGATTAACCCCTCAATGACGGCCTATCAAAAACTGCATAAATTTTTGGGCAGTAAATGAACGTTCTGAACATCTTCAGACTGACCTACACTACATTCCCATACACCTCGTCAAGCAGATCAGAGCCTGCTGCTGTGACGAATGGATTTCGATTTTTTCGCCTAAACAAGCACAACTACATCCATTATCTCGACCCAGGCAGAAAATATGATCTTTGACCTCTCTTGCAAAACACACACAGCCACCTGTTTTCGATTATGAAAGACTACAGGCACAAACAAAAAAGACATAATAAGTGAAAAATACATTTTTGTCTTGGTATCTTTACCAATTTGCTCAGGTTTGTTGCACAGGTTTGGATCATTCGATGTAGCGCAACTTGTTGTGAAAACTTTCGAGAAGTGAAGGAACATCTCGGACATGAGACTAACCTTCATGCTTTCACACCTCATCTGTCACTGTCAGTTCGCCGCCTGCTGCTGTGACGAGTGATGTACAATTTTTTCGCTCGTGGCCATGCCTAGACACACACAGTTACACTCATCTCGACCCAGACAGAAAATATAATCTTTTTCCTCCCTTGCAAAACACACACAACCACCCTGTTTACGATTATAAATAAATACAGGCATAGACAAAAAAGACATGAAAATAAAAGAAAAAATCATTTTTGTTTGGTATCTTTACCTGTTTGCTCTGGTTTGTTGCACTGGTTTGAATCATTTTACATATTCTTGCTCTTTTACAAGCATAACAGGATAGTTTTCTGTGTTCACGTGATGCTTTCGTGGATGAAGAGAACTTCGTTTCCTTCCTGCTAATCAGCTCGTGTGAGGTGCGAATGGCAGGTCGTCTCGCAATTCTGATGGTGTAAAGTGTTGTGAAACATCCAGCTGTACCCGTTTTCCTTACCCGGGAAGAAAATATCATACTTTCCCACACTCACGACAGACAGGCAGCAACTTATATTGCAAAAATAACAAGGTAAAGTGATAGAGAAAAGTGAACGTGTTATCACGAAAAAAGTACGTTTTCCCTCTTCTGTAAACGTATTTATTTCTGCTTTGTCTCTGTATTCGTAACAATTAGACTTATTCGAAGTTCTGAAACTGCATTACGATTCTATTTTTAGCCTTGCACGTGGTGTGGGAGCGGCAAGTTGCGACTCAACTTCCTATTCCAATCGGATCTGACTCCACTTTCATCTCCCGTGGGAGAGCCTAGCCTCGGGGGACGAGCAGTTTTCGCATTTAGGGCTGAAAATTCAAACTCCAAGCATGGGCACAACGATAACGTAAAAAATAACTCGACACTACCATAAACATATTTTATATAAAAAACGTGAAAAAATATTCATAATTATTTTTTTCGAGCCAATCCTAACATATTATGTACTGAAATCATTCGGTATCATCATATCTAACATATGTGCAACATTTCAGCACCATTCACATTGTTTGGGAGGGTATTAAAATTTATATCATGTGCAATGTTCCAATGTGGCAGCACTTCTCGGCGGCGAATATCGGTTGCTGATATTGCTGCAACTTTTGGGCTCCATTGCAAGCCACGGAATGGGTCTAGGAAGCTGGGATTTGCACTGTGAGGTGCATCTGAACTTTCTCTTCAATATGGCAAGAAAAAAAATCAATTTTCGAAACTTCAGAAAATGGCCCCGACTTCGTCCTGCGTGCACTTAAAATGCCGGATCCATGGCCATGGACGGGTTAAAGCTAGAGCCTTATAGACGTTGATGGCCTAAGGTGACATGCAAAAGATCAATGACCTTGACCTCAGCATCCCTTTATAGCATGGCTTCTAGCATGCACTGGCTGTGGGAAGTTTGACAAGTCTATGGGGTCCTAGTTATAACTTTTCACATTCCTGTGGGATTTTTTTTTCTGCCAATATTACTATCATTATTATTACTTATTTTAAAACTGTTATATTTCAAAGCTATTTCGCCTGAAGACTTCAAGCTTGGTCAACTTAGTCGGACAGCTATCAGCTTCTTTTGGCCATATATGATACAATCGTCAACTGGATCTTCGGATATTATCCAGAACACACAGAAGTGTGTCAGCCATGCTATCTCAAGAACCACTTAAAGTAGAAAGCTGAAAATTTACTACAATATATCCCTAAAGCGGATGGAGTTCGTTAAGAAGTATGGTTCTACTTGGCTGATTATTCTGTGAGATTGCCTGGAGTCAAAAATTTAGGTTTTTCTTGATACTCCGGGTGCCACGTAATTTTCAGCGAACATCTAATGCTATAGTCACAAAACTTTGTGAACCTATAAACTTGACCTCAAGTCCCTGCATAGCTCGGCTTTAAGTATGCAATAACTGTGAGAAGTTTTCCTTTTCCTTAATCTGCCCTATCCAGGCAGATTTTTAACCAATGACCTCCCCCAATCCGGGCAAATTTTCGATTTTGTTTGTTTGTTTGTTTTTTGGTTAAATCCTCCGCTTTTTATGAGAAACATCGAAAATTCATAGAGAAATCACCCACCTGAGGTTTAAAATGCTGATACAGGTAACAATACCCTTACCTGGCTGTTTTCTATGGGGTCTGGCTCCAGAGAAAACGTGTTCTATGGGAGTGGTAACTATTCTAAACCACTCATAAGTTATTCATTTATTTGGTACGAATTTATATGTAGTACAAGAGTATATTGGTTTTGACACAGTCATATAGGTGATATAAGCATATCAACATACCGCACCTTTTTTGGCGACGTTATGTGATCATGATTTCCGACTGTTTCTTCCTCTAGCACTACATAAACTTTGTCCACCACATTGTCATCGATTGGGGAATCACTCTGGCCTCGAATTTTGTACCGTGGCAAAACAGGTCTTTACTGACCAGGTCACTGGAGTTGCCAAGACAATGGCATGCCATGGGGGGGGAGGTTATGCAGGGTAAGGCATTGTCCCCGCCCGGCATTGGGTAGAGGAAGGTGTCCTGTGTACACTTACCAAAAATCACACGCAAAATTTGAAAAATGTGCAAATGACGGACCTTGCAATTGCGGCGCATATATATACGTCAACGGGAGTCACAGTGACAAAACATTTGGATGTATATATATGTCAATGGGACGCGGCGGGTTAACAAAATTGTAGCTGGACAGATTTACGGTGTTCTAGTTATGATTAAATTATCGCACATCCCTGTGGGAAGACTTCATGTTTTTGTCAATATTATTTATTATTAGTTAAAATAATAATAATTATTATTATAATTTTTAATGATAATAATAATAATAACAATAATAATAATAATAATAATAATAATAATAATAACAACAACAATGACAACAACTAAAACAACTAAAACAACAATAACAACATTAATAATAATAATAATGATAATAATAATAATAATAATAATTTTCTTACTTATTTTAAAATTACATAATTTAAAATGCCATATGACCTACAGCCTTCACTTGGTGAACTTATTCTGAAAGCTGTCCAGTTCTTTTGGCAAAATATGGTGGCAGTCCATCAACTGGATCTCTGGATAGTAGGCTTATCCAGAACACAGAAAAATGAGTCAGCCACACTGTCTCAAAAACCACTTAACCCCTACACCGAGGGGTTGTTTTTGCGCTCCTTGCACTTCCCACGAGGATATTCGCACTCCAACTGACTTTTTAAAAATATTTGCCAAAAATCAGTTATTAGTCCTAGAACATTAAAATTAAATATGCTTATGACACATACCTTCAGCTTTCCCAGGGTATGTTTGTTGAGCCTTCGTCATCTACCGTAGGACTTGTGGAGACTTCTGAAGTTGGGTAACGAAGTCTCCACTTTACACTTCCCAGTACCCAGTAATATGGTTACCACTGCCTGATATTATAACTACAAACACTATTCTATGAATTTCAAGTAGTTTGGAATCCATATCCCTTCCCCCCAAAAAAACACTGTGAAAGCAATGTAAATTACGAGCGCATATGAGCTTCCCTCCTGTGCTGGTTCCCCAATGGTATTCTGAGGCGGAGCTGTCATTTATTATTTATAAACACACTCACACTTTATATTCCTAGTACTTTATTACACTTATTTATATATGCAATATTTATCTATAAGTTTCTTTCAGCACTAATAGTTTATTTTCGCTCCAGGCATTCACTTTCTCGTCCTGTATACTAGTGTTGAGAGCGAATCTGTCACTTTCACTTTCATAACTCCCAGTATTCATACATGCTAGAGTGAAACTTTCACTTTCATTACTCCATAGTATATACTCGTATTCTTATATTACTATTCATTTACATTTCTTTTTACATTCTCTATTTTATTTACATTATTTACATTTCTATTTTATTTACAATATGTTATGATCCAAGCCACCACTTGAAAGCCCGGGTGAATTCAAAATAACACAGAATCACAAAAGTGATGCCCAATGGTATGATCCCTTGCTCCTGAGCATCACAAAAGTGACGCCCCGTGGTTAAGGGGTTAAACTAGGAAGCTGAAATTTTACCACAATATAGCTTTATGGTGGATGCAGCACAGAAAGGAGTATGGTTCCTATCAGTTGACTATTCCTTGAGATCACTTTGGGTAATAAATTGGGACTTTTCCAGATAATCAGGATGTCACCTAATTTTCCATGAAGGATTAAAGCTAGAGCCACCAGACTTGGTGCTTACACCTAGGCCTATATGATTTTGACTTTTGACCCACTGACCTTGCTAACCTATTCAGTTCATCGTCCCTTCATACTGAATAACTGACAAAAGTTTGGTCTGAATCACTATGACCTTGACCCTGCTGACCAAACCAGTTCATCGTTGCTTCATACTGTATCACTAACAAAATTTTGGTCTAAATTCGTTAGGAGATTCAGGAGATATTGCATCCACATCCATATAACCTTGACCTTTGAAAGAAAGACAGAAGAGGAAGGCAGGAAAGAGGATAGTAGAGAGGAAAGGACAGTCACCCGAGAGCAGCAGTACATCGAGTGAGTGGAAAGAACAGTCACCCGAGAGCAGCAGTACATCGAGTGAGTGGATGGTGAGTGCCCCCACCTATCACCTAAATATTAATAATAATAATAATAATAATATCAGCCATCATCAATCATTATCATTTTTTTTACTCACTTTACACGGATTGGGAACATCTGAGCGTAGATAAAGGGTAAGTTCTCTTAGTACTGCAGTTACTCTCTTAGTTGGCACCCAAACCTTTGTGCAGGGGGAGAAGAAAACTGAACTTAAAATCAGACTGAGAAATGAAAACCAAGCGAGGTTTAGAGGAGTGAACCCCTCAACAATCAGCTCGATAAAACTGATCTTATTAACTACATGTCAGGGTCTAATACATGTTGACTTTATCATTTCCTGTGACTTTTTAAGCATATTAAAAATGCTTTAGTTGATATCTGTAAGCATTCCATCTGGCCTATTGCCATCGCTTAGTGCCATGTATTGAAGGAGCTGCTTGAGACATAACCAGTGTGTGTCAATAGTTGTACCCCGTGGCAGTCAACTGTACCTTTTGGATTAATGAGACTACTTTTAAACTGAGGTGATTCTTGTTTAGCCTATGGTGTGTAGGCTAAATGGACTGCACTGTATACAACTATTGTGAAATCATGCCCTCCACACCTGTTGCTAAGATTTGTTGAAATAAGTGTTAACTTTGTTTATTTTATTATATTGGGTAATGGCGTTCCACTCCGAGTTCAAACAATATCGGGAGTGTATATGTGCATGTATTCTACGTCTGACTTGCACACGCCTGACACGCCGTGTTTAATGAGCCGTGAAAGGCAGCTCATTCGTATTGCCGGGGGATATCACTCTCCGTCATGGTAAGATGTCTGCCACCTCCCACCCCCCACCCCAGACTTCACACAAGAGCATAGACTATGTGTGAAAGGCTTTGGGGAAGTTTGGTGAGATGGGCATGTGGAAATTTTGTTGCAGTGGCTGTTAGTGAATGAGAGCCGTGAGTGTGCTGACAGTCTGAAAATTTTCATAGTCCCAGTTTCGAAACAGGGAGGCAGTTAACTTTTCTTTTTTTTTTTTTTCTTTTTTAGACGGCATAAATTTCACTGTTAAATATTTCTGTTTTGTTTAAAAATTAAAATGTGTGACAAGGATCATAAAATTATGTTGGAAAGTCACTAAGACGTTTTCTCTATTCTGGATGTATCCTTCAGTTTATCTTTTAATATCATTGTTCCTACAAAGCTGAAGGTATAAAAAAATCGTTTACATTCTTCGCTGGTACATAAACGAAATGAGCGTTAAGAAAATGGCAGGAAGTTAATTGCTTAGTGAATTAACCAGAAGCGCTAAAAAACATGCTGTGTTAGGGCTGGCTAAAAGCCTAAATGAACTCGGCTAATTTAATAAGATTTTCATAGGGATGTCATGTAGAAATGTATTGCCTACACAGTACATTTTTCCTTGCAACGCACCTAGAAGAATTAAGTTCTCAACGTTGCTTGGTTGCGAGATTCTCGATCCAGTATTTATTCTTGTTAGAGAAAAAATTATGTCGTGCAGATACTTCTGGTCGTCACTAGAATTGTCAACAACATTGTTATCTGAAAGTGACAAACAGGAGACGAGTCGACTGGATCAGCATACACAGTCTGTTCACTCTCATTGGGCACCTCTGCAGTCAGCTCTGTGTACGACTTATACCCTTGAGTTACTCCACCCAGCTCATGATATACTGCAGATGTTGTGGGAGTTCACTGCCGTGCAGGAAATGAAATCAGTTTAAAGTATATGCAACAGTGTGATATCAAGTCACACTCTAATATTTGACTGTCCACAGCAGTGTTCATGATGACTGAAATGATCAGAGAGCTGCCAGGTAATTATGTAATCCAGAGAACTGCCTATTTTGCACACAGTGGGAGTTAACAAGTACAGTAGAAGACTCACGAAAAATAGAAGCTCTTAGGAAGAAATGCATCTTCACGATACCATAGCTAAACTTTAGTGCAAGAAATAACTACTCACTGATATGCGGGAAAGTTGTGTATATTCCACATCTAACCGAGGGAATGCCTTAGATGCTGGTACGTGACCAAATCGTAGGAAATGTTATCCTCCCCCTCCCCAAATATGTCTCTCATAACTGGACAGTTGAGGGTTTAAGGAAATCCATCACGCGCTCTTCAAACTGAGTGGCTGACTGAAAAAGGAGAGATGGATTGTTAAAGACGTTACATGCATCATGCAACAGAAAGAGATATTAAAATGCGTAAAATTACAAGCTCTATGGTCGAGAGGATGGGAGGGGCTTGGTGCAATTCTATGCAGTTTATCTCAGCGTGGTAGACCTGCGTAAAGTGGTCTTTCTTTGTAATCATCATTACTCTTATAAATTTGAACACCGTGTCGGTCTGTTGTATTATGAAAGCTAACAAATAACCTTGCTTTAACAGAAAGCTGCGAAACTATCAGATAATGATAAAGTTTGTGCTATAAAATAAACAACTAACTGGTGACAACTTTTAAAAGAGAGAGAGAGAGAGAGAGATGAAATTTTACATTTTTTTATCTTATATTACATCAGAGAAGTACATCGCTTAATCAGTTTCTTAAAAAGAAAAAAAAACTTTCACTTTACAAAACAAGCTTTGCACCCCTTCATTAACTTTGCCGTGGCGGAATTGTTCTACCCGGCAGGTGTAGCGAGAGAAGCTTAGTTAGGGAAACCGCACTCATGTCGAAGTAGTTGAATGATAATTTTCAAGGCGTAAACGATAAATAAATGAAATTGTGGTCTACTGCATAATTGGTCGTTATGCTGGTGGTAATTCGACTACTTTCACGTTTTTTCTTTTTGTGTTGACTGCTATTTTGTAGTAGTAGAACTGCGGGGAGCGCTGGAGGGGGGGAAGGACACGCACTCATTTGAAAACTTGTGCCCCCCTCAGAGCCCGCCATACTAGATAAATGGGAACTGTGAAAGTAAATCACACTGTGAGGTGTGGACCCGTAGATTTACCATCAGAATTTCAGGTTGATCTTAAAGACTCCTTTTTACTATTGGATGCGTTATTGGGAGCTTGGATGTTTCTGAATGAAATCGTCTGATAGTAGCATCAATGAAGCAATGGCCTTTAGAGTGTAGATATACAAATTCCCCCCCCCCCTTCTCTCTCTCTCTCTCTCTCTCTCTCTGCAAAGATGAGTGGAAATCAATGGAATGACCCGATGTCCCTTCCACGTGCGTTTATTAACATAAATAGAACAGTTAGTAGGGTCCAGTACATCGTTCAGAAAATTTCAATCGACATGAAAATGAAACTAGCAAGCCTAGGACCGAGTTTCAACAATCCTGCCAAGTTTCATTAGAATCTTGTTTCCAGTTCTGGGTGCACTAGACACACACACACACACACACACACACACACACACACACACACACACACACACACACACACAGGATTTTGTTTTAATGGACGTTTGATTTAATAATTTTTATCAAAATAAAAATTTACTTAAAGGTTGTGCAGTAGGGCAAAATTTTCAGCATTTTCTAAATTTTTGGTGATTTTTCACTATAACTTTCGAACTATGCATTTTTAGGTGTTGTATCACAGAAACATAATTGTGTTGGTACCCTTAATGTGAAAGGGGAAATAGTAGGGGAGTGAAAGATAGGAATAATAGATTGTTGGTGGAGAAGAGAGAGAAATTGAGGAGATGGAAGGAGCACTTTGAGGATTTGTTGAATGTAGAGAGTGAGAGCAGTGTGAGTATAAGTGGTTGGGGAATGGCTGGGAGAAGAAGAGATGAGAGGAGGGAGGAAGAGATCAGTAGGTTGGAAGTAGTGGAAGCGATGAAGAAGATTAAGCTGGGAAAGGCCCCAGGAATTGATGGAGTGTGTGGTGAAATGCTGAGGTATGGGGGTGAGAGTGTTGTGGAGTGGATATGGAAGTTGTGTAGATTGGCTCGGGAAGAGGGAAGGGTTCCAGAGGACTGGAAATCAGGTATAATTGTTCCTCTGTACAAAGGAAAAGGGGAGAGAGAAGTATGTGGTAACCATAGGGGTATTTGCCTTCTTAGTGTGACTGGTAAAATATATGGTAGAATACTCATTGATAGGGTTAGGCATATGACAGAGGAGCTAGTTGGAGAAGAACAAGGGGGATTTAGGAAGGGAAAAGGGTGTGTAGATCAGATATTTGTTCTAAGATGTTTAGTGGAGAAGTATCTAGAGAAGGGAAGGAAAGTGTATGCTGCCTTCATGGACTTGGAGAAAACTTATGACAGAATAGATAGGCAAGGTATGTGGAAGGTATTAAGAATATATGGAGTGGAGGGGAAATTGTTGAGTGCTGTGAAGAGTATGTACGAGGGAGCTAGGGCTACGGTGCGAGTGGATGGTGAGCTGAGTGAGTTCTTTGATCTCAATGTGGGACTGAAACAGGGGTGTGTAATGTCTCCATGGCTGTTTAATATATATATGGATGGGGTTGTAAAGGAGGTGCAAGGTAGGGCAGTGGATGTGGGGCTGGCCCTAATGAATGAGGGTGAGATTTGGAAGCTTCCGGTGTTGCTGTCTGCTGATGATACAGTATTGTTGAGTGAAGATGAATGGGAGTTGCAAGGTTTGGTGAATGAATTTGGGACAGTGTGTAGGAGGAGGAGGCTGAAAGTTAATGTAAACAAAAGTAAAGTTATGGTGTTTGAGAGGAATGAAGTCACAGAGTGTGCAGTGAGGTTGGATGGTGAGGATATGGAGAATGTGAGTGCATTCAAGTACTTGGGTAGTGTGATGAGTAAGGATGGAACTTTGGGGGATGAAGTACGTGAAAGGGTACAGCAGGGAAGAAAGGTTGTTGGTACACTGAAAACAGTGATGAGAAATAGGGAGGTGAGTATGGAAGTTAAGAAGTCACTGCATGATGGTATTGTGATCCCTACCCTGACGTATGGAAGCGAGGCGTGGACCTTGCAAGAGGGGAACAAGTCAAGAGTGAGAGCAGTGGAAATGAGTTACTTGAGAGGAGCATGTGGAGTGACGTGGAGGGACAGGTTGACGAATGAAGAAGTGAAGGAACGTTGTGGGGTAGATGTGGATGTGGTTGAGAAGATTAGGAGAAATACACTGAGGTGGTTTGGACATGTGGAGAGAATGGAGAATGAAAGACTGACTAAGAGGGTGTATGTAGGTGAGGTGGAGGGAGGGAGAGGGAGGGGTAGACCGAGGATGAGGTGGAGGGATGGAGTTGAGAGATATATGAGGGGGGGGTGAGTTGGGGGGAGGGTAGTCAAATGGTGGGTGACAGAGTGACTTGGAGGGGTTTTGTCTGCGGCCACCCTTTGCGGGATTAGGGCATCGGGCTATAGATAGATAGATAGATAGACCCTTAATGTTTACTGTGGCAAATTTTGGTATGTTTCCCACCTAAGAAAAGTGCAGGGGATGGAATCAATTAGGGGGTTTTTACTTACCGACCGCCAGGGGGGAGGCGGAAGGGGGGAGGGGAACGGCTGCCAGACCAAACTCGGCAACTATTGTAGATAATATAACGTGACTGGATTCTATCTTAAAGTTTTCATTGGATATGGTCATGCCTTTGTGTGAATCACTCTACCACAGCTTAATTCAGATACCAAATAACATTTATTGCATATGTAAATCGGCTCAGCCCGAGTGAGGGTCTTTTTCTTGGAATCAATAAATCGTAACCCATGTTCAGCAAACGTTTGCAATAGGAACTGTAGTTGTTGTTCGTTATGAATGATCTTGCCATTGTACTCCTCGACTAGAGCTACGGCCAGTTATGCATTGTCGTTCGTCACACGAATTCCTGCAGCAATCTCATGTGCCATAAAGTAATCGTCAATGCCGGACCAGGATTTTGGATATTCTTGGAACGATTTCCTGATTCACATTATATCTATGAATTTGTGGGACACTTGAGTGGCGGGATCTCCAAGAGTAAATATTCCCTGTGGAGCTAGAATGCGTTTGAGAGGATCATTGCTGCCCAATTTAGTCTTTATGCCTGTGACAATCCTTTACTTTTCTTCCACACATAATTCAAGATCGAAAAGCGCCAGAGGAATCAGCTCTTCAGACAGGTACCAAAGATGAGCCCCGAGTTTCATCTCCACAGCTTCTACAACGATCTTGTTTGATATGCACGAGCCTTTTCAAAAAAGTGGAGGTCTTCATGGCCACATACCAAGGCGTTCAACGCAGTAAACCACGCCCTCATATAGACCCTGACGCCGAAGAGTCAACTTCCTCAAGGCTTACTGCTCCTTCTTGGTGAACTTGAACTGGCTATGAAAGAGGCAGACTTTGATGGAACTGATGATTTGCGACATTCAAGGGGCATGATGCATGGGTCCTGGCGTTTTAAAACTGATTTTCTTCCCCTCAATTTCTGGGATGCCAAGAAACAGGAGGATGAGTTCCAAAAACTCCCTCTAATCGTCACAGACTTTCTTTCCTGAATGTGCCAAGAACAAAGTCTTCTAGCTCCTCACTTCCTTGAGTTGTTTTCGCTACCAGCAGGTTCAAATTTGGTGTGATTAACGTATGATCAAACTTTTTTGGAACAGCTTGAACAGCAGAACTTCAGAGCTGGAAGTGGCAACGAAGTATGCTCGAAAGGCGGCTCCATATACTAGTTCTATGATGTGGTGCCTACATGGACAGTAAAACAAATATTTCTTGAGTATTTGCTCGAGGAGCACACATGCTCCAGTTTGACGTCCGGTGATAAAAGCTGTAGTGTCGAAATAACATTTCAACCACTTGACATGGGATTCCCCATCGCTCAAGCTCAGTTACGATATCTGCAGCCTGGGCCTATCCAGTCCCAGCTGGAATCTTGGGAACACAGTGTAGCTGGATGAGCAGTCGGTCCACGGTTTAATGGCCCGTGAAGTCATCAAGCAGCTTACCATCCCAGTGAATGGGAGAGTTTTTTTAATGAAAAAACTCTCCTTAATAGTGAGAGCAGCTGCTGACCAACTCTCCGAACCGCTTGATGTTGGACCGGCTGATGGCGTACTCTGACACGTCGTGGCCAAGGCTTTCGACTGTGTCTGCAAGGATGTATGGGGCAGTGCAATCACTGACATTCGTTCTTTCAAGAGCAGCAGCGACACTAGGGCTCATGACCGACTCTGACGAAAGCAGTCATTTGGGAGGCGATGTGCTTGTACTTGGCTCACCACCTTCAGCACTCTCAGCCTCGCTAGTGTCTACAGTACTGGAAGAAGAGGACTCCTGCTGGCCTGTAGGGGTTGCCTCAGCCCGTTCATCACTAGTTGAGCAGGGCAGTACTCCCGAGGTGGACGGAAAGCTGATGACAGGGAGAGCTGGAGCTCCCGTTTCATCAGCCCTCAGTACTAGCTCCTGACCATCCCCCTATGCTGAACTTTTTCAGTGTCTCAGTTACACAGACAGTAGGCCAGCATGCTCTCCAATACAAATTTCTCAAACTATCTACACCAAACTACATGCACAGTACACACTACACTTCCTTTTCCAAAAGTCAAAAAATCATGGCTTCTCAACACAACCTCAGAGTCCCCAGGGGTGGAGACCATAAATGTCCCCACCTTCCGCCCTTCTCCTGGTGATGACTTGAGCTGCCTGGAACCACTGTCTGACTCACTTCTTCATTTCTGCAACATTCGCAGCCTTTCCTCTTACTTTCACTCTGTTGAGCACCACCTCTCCTCCTCTAAACCTCACCTTCTCTTTCTAACTGAGACTCAGCTATCTGAGGCAACTGACAGCAAACTCTTTTCTGTATCCTCCTACTTTCTCTATACTCATTCCAAAGCCAAAGGTGGATGTTGTGTATATATACACAACGACTTATCTTGCTCTCATGGTCCTGAACTTGATTCTTCTGAATTCTCTACACTCTGGCTTCGGCTTTCCTGTCATTCTCTGACTAAATATATCTGTGCTGTTTACTTATCCCTTGATTCTACTGACTATCAAAAATTCTTCGACTATCTTACTTCTACAATCGAACACATTCTATCCATTTCTCCTTTCTCTGAAATCTCCATTTTAGGAGATTTCAATGTTCACCACCACCCTTGGCTCTCCTCTCCTTTCACTTCCACCTGGTGAACAATCCTACATCTTTTCTATCCTTAATGACTTAGAGCAGCTTGTACAGCACCCTACCCGTATCCCAGACCGCCTTGGAGAGAGCTCCAACATACTTGACCTCTTCCTTACAACTAATCCTTCTGCTTACACTGTTAATCTTTAGTTGGGCTCCTCTGATCACAACCTTATCACTTTAACCTGTCCTATCACTTCAGTACAGCCTGTGGACCCTCCAAAGAAACGTCGTCTGTGGCACTTTGGAGCTGCGGATTGGGAGGCCCTCAGGCAGTACTTCTTTGATTTTCCCTGGAATGATTATTGCTTCCATGGCCAGGAGCCATCTGAGTGTGCCTTGCGCATTACGGAGGTTATTCTCTTGGGCATGGAAGCATACATTCCTTTCTCGAGTCCTTTGTCTAACGCAAGAAAGCCTTGGTTTAATCAAGCTTGTTCTAATGCTGTCCGCAACAAGGAGAGGGCCTACAAAAGGTACCGGAGCCAACACACCCCTGAATCATATCATCTTTACGTTTCTGCTAAAAATAATTTCATCCGTACTAAATGCTCTCAACTCTCCAACTTAAATTCTTCCCACTCCTTCTGGCACCTTGCCAAAAAGCTTTCTAACAACTTTACCTCACCATCCTTCCCTCCTCTTTTCTACTCTGATGGTTCTGTAGCTATTTCTTCTACTGATAAAGCAGATCTCTTTGCATAGACTTTCTCCTCCAATTCCACCTTAGACAATTCCGGTGCTGTTCCTCCATCACTTCCCCCCTCTGACTTCCTCATGGATGATATTAAAATTTCTTCAGCTGATGTATTTTCTGCCATCACTGGCCTCAATACTAACAAGGCATATGAGCCTGATGGGGTCCCTCCTGTTGTTCTCAAGAACTGTGCTTCTGTGCTTACACCCTGCATAGGCAAACTCTTTCACCTTTGTCTGTCAACTTGTACCTTTCCTTCTTGCTAGATGTTTGCTCTCATTCAGCCAGTCCCAAAGAAGGGAGACCATTCCCAACCCTCTATCGTTTATCGTCCAATTGCTTTAACGTCCCGTACGTGAAAAGTTTTCGAGCCAATTGTCAATAGATAAATTCTAATGCATCTTTCCTATCACAACCTTCTTTCTGATCGTCAGTACGGGTTCCGTCAGGGACGCTCCACTGGCGATCTTTTCATCTACCTTTCAGACTCCTGGTCATCCTCCTTTCGGGACTTTGGCGAAAGCTTTGCCATTGTACTTGACATCTCAAAGGCTTTCGATCGAATCTGGCTTAAATCTTTAATTTGAAACTGCCCTCTTACGGTTTCTATCCTTCTATCTGTGCCTTCATCACTAGCTTCCTTTCTGGTCATTTTATAGCCGCTGTTGTAGACGGCCATCATTCTTCTTCTAGATCTATCAACAGTGGTGTTCCTCAGGGCTCTGTACAATCTCCAACTCTCTTCCTTTTATTCATCAATGACATTCTAAGCTGTACATATAACCCTATCCACTCATACGCTAATGACCCCACCCTTCACCCTTCCATTCGGTTCCTGCAACGCCCATCTCAGCAGTTACTTCAACAAACAAGGGATGAGGCTATGGCACACCTAATGTCTGACTTGGCTCGTATCTCTGACTGGGGTAAAAATAATCTGGTTGTTTATAATGCATCTAAGACTCAGTTCTTACACCTATCAACCCAACAAAATCCTGCATCATCCTTGAACATGCTTGGGGTTTCATTCACTCGGGACTTATCTTGGAAAGATGATATTACATCTCTTGTAAAATCTGCTTCCAAGAGATTGGGTGTGCTAAGCCGACTCCATTCTTTCTTTACCCCTGCACAACTGTTAACTCTATACAGGGGTTTTATCCACCCCTGTGTGGAGTACAACTCTCATATGTGGGGAGGCTCCCCACATACAGCTCTTCTCAATAGGGTGGAGTCAAAGGCTTTTCGTCTCATTAACTCTCCTCCTCTTACTGACTCCCTTCAACCTCTGTCTCTTCACCGCACTGTTGCATCTTTATCTCTTTTCTATCGCTACTTTAATGGTCACTGCTCCTCTGAACTGTCTGCATGCATTCCTCCACCTCCACGACGGGCGCGTAGCACCCGTCTAGCAGCAAACTCTCATCTCTTTTCTGTCCAGCTTTCTAATGCAAGAGGTAACCGTTACTCCCAGTCCTTCATTTATGCAACAGGTCAACTCTGGAACTGTCTCCCTCTGTCTGTATTTCCTGCTGCCTCTAATCTCCAGTCTTTCAAACGCAGTGTGTCCAGGCATCTCGAAATGATCGGATCTTGAATTTGGCTCTCTATTGTATTTTGTTTTTCTCTTGGAGGGAATTGTTATTGCAGGCTCATGGCCTTTGGTTCCTTCTTCCTCGCAAAAAGAAAAAAAAAATTCTCACACTTCAGCCTCCTCTGTACGCCAGCCTGCTCCCATTGAACCAAAGCAAGGTCGATACCTGCCATAGACCCTCTGAGTCCTGATTCACTCTGGGCCTTGAGGAAATTCTTGTCCTCGGGAATGCTCATGAGGTTGAGAGCACTTTCATGGGCGATGTCGAACAGATTATTCATCGACAATCCAAAGTCGTCTTCATTTTTCAACTGTTGTTCGCCATGCCTCTTGGAGCTCTTCCTTAGACTTTGCCACTTTGCATACAGCTTCATCACCTTTTCCATTGAATGATCTATCTTCTTCGTGGGAATACGGGCACGTTCGTAATATTTTTCGGCTTGAATCTCGACCTGCTGGACAGCGTCTGTCATAGGCATCTTTTGGTTCAGGTGGAGTTGGAGGAAAGTAGAGAGAATTTCTCCATTTGAGGACAATTTAGCACAAGCAGCTTATCCTGCCAGCGCTACAACATGTATGGAGGCTCCCGCTTCTTCCGTTTCGATGTATGATACATAATAATCATTCATTTACTGCAAGACTTGAGAAAATGCTATTAGGTATAATCACCAGTATGCAATGTTACAACACGGGTCCCATACACGTTACGTCAGCTGGTCTGGCTGATCAAGGTTTCTCTGCTTGAACATTCGGGACGCTGACATTCACAACCAGGAAACAAGATCGGTTCCAGCAAGACTGCATAGATGTTGTGCGGTTTCTCCGGGTACAGTGCTGATTCATCATGACTCATGAGCTGGTGTGCTTGGAGTTTTCACAGTTGAAGACGTGTGTTTATAATAGGCTAATGATCATAACAGCTGGGGTAATTATGGTGATGCAACTCATGCAGCAGGCCAAATTAAAGACTGGAATGTACTATCCAATGAAAGTCTTAAAAAGGAACCAATCTCGCTATATTATCTACAGTAGTTGGAAAGTTAGGCCTGGCATGCATTTCCCTCTCCCCTCCCCCATGGCGGCAGCAACGTGAAAACTCCATTAGTTGAAGTCATCCCCTGCGCTTCCCTTAGGTGGGAAACAGACCAAAATTTACCACAGTAAACTATAAGAATTCCCTCAAAAATTTGTTTTTGTGATCCAGCATCTAAAAATGCATGGTTCAGAAGTTATATTGAGATTTCCTCATAAATTTAGGAAATGCTGAAATTTTAGCCCTATATAGTGCTACCAATAAATGTATTTATATTTTGATAAAAATTTGCCATGTAACATCAAGTGTCCATTAGAACAAAATGAGGGATTGAGATACACAACTTTCAAACTTTCATTTGTTAAGAACCACTCTAATATATATATATATATATATATATATATATATATATATATATATATATATATATATATCCCATTGGATCCCAGGGATGCTGGGTGAGGCATGGCACTGAGTGGGTACTAAGCGTACCGCCCTCCGCCTATCGATTCATAGTCGCGAACCCGGGGGTTCCCTACTTTACAAAGACTTGAAAAATCCCAGTTCTGTCCAGTATTCCGGACACTGGGCTCCAATGGAATATATATATATATATATATATATATATATATATATATATATATATATATATATATATATATATATATATATATATATATATATAAATTCTTTCAGTGTCCGAGAAAGTACTTTTTGATCAATTGATTATAGCCATATTTACAACTATTCGAAAAGAACTCTCGGACATTGAAAAGGGCATGTTATCGAAAGACTTGAAATATTCCTTGTTTCGTAAACGGCTACGTTTTGTGCAACAATTTTTGTCTTTTGAATGGTTTTGTGTGTGTGTGTGTGTGTGTGTGTGTGTGTGTGTGTGTGTGTGTGTGTGTGTGTGTGTGTGTGTGTGTGTGTGTGTGTGTGTGTGTGTGTGTGTGAAGCAGCTGGTAGGCAGTCTTTACGCTTGTCTGTGTCTTGGTTTTATCATTCTGAGTCTGAAACAGAACTTAAAATTGAAGCGTTGTCGCCATGTAAGCTAATGTCAAGGATTTTTTTTTTTTTTTGTTCAAAATGTATTCAAGGAATGCAGGATCGTATGACAGTTCTGACAGTATTAAGACACTTATAAGGAGTCGTTTCTGGTGAATCCTAAAGAGGTGAAACCACTGCAAATGAAGTTTTGTTTGACCCTAAAGTTGATAGTGAATGTAAAGCATCAAAATCTAGGGGTTGAAAATTAAGTATCAATGGAACCAGATTTACGTATCTTGGTATACTACTTTGCACATGCCAGCATTAATCATGAACAGAAGGCCCGGCTCAACCATCAAACATAATTTTCCCATCAATTCAATTTGGATAGAAATAGCATTCATGCAAGGCAGGTTGGTATTCATCTTATGGGTAGCTTGAATACTCCATTTCTTATGATGCTGCACTGTGCTTCAGGCGTAGGCTTCTTCCTCCCCCAAAGAAGCCTAAGTCAGAGAGTTCCTTTGCATCAGTTGGGTTTTGTCAATAGATAAAAGCGACTAGAAAAGATTCTGGGTTTGCTCAGCGTGAGCATAATAATTATCATATGGTATCTTTTCTGCTTGGAAAGAATTTCAAGAACACTTTGCTTCTGGGGGTAAAATAGACGCATCTCTCACATCACTGGATGGAAAAGAAATAGCTGAAACTAGACATTACATCAAGCAAGTAGCCAGAGTCCCATGTTTAATGGCAAGACAGAAGACAGCACACAGGGAACACAAAGAGGCTGTGGATAACCTTGATGAAGGTAATATTTTGGAGAGACTGGAACTTTCAAGTACAGAAGATGGCATAGTTAAGAAGTATCTGGAAGAAAAAAAATAGCGTGGAAAATGCACAAACGCCATGATCGAAGCAAAGATTTCGACATTATTGGTCAAAATGATGAGGGAAGAAATGATAAGCGAAATGAATTCAAATTAGTACTACTAAGTTATCACTGGTGAAACAAAGGATATCATTAAGAAGGGACAGTTATCAGTAGTGATCTACTGTGTGTACAAGAACAGCCTTTATGAGGAACTTTTAAATTTCATTCGGCTAAATAAACTTGATGTACTATCACTCTACAACGAGCAATGTTGTTATAAAAAGGTCTGCAGTTGAGCCAAAAGACTGTAAAGAACAAACATATGACGGGGAATCGGTCATGAGAGGAGCTATTCATGGAGTACAGCACTAGGTAAGAGAAGAAATGACAGCATAAGCTATATATATTCACTGTTATAATCACAGACTGAATCTTGTCGTCGCTGACAGTGTCAAATAAGTTCTCTTGGCTGTCTTTTTTTTTTTTTTTTTTTTAATTGGAGGAACTATACACATGTCTTGACACACCAAATGAAATGTTCCTTGCTAAACAAAAGAAAACCTAACCCGAGAAGCTAATTAGGATCCTGGAAAGACAGCGATACTCGATGGCCTTATCAGTATTGTTCCTGCAAGATCATATTGGACACTTCCGACTGTGATATCTACACTAGAAGAAATTGCATACTCACACACAGGGAAACGGTCACTCCATGCAGGAAACATCGGGAAGAACATTAACTTCGAGGTTATCCTATGTCTATGCCTCTGTAGGTTAATTTGCATATTGCACAAAACACAACTGATGTCAGATATGCTTAAGTCTTCTTCACTGGACCTGTCAGCAGCTGTCAGTATGGTCGCTATTGTTCTTGAGAAATAAAGAAAATAAACGTCCAAAGAAGTGTCGGCATGGAAAATAGGAAAGAAGAGTAGACCTAATTTAAGAACTTAATCTAGCAGTGGGGTCTGCTCGCTGGAGACAACGTAAACTGTCCAAGCGGCTGCAGGAGTCTAATGTTATGGAATCAGTGGGGTAAACAGAGGATTTTGGCCACTAGAGTGTCAACTGAAGCTCTCTCTATTACCCAGTGATAGATGAATTGACAAAAATGAAATTGAAACCAGATCTGACGGTGCCAACAGATCCTTACTCAACTCCGTTGCAGCCTTAGATCCTTGCTCCCCTAAGTTTCTACAATATAACCAACTTGTAGCACTGACAACCTAGTATTATGTTGATTAGGACATTTTAGAAATTGCGTTAAGACGAGTAAAACGTCTAGTGCAATGTAAATAAGCTACTAATAATATGAAAATATGTCACATTATGGAATTGTTAACATTCTTAGAGCCATACAAGGAGGCATTTCCAGACTTGCACAAGTTGCTAATCATTGCTCTAGCTCTACCTCCATGAGCTTTTTGTGAGAGAAGCTTCTTATCGTTAAGGCATATTAAGACTTAGGCCTATATGAGAAATATCCTTTCTGAGAGCAAACTATCTTCTATGATTGTTATTCATCACTTTCGAGCGTTATAACTAAATGTGGACTCGTCTGTCATCCTTTTTCCTATGAAACATAACATAGACGTATTAACATGTTTCAGACATTTTTGCTACAGTAAGCCTAGTATTTCGGATACAATTCTTGCAGCACAAAATCATTTCAGTTTAGCCAAATTCCCCTCGTCTTTAGATTGTTACGTTTTCTAAATTTATTTTCATCCTAATTTTCCTATGGTTACATAATTCATGTGTCCGATTCTATTTATATTTATTCAGTGTTAAAAAAAAAAATGATGTTTCTTCTGGAGAACGACACGTTTCTAATCATGACGTTTTATTTTCAATTTTGCAACTACCAAAGGTTGTCTCTCATCTGTTTTATCTAGTTTTTATGATTACTTTCATATCCCCGAAAGGAATGTTTAGTATTGCAAGTCCATTCTTTTTCTTTTCAAAGACAAGTATAATCAATATTCTTTATTTTGTCGATAAGGGACTTATTTGGTCATGATCATATTTTGTACAGTATGAGTTCGCTTTCTTTTTTTTTAATCAGTTATTATATCATCGATGCTTTTTGGCTTATTAGAATTCTATACAGTGTCAGTAAAAGAGTAATCACAGTCATTCGTCATACCTACAAGAAATTGCTCACGTCCGATTACGATTTACATTAAAACTTATTTGATAGACTTCATTTTCTTTTTCCTTACGTGGATATTCCTCATTGCTACCTAATTTGTCATAATTAAAATCATAACCTGCCTGACAAAAATATATTTCCTTTCCAAATAAGGAAATCTTGTACAACAAAGTATTTCTTGACTAACATTATCAGTCGTTACTAACAGAGGCCATGTTACTGATTGTATCACTTCATATTTTGTATGTACAGTATGTCTGTGTAGGAGAAATGAAAGGAGCGACAGCGAGTGCTTTCGTGTATTATATCTTCAGACAGAGAGAGACAGAAACGTAAAGGGTAGAGGTCTTTTATGCACACCCTCAGCAGGGAGTGGCACAGAGAACAAAGGATGACCTGAATTAAAACTGATCGATACACAGAACAACAGATACCTAACTTTTTACCTGTGGCTTAACTTACACTTGCGGCAGGGAGTGGCACACAAGAAACGATGACCTGAATTTAAAAATGAGCGATGCACAGAACGATAGTTACATAACTTTTCTCCCCCCCCCTTAGAGATGCACCTGACAAAAGGGGGGGGGAGGGAAATACTGCAGCTTAACTTAAGACCTGGAGGCTTAATGTGTCCCACACAGGTGTGACTGCAGTACCAGGAGACGACAAGGAACATTCAATTGTTAGTCTGGAGAATACTGTTTTAAAATCAATTCAGTTAACAATTTATCACACTTAAAATGACCATAGCTCATGTTTACATTCTTTTCTTATGTGCCAGAAATTAAGCAAAATTCTATTACAATTCTTTCATCAAAGATTTTTGATCTTGCTAGAATCTTAGAGCCTGCTCAGTCAGTATGGTGATCACTGGATGCTTTGTGCTAAAAAAAAAAAAAAATTGGGCTGTCCTTACACTGTATTTATGTTGCGAGATTCTAGTTTCCAAATCTTTTCCAGATTGTCCTATGTAAAATTAGTTACAGCTTTTACATGGGATTTTGTAAACAACGCCTGAATTACTGAATAGGCTGTTCTTGATAACGGTTTTTTTTTTAATGGTGATCTCATATTTGAATACTACTGTACATAAAGTTTCTTCAGTATGTGAATAACATCCAGAAAATTTTCATGGAAGGGGAGGACAAGGGTTCTTTGAATAACCTGGCGATCAGGCTTATTAGTTTTCCCTTCAAGGAATTATTCCTTGGCTGTATTGTTCCACTGAGTTAGTACACTGGTGGATATGTTAGCTTCTGTCCAGTGCTCTGTATCAGTTTTAGTTCATCATCCAAAAATTCTGGTAATTTTGGATACATATCTTCACGGTGAAGTGAAGTTCTGCATTTATTTATTGCCAAACGCCTTAATCCCGTAAGGGGTGGCCACGAACATATCGCCTTCGTGTCACCCAGTCCCCCGCCATGTCATTGCCCTGCTCCCAGCTCACCCCCCTCTCTTTCATATACCTCTCCACTCCATACCTCCATCTCATCCTTGGCCGCCCCCTCCCTCTCCCCCCCTCCAACTCACTCACATACACTTTACTCGTCAGTCTCTCACTCTCCATCCTCTCCACATGGCCAAACCACCTCGACGTGTTTCTCCTAACGCTTCCTGTCACATAAACATCCACACCACAACGCTCCTTCACTTTCTCATTTCTCAGTCTGTCTCTCCATGTGAATCCACATGCTCCTCTCAAATAATTCATTTCCACTGCTATCGCTCTTGACTTCTGTCCCTCCAACAAGGTCCAAGCTTCACTTCCATACGTTAGGGTTCGTATCACAATAAAGTCATGTAGTAGCTTTTTCACTTCCATGCTCACTTCCCTGTTTCTTGTCACTGCTTTCAAGGAAACAGCAATCTTTCTTCCCTGTTGTGCCCTTTCAAGCACTTCACCCTCTAAACTTCCATCCTTACTCATCACACTATCCAAGTACTTAAACGCACTCACATTTTCCATTTCTTCCTCATCCAGCCTCACTGTACATTCACTGACTTCACTTCTCTCGAAGACCATAGCTCTACTCTTCCCTACAATCACCATTAGATTCCATTTCTTACACACTCTCCCAAACTCATCCACCTAGCCTTGCAGTTCCCCTTCATCTTCACTTAACAACACAGTATCATCTGCAAACAGCAGAACAGGGAGTTTCCAAACATTGCCCTGTCTCACTAGGGCCGCTCCTGCATCCACTGCTCTACCTTGTATCTCTTATAACCCCATCCATATACAGACTGAACAACCATGGGGACATGACACATCCTTGTTTCAATCCAACCTTCAAATAGAAAAATTCACTCAGTTCACTATCCACACGCACTGCAGCCTTAGCACCCTCATACATACTCTTCACAGTCTTCAGCAACTTCCCATATTCCTTATATTCCTAATACTTACCACAATCCTTATCTATCCACTGTCATGTGCTTCCTCCAAATCCATGAAGACCGCACACAACTTCTTTCCCTTCTCTAGAAACTTTACCACTAAAGATCTAAGAATATCTGATCAACACAGCCTCTTTCCTTCCTAAAACCTCCCTGTTCTTCTTCAACTAATTTCACTCATATTTCCCTATATATATATATATATATATATATATATATATATATATATATATATAGATATCATCATCAGCCATTTGAGTATACACTGCAAGACCGGCCTATCCCGACCGAAGTCGGGACGATACAGCCAATGTATCTCTACCAAGTGGCTTAGGCTGTCTGGAAGAGATTGTATGTAGGGTGAGAAGTGCTTGAAAGTGTAATTGTAGTGTTGCAGTGACTTTGGATGTGTGTGTACTGTAGTCTGTGAACCAAGTGTAATCGGCCCGCGCAGGCCGACTGGGTGCAAGCATACCTTACGGTAAGCGACACTGGTTCAACCACAGCAACCCTTGTGTCCGCCAATGCAGTACGTGGCCCGGTGAACGCTCCCAAAGTTTATTACCCTGGCGGGGCGCGAACCCTGGCCCACCCGTGTACGAAACGCACACTCTACCACTGTACCACAGAGGCTCATTATATATAAGCCATTATATATAATTTTACCTAACTCTTTATATATAATTTTACCTAACTATTTTGTTTTGAACCTGGAACTTTGTGGAACAGTAGTGATTTTTAGTATTCTCACTTGAAGTTTTCATTATCTCTCTCTGTTCCGTAACATAAATTTGGCGACCTCTTATCAGGATATTCAGGATATTATCATAAGGATATTGCTTGATATTTTGTGATTGTGATTTATTCATGATGTCTACTATTACTACGCTTGATGAAGCCAAAGATTTTTTGTCAAATGTGCAAACAGTGTGTGATGTAGAAAACAGAACAAAGAATGAACTTAAGCTTGTTGCTCAACAATTGGGAATTGCTGGTTGCTCTCATCATTCTAAAGATCAAATTGTTGACATGATTAATGAAAGCTTGATTAATGTAACTCCTCCAGATGAGCAAACGCAGATTGAAATAGCTAAGTTACAGCTACCCCTGAAGGAGGCTCGTGCTAAGGAGGCTGAGTTTCAGGCAAATGCTAAGGAAGCTGAGTTTCAGGCTCGTGCTAAGGAGGCTGAGTTTCAGGCACAATTTGAACTTGCTAGGATTCAGGCAGACCATGAGTATCGCATGACTCAAGGTGGAACTGGATCATCTAGCTCTGATGATTTTGATGTGGCTAAAAATGTTAAACTTGTCCCTCCTTTTAATGAATCTGATTTAACAAAGTATTTTCAGTTGTTTGAGAGGGTAGCTACAGGTTTTAATTGGCTCAAAAAGTATTGGCCAGTACTCCTTCAAACTGTTCTCACCGGTAAAGCTCAAGTAACTTATGCATCTTTGCCTAAGGATCAATCTGATAATTATGATGTAGTTAAGAGCTTGATTCTTAAGGCCTATGAACTTGTTCCTGAAGCCTATAGAGTAAAATTTAGGACAACTTATAAGCAAGATAAGCAATCCCATGTTGAGTATGCAAAAATCAAAGAAGATCTGTTAGAGCAGTGGTTAAATTCTAAGAATATAAATTCTGATTTTGATAAAGTTAAGCAGATGATTTTGCTGGAGGACTTCAAAAGGTGTATTAATAAAGATGTAAGCCTATATCTTGATGAGAAAAGAATAGATAATTTGTCTGGTGCTGCAGTTTTAGCTGATGAATATGTTCTCACTCACAAGAGATATTCTAAAGAAAAAAGGAAAGCTGAGAGTAAGTACGTTGCCTCTACTCAGAGTACAGGTAACAGGAAAGAGAGTAAAGATGATGTTTCTCAGGAAGTAAAGACAAGCTCCACCTCTAGATTTCAGAAAAGTAAATGTACTTACTGTAGTAAGCTTGGTCATACTACGGAGAAATGTTTCAGGAGACAGCGTGATGTGAACAAAAAGGAGTCTTTAAATATTCAGTCAATTGGTCTAGTGTCCACCCTTGAGAGTTCCCAGAATTCTTTAACCGAGTTAACTGAACCTGCTTTGAGGGGTAAATTAAATTCTCATGATGGAGCTCCTCTTTTGAGCAGTAACGTGGGTGACACTCTCAAGAGTTCAAGTGCTAATTTCCTGTCTGATGGTTTTGTCAGTCCTCTGGACAGTAATGACAGGAAATCAGTTAAAATATATCGTGATACAGGTGTTTGCCAATCCCTTATGCTGACCAGTGTTCTAGGCTCTAATGTTAATTCCTCTGATGAAACTGTAATCTTACAAGGTGTAGGGAATAATTACTTCTCTGTCCCTCTGTGCAGAGTGAATTTAGAGTCTGGTTTTGTTAATGGTTCCGTTATCGTTGGGTTGGTTGAGACACTCCCAATGTCAGGTGTAACTTTCTTACTTGGAAATGATATTGGTGGAAGTCAAGTGTGTCCAGCTCCTCAGTTGTCTAGTGAACCAGTGACTGCGACCCAGGATTGTGATATCCCTGATGTGTTCTCTGCATGTGCTGTCACCAGGGCTAAGTCTAAAGTTACTGGTGACATACAGGATAATGATGATGATGATGTTATCCTAGCTGACACTTTTCTTGCTAATTTGGACCACTCACCAGATGAGGCAGTACCCCGTAGTGTTGATAATTTGTCTCGTCAAGAGTTGGTTGAGTTGCAGGTTGCTGACCCTGAGTTAAAAGGTCTAGCTAACTCTGCTTGCAGTGAGGAAGAGTCAGCTGGTGCTTCTACTTGTTATTATATAAAGTCAGGAGTACTTATGAGGAAGTGGAGACCCCCAACAGCATCAGCCGACTGTGAATGGGAGGTTGAACATCAAGTTGTCATCCCTCGTGTTTGTAGGCAGGATATCATTAGAGTGGCTCATGATTCCAGTTTGGTAGGACACCTTGGAGTGAGGAAGACTGTGGCACGCATTTTGAAACACTTCTACTGGCCAGGTATCTTCAGAGATGTTTCCTGGTATTTTAAGTCTTGTCACACCTGTCAAGTTGTGGGGAAGTGTAATCAGACTGAAAAGGTTGCACCTCTAGTTCCCATTCCTCCTTTTGAGGCGCCATTCACCCGTGTGTTGGTGGATATTGTGGGCCCTCTTCCTAAGACTTCTTCAGGATTTTCTTATGTGTTGACCCTGATTGATATGGCTACTCGTTATCCTGAAGCCATTCCACTTAGAAATATCTCAGCAAAGAACGTGTTTAAGGAAATGCTGGGGTTCTTCACCAGGTTTGGTCTGCCCAAGGAGGTACAGTCAGACCGGGGAAGTAATTTCAAGTCATATGTTTTCAAGCAGTCTCTGAAAGAGTTGGGCATCACCCAGATCACGACTTCAGCTTACCATCCCCAGACCCAAGGAGCGTTCGAGAGATATCATCAAACACTCAAATCGATGCTCAGGAAATACTGTTTGGAACATCAGAAAGACTGGGATAAAGGTCTTCCATTCGTTGTATTTGCCGCAAGAGAATCTCCAAATGAATCACTGGGCTTCTCACCCTTTGAACTACTGTTTGGCCATGAAGTAAGAGGACCCCTTAAGCTACTCAAGGAATGCTGGCTGTCAGAGGAAAATGATGTCAACCTGCTGGAGTATGTGATGAAGTTCAAATAACGGCTGTCCACTGCTTTACAACTGGCGAGAGAGAATTTAGGAGCTGCTCAGGAGAAGATGAAGACTTGGTATGATAAGAAGTCCAGGTTACGCCACTTTCAGCCAGGAGATCAGGTTTTGATTCTGCTACCAGTTCATGGGCAGCCTCTTGAAGCCAAGTTTAGTGGTCCTTATTTCGTGGAGAAGAAACTCAGTGATGTCAACTATGTCATCGCCACACCAAATTGCAGAAAGAACAAGCAACTTTGTCACATGAACATGCTAAAGTTATATCACAGGCGGGACGAAAATAACCCAGTCTGCAATGTAGCTGTTCCACCCGAGTCTGCAAGTGAAGCTCTCCCATGCAGTATGAGCCTGAGTGATAGTTTGGGGAAGAATCCTGATATCATGAATGACTAAGCTTTCTCATCTACCTCCCGAGGAAAGGCAGGAGTTTTCGGCATTACTGCAGGAGTACCTGCAAGTGTTCCATGCTACTCCAGGAAGAACCACTGTGTTGATGCATGATGTCGATGTTGGAGATGCAAAGCCAATTAAACTGCCTCCTTACCGTGTGAACCCAGTGAAAGTTCCTCTCATCCAGAAGGAGCTTGGCTACCTTTTGGACCACAAGATGATTGAGCCATGTCAGAGCGAGTGGAGTTCTCCTGTCACTCTGGTCCCTAAGCCAGGGGGGTCACAGCGGCTTTGCATTGACTACAGACGTGTTAATCAGATAACCAAAACAGACACTTACCCTCTCCCTCGTGTGGAAGATTGCATAGACAAGATCGGAAAGGCTAAGTACATAAGTAAGTTTGATTTGTTAAAGGGATACTGGCAAGTACCTATGACTGAACGTGCTTGGGAGATCTCATGTTTTGTAACACTAGGAAAGACTTTTGCATGTTCTGTAATGCCATATGGTATGAAGAATGCACCAGCCACATTTCAGAAGCTCATGAATGTTGTAACAGAGGGTTTGGCAGGGTGTGTTGTTTATATTGATGATGTATTAATCTTCAGTGACAACTGGAGAGATCACCTATGCCATGTCAGTAAATTTCTTGAGCGTTTGGTTAAGGCTAATCTTGTAGCTAATTTATCAAAGTGTGAGTTTGGTCAAGCTAAAGTTCAGTAACTTGGGTATGTAATTGGTGATGGACATGTTGCACCAGCAGCAGCTAAGGTTCAGGTTATAAGTGATCTTCCCAGACCTAAAAGTAGGAAAGAGCTACAAAGATTTTTGGGAATGGTAGATTATTACAGGAGACTTGTACTTAACTTTTCAATTCTTGTATCACCACTTACAGACCTACTGAAAAAGGGAGTTAAATTTGTCTGGACCGATGACTGTGAATCCTCTTTCAGCAAACTTAAAGCTATCCTATTAAGTCAGAAAGTGCTCGCTACTCCAAATTTTGCTAAGCCTTTTAAGATGTCTGTTGATGCAAGTGATACAGGAGCTGGGGCTGTTTTGCTGCAAGAGGATAATCAGGGTATTGAACACCCTGTATCTTACTACAATAAGAAGTTCACTCCACCTCAAAAGAACTACTCACCTATTGAGAAAGAGCTTTTGGCCTTGATTTTGGGTTTACAGCATTTTTCATTTTATTTGAGTTCTGGTTTTGACCCCATAGTCATTTATACCGATCATAACCCACTGAAATTCCTTAGTAAGTTTAAAGATAAAAATCAGAGATTGACAAGATGGAGTCTACTTCTTCAGGAGTATTCATTAGAAATACAACATGTCAAGGGGAAAGAAAATGTTATTGCAGATTGCTTATCTAAACTTTAGACAGATTGTTTTAGAGTAATAAGAAATTTCCTTTATAAATTTCTTTTTTTTTGGGGGGGAGGTGTTACATAGCCTGTGATTTCATCATCCTTTGTGTAATTTTAACGCACGGTATGCTGCATGTTTGATCACGAGCGTGTGCTGCCTCAGTCCCCCTTCTATCGTTATAGTAGAGTAAGTCGTCCTTTCTGTTGTTCAGAGCGGGATTGTCAACTCTTTGTCCCCATGGCTTCATTTGCGCGTCCTTCTTACAAGTTGTATCAAGCTCTGCCGGCCCCTATATAATGAGCTCAGTCTCTACATTATTGCCACTTAGATCTACTCCTCATTTTGCTCACATCTCTGTCCTCCCCTGTACAGTTGTTATTGTGAGTGCTCAGGAAGTCTCCAGCCATCTAGCAGCTGTGTGTAATTTGAGTATAACTGTTGTTGCATTTTTTTCTTGTACTGTGTAGCATAAGGTTGATTCTTAGGCCTAGTAAGGTTTTTGTAATTTATGTAGGGTTCTTGTTGTCAGCCATCATTAATAATATTTTGTATCTGTAATAATATATCTGGCATTCACTGAGTATTATCTGGTATCTCATTTTAACAGGGCTGACTTAGATAAATTTACTCATGCTAATTTCGTGTTAATAGAGGCTATTGCAGTTAACCATATATTTAACCTGTTTTTTGCCAATACATTATCCTTATGAGTCCTGAATGTTTTGTTGTTAGTTTGAGCATTAAACTTTAATTTGTAATTTTACCTAACTCTTTTGTTTTGAACCTGGAACTTTACGGTACAGTAGTGATTTTTAGTATTCTCACTTAAAGTGTACATAATATTTCTCTGTTCCGTAACAATATATATATATATATATATATATATATATATATATATATATATATATATATATATATATATATATATATATATTGTTACGGAACAGAGAAAGATAATGTACACATTAAGTGAGAATACTAAGAGTCACTACTGTCCCGTAAAGTTCCAGGTTCAAAACAAAAGAGTTAGGTAAAATTACAAGTTAAAGTTTAATGCTTAAACTAACAACAAAACATTCAAGACTCATAAGGATAATGTAATGGCAAAAAACAGGTTAAATATATGGTTAACTGCAATAGCCTCTATTAACACGAAATTAGCAAGAGTAAATTTATCTAAGTCAGCCCTGATAAAATGAGATACCAGATAATACTCAGTGAATGCCAGATAAATTATTACAGATACAAACTATTATAAAAAATGACTGACATAAAACCCAACCTTAATCAAAAACCTCACTAGGCCTAAGAATTAACCTTATGCTACACAGTACAAGAAAAAATGCAATAACACTTATACTCAAATTACACACAGCTGCTAGATGTTTGGAGATTTCTTGAGCACTCACAATAATAATATCTGTACAGGGGAGGACAGAGATGTGAACAAAATGAGGAGCAGATCTAAGTGGCAATGATGCAGAGACTGAGCTCATTATATAGGGGCCAGGAGAGCTTGATACAACTTGTAAGAAGGACGCGCAAATGAAGCCATGGGGACAAAGAGCTGAAAATCCCGCTTTGAATAACAGAGAGAACGACTTACTCTACTATAACGGTAGAAGGGGGGAACTGAGGCAGAACACGCTCGTGATCAAACATGCAGCAACTGTGCGTTAAAATTACACAAAGGATGATGAAATCATAGGCTATGTAACACCTCCCCACAAAGAAAAAGAAATTTACAAAGGAAATTTCTTATTACTCTAAAACAATCTGTCTAAAGTCTAGATAAGCAATCTGCAATAACATTTTCTTTCCCCTTGACATGTTGTATGTCCAATGAATACTCCTGAAGAAGTAGACTCCATCTTGTCAATCTCTGATTTTTATCTTTAAACTTACTAAGGAATTTCAGTGGGTTATGATCGGTATAAATGACTATGGGGTCAAAACCAGAACACAAATAAAATGAAAATGCTGTAAACCCAAAATCAAGGCCAAAAGCTCTTTCTCAATAGTTGGGTAGTTCTTTTGAGGTGGAGTGAACTTCTTACTGTAATAAGATACAGGATGTTCAATACCCTGATCATCCTCTTGCAGCAAAACAGCCCCAGCTCCTGTATCACTTGCATCAACAGCCATCTTAAAAGGCTTAGCAAAATTTGGAGTAGCGAGCACTGGCTGACTTAATAGAATAGCTTTAAGTTTGTTGAAAGAGGATTCACAGTTATCAGTCCAGACAAATTTAACTCCCTTTTTCAGTAGGTCTGTAAGTGGTGATACAAGAATAGAAAAGTTAAGAACAAATCTCCTGTAATAACCTACCATTCCCAAAAATCTTTGTAGCTCTTTCCTACTTTTAGGTCTGGGAAGATCACTTATAACCTGAACCTTAGCTCCTGGTGGTGCAACATGTCCATCACCAATTACATACCCAAGGTACTGAACTTTAGCTTGACCAAACTCACACTTTGATAAATTAGCTACAAGATTAGCATGAACTAAACGCTCAAGAAATTTACTGACATGGCATAGGTGATCTTTCCAGTTGTCACTGAAGATTAATACATCATCAATATAAACAACACACCCTGCCAAACCCTCTGTTACAACATTCATGAGCTTCTGAAATGTGGCTGGTGCATTCTTCATACCATACGGCATTACAGAACATGCAAAAGCCTTTCCTAGTGTTACAAAACATGAGATCTCCCTAGCACGTTCAGTCATAGGTACTTGCCAGTATCCCTTTAACAAATCAAACTTACTTATGTACCTAGCCTTTCCGATCTTGTCTATGCAATCTTCCACACGAGGGAGAGGGTAAGTGTCTGTTTTAGTTATCTGATTAACACGTCTGTAGTCGATGCAAAACCTCTGTGACCCACCTGGCTTAGGGACTAGAGTGACAGGAGAACTCCACTCTCACTGACAGGGCTCAATCATCTTGTGATCCAACAGGTAGCCAAGCTCCTTCTGGATGAGAGGAACTTTCACTGGGTTCACACGGTAAGGAGGCAATTTAATTGGCTTTGCGTCTCCAACATCGACATCATGCATCAACACAGTGGTTCTTCCTGGAGTAGCACGGAACACTTGCGGGTACTCCTGCAGTAATGCCGAAAACTCCTGCCTTTCCTTGGGAGGTAGATGAGAAAGCTTAGTCTGGAGATCATTCATGATATCAGGATTCTTCCCCAAACTATCACTCAGGCTCATGCTGCATGGGAGAACTTCACTTGTAGACTCGGGTGGAACAGCTACAGTGCAGACTGGATTATTTTCGTCCCGCCTGTGATATAACTTTAGCATGTTGATGTGACATAGTTGCTTGCTCTTTCTACGATCTGGTGTGGCGATGACATAGTTGACATCACTGAGTTTCTTCTCCACGAAATAAGGGCCACTAAACTTGGCTTGAAGAGGTTGCCCATGAACTGGTAGCAGAATCAAAACCTGATCTCCTGGCTGAAAGTGGCGTAACCTGGACTTCTTATCATACCAAGTCTTCATCTTCTCCTGAGCAGCTCCTAAATTCTCTCTCGCCAGCTGTAAAGCAGTGGACAGCCGTTCTTTGAACTTCATCACATACTCCAGCAGGTTGACGTCATCTTCCTCCGACAGCCAGCATTCCTTGAGTAACTTAAGGGGTCCTCTTACTTCATGGCCAAACAGTAGTTCAAAAGGTGAGAAGCCCAGTGATTCATTCGGAGATTCTCTTGCAGCAAATACAACAAATGGAAGACCTTTGTCCCAGTCGTTCTGATGTTCCAAACAGTATTTCTTGAGCATCGATTTGAGTGTTTGATGATATCTCTCGAACGCTCCTTGGGTCTGGGGATGGTAAGCTGAAGACGTGATCTGGGTGATGCCCAACTCTTTCAGAGACTGCTTGAAAACATTTGACATGAAATTACTTCCCCGGTCTGACTGTACCTCCTTGGGCAGACCAAACTTTGTGAAGAACCCTAGCATTTCCTTAACCACGTTCTTTGCTGAGATATTTCTAAGTGGAATGGCTTCAGGATAACGAGTAGCCATATCAATCATGGTCAACACATAAGAAAATCCTGAAGAAGTCTTAGGAAGAGGGCCCACAATATCCACCAACACACGGGTGAAAGGCGCCTCAAAAGGAGGAATGGGAACTAGAGGTGCAACCTTTTCGGTCTGATTACACTTCCCCACAACTTGACAGGTGTGACAAGACTTACAATACCAGGAAACATCCCTGAAGATACCTGGCCAGTAGAAGTGTTTCAAAATGCGTGCCACAGTCTTCCTCACTCCAAGGTGTCCTGCCAAACTGGTATCATGAGCCACTCGAATGATATCCTGCCTACAAACACGAGGAATGACAACTTGATGTACAACCTCCCATTCACAGTCGGTTGATGCAGTTGGGGGTCTCCACTTCCTCATAAGTACTCCTGACTTTACATAATAACAAGTAGAAGCACCGGCTGACTCTTCTTCACTGTAAGCAGAGTTAGCTAGACCTTTCAGCTCAGGGTCAGCAACCTGCAACTCAACCAACTCTTGACGAGACAAATTATCAACACTACGGGGTACTGCCTCATCTGGTGAGTGGTCCAAATTAGCAAGAAAAGTGTCAGCTAGGATAACATCATCATCATCATTATCCTCTAAATCACCAGTAACTTTAGACTTAGCCCTAGTGACAGCACATGCAGGGAACACATCAGGGACATCACAATCCTGGGACGCAGCCACTGGCTCACTAGACAACTGAGGAGCTGGACACACTTGACTTCCACCAATATCATTTCCAAGTAAGAAAGTTACACCTGACATTGGGAGTGTCTCAACCAACCCAACCATAACAGAACCATTAACAAAACCAGACTCTAAATTCACTCTGCACAGAGGGACAGAGAAGTAATTATTCCCTACACCTTGTAAGATTACAGTTTCATCAGAGGAATTAACATTAGAGCCTAGAACACTGGTCAGCATAAGGGATTGGCAAGCACCTGTATCACGATATATTTTAACTGATTTCCTGTCATTACTGTCCAGAGGACTGACAAAACCATCAGACAGGAAATTAGCACATGAACTCTTGAGAGTGTCACCCACGTTACTGCTCAAAAGAGGAGCTCCATCATGAGAATTTAAGTTACCCCTCAAAGCAGGTTCAGTTAACTCAGTTAAAGAATTCTGGGAACTCTCAAGAGTGGACACTAGACCAATTGACTGAATATTTAAAGACTCCTTTTTGTTCACATCACGCTGTCTCCTGAAACATCTCTCCGTAGTATGACCAAGCTTACTACAATAAGTACATTTACTTTTCTGAAATCTAGAGGTGAAGCTGGTATTTACTTCCTGAGAAACATCATCTTTATTCTCTTTCTTGTTACCTGTACTCTGAGTAGAGGCAACGTACTTACTCTCAGCTTTCCCTTTTTCTTTAGAGTATCTCTTGTGAGTGAGAACATACTCATCAGCTAAAACTGCAGCATCAGACAAATTATCTATTCTTTTCTCATCAAGGTATAGGCTTACATCTTTATAAATACACCTTTTGAAGTCCTCCAGCAAAATCATCTGCTTAAATTTGTCAAAGTCAGAATCCACATTCTTAGAATTTAACCACTGCTCTAACAGATCTTCTTTGATTTTTGCATACTCAACATGGGATTGCTTATCTTGCTTGTAAGGTGTCCTAAATTTTACTCTATAGGCTTCAGGAACAAGCTCATAGGCCTTAAGAATCAAGCTCTTAACTACATCATAATTATCAGATTGATCCTGAGGCAAAGATGCATAAGTTACTTGAGCTTTACCGGTGAGAACAGTTTGAAGGAGTACTGGCCAATACTTTTTAGGCCAATTAAAACCTGTAGCTACCCTCTCAAACAACTGAAAATACTTTGTTAAATCAGATTCATTAAAAGGAGGGACAAGTTTAACATTTTTAGCCACATCAAAATCATCAGAGCTAGATGATCCAGTTCCACATTGTTTCATGCGATACTCATGGTCTGCCTGAATCCTAGCAAGTTCAACTTGTGCGTGAAACTCAGCCTCCTTAGCACGGGCCTCCTGCAGGGCTAACTGTAACTTAGCTAATTCAATCTGCGTTTGCTCATTTGGAGGAGTTACATTAAACAAGCTTTCATTAATCATGTCAACAATTTGATCTTTAGAATGATGAGAGCGAACAACAATTCCCAATTGTTGAGCAACAAGCTTAAGTTCATTCTTTGTTCTGTTTTCTACATCACACACTGTTTGCACATTTGACAAAAAATCTTTGGCTTCATCAAGTGTAGTAATAGTAGACATAATGAATAAGTAACAGTCACAAAATATCAAGCAATATCCTTATGATAATATCCTGAATATCCTGATAAGAGGTCGCCAAATTTATGTTACGGAACAGAGAAAGATAATGTACACATTAAGTGAGAATACTAAGAGTCACTACTGTCCCGTAAAGTTCCAGGTTCAAAACAAAAGAGTTAGGTAAAATTACAAGTTAAAGTTTAATGCTTAAACTAACAACAAAACATTCAAGACTCATAAGGATAATGTAATGGCAAAAAACAGGTTAAATATATGGTTAACTGCAATAGCCTCTATTAACACGAAATTAGCAAGAGTAAATTTATCTAAGTCAGCCCTGATAAAATGAGATACCAGATAATACTCAGTGAATGCCAGATAAATTATTACAGATATAAACTATTATCAAAAATGACTGACATAAAACCCAACTTTAATCAAAAACCTCACTAGGCCTAAGAATTAACCTTATGCCACACAGTACAAGAAAAAATGCAATAACACTTATACTCAAATTACACACAGCTGCTAGATGTTTGGAGATTTCTTGAGCACTCACAATAATAATATCTGTACAGGGGAGGACAGAGATGTGAACAAAATGAGGAGCAGATCTAAGTGGCAATGATGCAGAGACTGAGCTCATTATATAGGGGCCAGGAGAGCTTGATACAACTTGTAAGAAGGACGCGCAAATGAAGCCATGGGGACAAAGAGCTGAAAATCCCGCTTTGAATAACAGAGAGAACGACTTACTCTACTATAACGGTAGAAGGGGGGAACTGAGGCAGAACACGCTCGTGATCAAACATGCAGCAACTGTGCGTTAAAATTACACAAAGGATGATGAAATCATAGGCTATGTAACAATATATAGATATATATATATATATATATATATATATATATATATATATATATATATATATATATATCATTTCCTGTGGCACCCCACGGGATGCATAGGGCCTCGATGAACTCTCTCCACTAACATTTTGTCTCTTGCCATCTCCTTCAGGTCCCACCAACACTCCTCTCCTGCTTGTTTTTTCATTGTCCTCAACCAGGTTTCCCTCGGCCTACCTCTACCTCTTCTTCCTCTAGCAGTCCACTCTAGTACATCCTGTATTAAACTGCCTTCTTTTCTGTATATGTGCCCCAGCCACTTACAGTGAGACAGTCTCACATATTCATTAACTGGCTCCAGTCTCGTAATATCCCTTACTCTTTCATTTGTAACAGTCTTGGCACTTTACCCCAAGAATCCTTCTCAGCATTTTATTATGATCCGTTGCATTTGTACTGTACCATGACTCATGACCATAAATTAAAATTGGTCTAACCATGGACTTGTAAATTGTCACTTTAGTGTGTACCGAAAGCATATTATTATTCAAAACGGATTTCAACATTGCAACAGCTCGCCAAGCCTGTCTAATCCTCTCCTCAATTCCATTGTTTAATGATCCATTAGATGATACAATCGTTCCCAGATATTTAAAGTTTTCTACATTCTTCACCACATTATTCCCAATTACACAATTGATTTGGTTCTCCATGTTCATATTAATAATTTCAGTCTTTCCACAATTTATTACCAATCCTACTTTTTCTCCTTCCTCCACCAGACAATCAAGCATCCTCTACATCTCGTAAATACTTCCGCAAATCAGTACAATATCATCAGCATAGTCCAAGTCCATCAGCTTCTTATTGTCTTTCCACTTAATTTCTGCACCTGTTCTCCTTACAACCTTTCTCATAACATAATCCATAACCAAAACAAACAGCAATGGCGAAAGAACTCCTTGAATCACTCCTGACATAACTTCCAATGGATCACTCAAAGAACCACCCACCATTACCTTATAAAAAGTACCTTCATGCAGGCTTCTAATAATATTTACAAACTTTTCTGGTATACCATAGAATCTCATAATTTTCAACATAGCTCCACGTGAATCACTATCAAACGACTTTTCAAAACCCACAAAACACATACTAAGTGACATTTTCATCTCATTAGCTTGCTGAATTAGATGCCTTACAATAAAAATCTGATCACTACAACCTCGACCCTTTCTAAATCTCGCTTGTTCTTCTCTTAAAATTTGTCAATTACTGGCTCTATTCTGTTCAACAAGATTTTGGAAAAGACTTTTGCAACTAGGGGTGTCAAAGTTATCCCCCTCCAACTGCAACACACACTTAGATCTCCCTTTTTTTGGTATTTTTATAATCACTCCGTTTTTCCACTCTTCTGGAATTCCACCATTATCCCAAGCCACATTAAAAAGTTTCAAAAGCGCATTCATCAACTCGTCATTTTCCACCTTAAGCATTTCAGGAAATATTCCATCCTCTCCTGGGGTCTTAAAATTCTTTAACTCCTTTACAGATTTTGATACCTATTCCAAGGTTATATCCCCTGTTTCTATTTGCAAATCTCTCTCGGCTGACAAAATGTCCTCTTCAGCTGGGATTGGTCTATTTAGAAGAGATTCAAAGTGCTCTTTCCACCTTCCTTTTATATCCAAATCTTTAGTCATCAAATTACCATTTCTGTCTCGTACAGGTATTTCCTTCCTTCTCTTTTCAGTCCCAGTTAACTCCTTTATGGCTTGATACGCTGCTCTTGTGCTCTGACCGTCATTTTTACTTAAATTAATTTCTGTCTCTGTTGCCTTTTCATCATATTGCCTCCTCTTATCACGTCTAACAAGTCTTTTTACTTCAGAATGTAAACTCCGGCACTTTGCTCTAAGTACTTCAACTACCTGACCATCAACATGTTGTTCTTTACTTCTTAACTTAGCCTCTTTCCTTTTCTGAATTGCATTCCATATTTCATCTGACATTCACTTTTTCCTTCTCGCTTTTCCCTTTTTCTTAATAGTAACCTTAGCACTCTCATGCAAAACCTCTTTTACCTCTCTCCACATTTGATAATATCATTGTCTTCAGATTCCATCAAAGTCTGCAGGACTAGAAACCTGTTCCTACATTCCCACCGAAACTTTTCCTCCGTGTTCTCATCGCTCCTCAGCTATATATATATATATATATATATATATATATATATATATATATATATATATATATATATATATATATATATATATATATATATATATATATATATATATATATATATATATATATATATATATATATATATATATATATATATATATATATATATATATATATATATATATATATATATATATATATATATATATATATATATATATATATATATATATATATATATATATATATATGTGGTGAAATGATAACAGCGGACAATGACACAACACCCTGCTAAGCAATAACAGAGGGTTAGATGCAGCGTACGGGGTGTCCATACCATATGGGCACAAGTCTCGGGTAGCCACGCACCCCAACTCCCCGGAACCGACCCGACCCGTACACCTCAGCCCAGGCGCACTACCATCTCGCCAGTCTGGCCTGTGTCAGGATCGGGGTGGAGCTGAACCTTACACTCCTTACAGCCCCTTGGAGATGGCCTCAAGCTGCTCCAGTTTAGAGCCTGCCACCAGCCTCACCACATCAGAGACGGCCTCCAGCCACTCCACATCAGAGAAGGCCTCCAACTGCTCCACTTCAGAGACGGTCTCAAGCTGCTTCCCAAAAAAAGATGGCCTCAAGCCACTCCCCAAAAAGAGGTGGCCTCAAGCCACTCCTGAAAAAGCGACGGCCTCAAGCTGCTCACCTTCTGAGATGGCCTCAAGCCACTCCACCAGGGCTAGCCACAGGGTTGGTAGCGGTCCTGAGGACAGGACACTGGCGATGGCCTCCTGCCGTGCCTGCAGAAGAGAGACAGCCTCCAGTCACTCTACACCTGCACGTCGTCCTCCCGCATCCACCTGCCATAGTACCAGTCCTCAGCCAGGGAGTCCACCACTGACAGCTTGGTGGAAGGACCCTGCATTGTCCCCAGGGCTATTCTCCCTGCAGCTGGCCCCTGAGGAGGACCTGCCCCTGATGGACCCCTCCCCGGAATGACGCCGCAGTCCCCTCCTGATGGCAAAGTACCCTGGAGTGGACCGCAGCCTCCAGGTCTCTGACAGTGCCCCCAGGTCCCTAGGGCGAGACCCACCCCACTCCCGGCCGAGGCGACGAGGATCCTCCATGCAGCGGCTCAGAAGGTGTCTGGAGGAGTTGTTTGACCCCTACCCCGCCAGTCAGACCTCTGCCCCCAGCCTCCAGCACCTGGGGCCCTTCATCACGCCCACGGGGGACAACATCAACCTACCTGGACTATAAGTGACTCAGGTATGGATCAGTATGTGGACATATAGGAGAGTGCCAAAAGTGGATTCATTAAGTGACCGTGGCCAGACAGTGACTTGAAGTACAGTGTGATAGAAGCAAAGCTCCTGTACCCAAAGTAGTGATATTATTACTCAGCATCCTCCCCCCTCTCTCCCTTGCACCTGTGCCAACCTAGCCTCTCCCCTCCCCTCCCCCTGTGTTCCGAGCAACAAGATCAAGTCAGTGTGCCCCCCACAGTGATTGTAACAAAGTTGGACATAAGAACTCTCATGTGACCTGGAGCCTGTGAACCTAGAGACTGAATATAAATAATAACCCCGAGGCACCTAGAATCATATTGTGAACTATATAACCCCATATTGTGACCTGTACCACCCTGAATTGTGAACTGTGATTGTAACGTATCCTGAGAGATACGCTCACCCTTTTTCAGCAGCCCAAGAATTGATGAATCAGAAATATTGTGAGACATCCTATTGCCCTTGTGTAAGCTTAGTGAATATACGTTTAAGGTGTTGCCTTGAGTTTTTATGCCCTGTTCCTCCTAAATTTGTAGTATCACTCCAGTCTTGAAAAGAACCCAATACTAGGCCAGGCATGCTTAGGACGAGAAGCCGCCCTAAAAACATCTAGCATGACATTTGTGGACAGCAGTGGTTCTTGACTCGGGCCGAGTTAGACTAAAGGAGGAACAAAAACAGGGAAAATACCAAAATGGCAACGAAACTACATGTTCAGGTACCCAAATTCGAACAAGATCAATACAATATGCACACATATTTATCGATCATCAAGCCGCTGCTCAATATCGGGTTTGAGGATGATAGACAGAAAATCGCTTTTACAATACCACTGCTGGGCAAGGCAGCAGCCAGCATTGCCCCCAGAGTCATCCCTGACCTATCCTGGGCAAATTTCATGACAACAGTGACAGAAGCAGTCACGCCCTCTCTCAGGAAAGTCGTAGCATTATCACAATTGGTTAACCTAACATATGATGGGAGCCTGGATGATACACTGATCCAGGCAAGGGGGCTCGTCACTGCTGCATACCTGGAAGCAAACGCAGAGACCCGGGAACAAAACACTTTCAATACCCTGGTTAGAGTCCTCCCCAACATAGTCAAGGAGCACTTCACAATTCATGACCCAGCGGGGGACCTAGACAGGGAAGTCTGGCTGATACAATGGCTGTTAACCTTCCACTCCACCTCCCAACAAACTAATGCAGTTAGCAAGTTCCCAACCAACAACCCAGCACTGCACGGCAAACCCCGATCCTCACCAACCCACATCAGGCCCATGATGGTGCCTCCCCCACCCAGGGCCTGTCCTCCAAGCAAATGCCCCAACCAGAGGGAGAACCAGAGCTTCATATCGATCAACCCCTGGAAATTCTCTGCATGTAGCTGCTGATGCCCGCTCCATGACATACGGGAGCAGCTCAAGGCTGCCTGGCGAAAAAAGGAACATCCCAGGGCGATGCAAGCTACCCTCCCTGGGAGACGAGGAACCTGGGGATGACACCCACCCATGGGAAACACTAACATAGAGGAACTGGAGCCAGAGGAAGAAGACACACCCCAACAGCTGGATTTTTAGGACCATCCCCACACCTCCCCATGGTGGTGGGGGCCGCCTCTCACAAGTATCGCCCCCAAGTCTGTGACAAAATGAGACTGAACAGGGTAAAAGCGAGGCTGGTGGTCGATACGGGAGAGGCCAGATCCTGCCTTTACAGCCACTTCTACTCCCATCACAAGTCTGCCTTCAACCCGCTTTTTCCCACATCTGCTCAACTCATAGATGCGGGGGACAGCCCCCTACCTATCCATGGAGAAACACGGGCCCTACACACCAACACTCACCAGCACACCTCCACTCAACACAAATTTATTATCTTTGACTCCACCTGCCACAACTATGATGGATACCTGGGGCTGGATCTCCTGCAAAAATTACATACCACAATAAACTGCCACAAGCGGCAACTTCAGTTCATCAAGAGTCCAGCCCCTGCCCCCCAACCCTTGAAAGCAGTATGCACCTGCCCCTGACACCCACATCCCCACCCCCACTCCCCCTCTTGCCTTCCCCCCACCCCCACCCCTACTCCCCCCCCTTTTGTTCCCCCTGTCCCCACCCACGACACCCCCCCCTGACCTCCACCCCCCTCCCACCTTTCCCGCCACTATCACCTCCACCATGACAATTCCCCCACACCACGAAGCTTGGCTCCCCTTGAACAGGCCCACCGGAACATCCACCCTCTTCTCCCTTGGACTGCTGCCAGGAACACTCTCAGCCTGTCTCCTACCCCCCACCTTCCTACCCCCACACATCACAGCAGTGAGACTCATGAACATTTCCATGACCTCACTCACATTACCGAAGGGGCTTGTTGTGGGAGAGATGCAGGAAGCAGAGCCATGCTCCACTGCCCCCCCCCCTCTGCCCCACCCCCTTACCCCCCATACCCAATCACCTTTCTACCCACCAAGCCGACACCCTTTGCCACCTCCTCCTGGACTTTCAGGACCTTTTTGCATCAGGCCCCTCCGACATTGGCCACACCATCTACCTGATGCACCAAATACACACCACAGGACCACCAATCCACCAACCATCCATACAGAAAAAACCTAAATATCAGGCGGAGGAAGACCGGCAGGTCCAGGAAATGCTCAATTCCAGTGTAATCTCACCCTCCACCAGCCCTTGGTCCTCTCCCGTCATCCTTGTCCAAAAGAAAGACGGTACCATGTGCTTTTGCGTCAACTACCACTGTGTTAACGACTTGACCATCAAAGATGCCACCCCCCTTCCCAGGATAGATGACTCCCTGAACTCCCTGTACGGAGCCTCCTGGTTCTCCGCGCTAGACCTCTAGTTGGGTTATTGGCAAGTCCCCATGCAACCCGAGGACAGACAGAAGACAGCATTTTCTACTAGCAAAGAAAAGCACTACGAATTCAGTGTCCTGCCCTTTGGCCTCTGCAATGCTCCTGCAACATTCTCCCGATTGATGGAGTCCGTCTTCAGTGGCCTGACCCGGGAAATTTGTCTGGCATATCTGGACAACATTATTATCTTCAGCAAGACATGGACCAATCACCTCCATCGCCTCAGAAGAGTATTACAGTGGATCCGGCAGGCTGGCCTGAAGCTCCGGCCCTCCAAATGCATCCTGGCAGCCTGGACCATCTCTTTCCTGGGGCATGCGATCTCACAAGATAGGATTGCACTCAACCCAGACAAGTTGTGCAATATTGGTGACATTCCCCCCCTGGGACATCCATGAAGTTCGGGCCTTCCTGGTCTTGCTTCCTATTACCGACAATTCGTGAAGGGTTTTGCTGATATCGCCAAGCCTCTGCACGACTTGATCCAGAAGGGGGAACCCTTCAACTGGACCACTGAATGACAGGAAGTGTTTCAGGCACTGAAGCGCAAGCTCACCACCGCCTCGATCATCGCCTTCCCTGACTATAACCTACCCTTTTGGTTGTGCACAGTCGTCTCCCTGATTGCCATCGGCGCCATCCTCGTCCAACTGCAAGAAGGGCAGGAACACATCGTCGCCTTCACCCTAAATAAGGCGGAGCAGAATTATGCCGCCACTAAGAGGGAGTGCCTGGGCATCATCTGGTCCTTGGAGCACTTCCAGGCTTACCTCTCTGGCACCCGCGTCACCATCATCACTGACCATCAGTCGCTCCAATGGCTCCCTCAGTCAGACACCCATAACGCCCAGCTCACTAGGTGGAGAGAGACCCTAGAAGAATTTGACTATGAATTCTCCTACCGCCCCGGCAAACTCCACACTAATGCCAATGCCCTCTCCCGCTTCCCCATCCATGCACTTCAGCCCGGATCAGACCTCCTTGTGCAATGGCATAGTAAGGACCGGCCACCATGGACCCAACCCCATCTGTACACCAAGCTGCAGCAACAGGGTGATCATCTTTTCACTCCATCTGTGAACATCGTCCTTGCCCCTGATGCTGCCTGGGACACCATGAGACATCTTCATTCCAGCAACGGGATCCACCTCGGGATGAAAAATCTCCTGCAGATATCCAACATCTATTGGACCCCCAACTCCCCCCAGCTAGCCAAGCAGACTGCCCAATCTTGCCGAGCATGTCCCCTGGGCAAGGACATCACCTGCACATCTGGCCCTTCAGGAAGCATCACTGCCCATAAGCCCTGGCAGTTGCTATCTGTGGATGTGGTGGGGCCCCTACCACCCAAGGCAGGCTATCGGTACATTATCACCTTTGTGGACACCTACTTCTGGTTCCTTATAGAATGCCCAGCCAAAGAACACCACGCCTTCACTGTAGCAGAGGCCCTGGTCCGCCACGTCTTCCTCTACTTTGGAATTCCACAGGCCCTGCGCTTGGACAATGCCCCCGAATTCACTGGCACCATCCGGGAGGAGCTAGCCAATCTATTCAGCTATGGTATATCTCACTCCTCCCTGTATTGGCCACAGGGCAATGGGCTATGTGAAAGGAGCCACTGCACCCTAATGAATCAAATCCGGGCCCGAACAGAGGAGACAAAGACTGAAGACTGGCCAGCCCACATTAAGATCATCCAATGGGGAATGAACTCCTGCCCCAGGGAAGATGGCATTCCCCACACGAATGCATCTTTGGGGAGGCACCTCTCCTCCTTCCTCTACTCCGATGCCTGCAACCACCCTCCACTTCTCCCACGTCCGATCCCTTCCATCATCTTAAGAGGTGACACCACCATCTACAGAATAGCCTAGACCTACATCCAGATGCTATGCCTTCCAGCCCCTACAGGCCAGGCAACATCGTGATGGTGGCAAAATTGCCTGTCCCCCACAAACTCGCCCCACATTTCATGGGCCCCTACACAGTCACCCAAGTCCCAAACACCTTCCAAGTGATTATAGACTATCACAACACCCCCCACACATACAGAAACCGCCACGTCCACCCTTTCAATGCCCCATCCCTCTCTCCTGCCGTCCCCACTTACCCTAACCTCACCTCACCTTCCTCTGCCACCCCAGATCCCCCTCCCGATTCCTACAATTGCTACGTCACTCCCTTCTTCTCCCTCCCCTCCTTTCCCTCTCCACCCTCACCAATGCCACTCCCTGCCACGATGCATCACACCCTCACTGCTACCTTCACCAATGCCGCATCACACCTCAACGCTACCTTCACCAGCGCCGCAACAACCACCCACCCCACCACCCCCATCCTTCCCCACCACCCTGCCTGCCCCCCACCTGCAACCTGCCCTGCCCACACCCACACCACCCCGGACCCAGATGCCCTCAGGTGAACACTACCTCCCCCCGATCGTGACCACACACCCACCAGCACACCGCCAACCCACATCACCACCCACCCCCACCCTCAAAACCACTGTCACCTGTTCTGGCCACCTTTCATGCCCTCCCTTAAAATACATCACCACCCCATCCCCCACCCTTCCACCCTCCCCTCCCAGCTCTCTCACCTCTAACGAAACACCTATCAACTTCATGATACACCAGGCTCAGCCATCTCTCATCTCTATCCCCAGGGTAAACTGATGTGCACCACCCCGGCATAAAAGCACCACCACCTCCCCCCTCGCAAGCATTCAGCCAAGGCCTTCACCACAACTACACCACCACATCATGAAGATCAGGCGCGTCACCTGGGCCCCAGCCTTCAGGGCGAAACACTGCGTCGCGGGCCCCATCACCTACTCCGCCTTCTCCAGGCTGCCACCCAATCTTCCACCCTCTTCATCACCTATGCCCCTCGCTATGACCCAGACAATTGACCGACCGCTGCACCACTCTCCTACAACACCTGACGCTGGCACACAGCACTAACACCACCCACACATACTACCTCCGGGCACAGGGATGTGACTTTTTCCACAACGACGGTGGTGAAATGATAACAGCAGACAATGACACAACACCCCCAGGAGGCGACAACAGAGGGTTAGATGCAGTGTATGGGGTGTCCATGCCATATGGGCACAAGTCCTGGGTAGCCATGCGCCCCTACTCCCCGAAACTGACCTGACCTGTACACCTCAGCCCTGGCGCACTACCTTCTTGCCAGCTCGGCCTGCATCAGGATCGGGGTGGAGCTGAACCTTACACTTTTTACAGCCCCTTGGAGATGGCCTCAAGCCACTCCAGTTTAGATATGGCCTCCAGCTGCTCCACATCAGAGACGGCCTCCAGCCGCTCCACTTCAGAGATGGCCTCCAGCCACTCCACATCAGAGACGGCCTCAAGCCACCCCATGGAAGAGACAGCCTCAAGCCGCTCCTCAAAAAGAGATGGAGCCTCAAGCCACTCCTCAAAAAGAGACGGCCTCAAGCCACTCCACCAGGGCTAGCTGTAGGGTGGGTAGCGGTCCTGAGGACAAGACACCGGCAATGGCCTCCTGCTGCACCTACAGACAAGAGATGGCCTCCAGCCTCTCTGTGCCTGCACATCGTCCTCCCATGCCCACCTGCCATAGTACCAGTCCCCAGCCAGGGAGTCCACCACTAACAGCTTGGTGGCAGGGCCCTGCATTGTCCCTGGGGCTACTTTCCCTGCAGCTGGCCCCTGAGGAGGACCTGCCCCTGATGGACCCCTCTCCAGGATGACGACACAGTCCCCTCCTGATGGTGAAGTACCCCAGAGTAGACCCCAGCCCTCGGGTCTCCGACGGCGCCCCCAGCTCCCCGGGGCGAGACCCACCCCACTCCCAGCCAAGGCAACAAGGATCCTCCACCCAGCAGCTCAGAAAGCATCTGAAGTTGTTTGACCCCTACCCTGCCAGTCAGATGTCTGCCCCCAGCCCCCAGCACCCGTGGCCCTTCATCATGCCCACGGGGGATGGCATCAACCTACCTGGACTATAAGTGACTCAGGGGGAGGCGGTGGCTCAGTCGGTAGAGAGGTGGCCTGCAGTCCTAACGGACCCAGGTTCGAATCCCGGCTGGGGCAGGGAACAGTTTAAGGATTTGAATTTTATTAAATCAGGCTTTACTGATCTACCAGAAGACCCGCCGACATGTAAAAATACCCCCGCTAATACCAATACACCAGTTCTGTATGAGACAGCCCTAGCATGTATTCAATATGGACGGTGGGTGTTAGCGCCGAAGTGGTGACATGTAGAGGTGTATGGTATGTAGGAGGACTGCTGGGCCTTGATAGCAGGCTGTGAAGCCTATGCCCAGAGTCGGACACAAAAAAAAAAAAAAAAAAAGGTGTGGATCAGTATGTGGACATACAGTAGAGTGCCGAAAGTGGATTCATTAACCTGTAAGCTTCGAAACACCCATATCTGGACATTCCTGAATGAGTGCGATACACTCACATGTGGCCCGGACCTACTTCCCAAAGTGGGACAGATTGTAGGTCACAGCGACACCTGTCAACCCCTTCTCACAGTCTCCCCGGTCAGTCACCTGCCAGTCACAATGGGGGGTGGATGTAGCAAGCAGTGACGGGAGTATTCTACCTCAAACCATACTGTTGCAATACATGCTATGTTCTACGTTATATTTTTATGGCTAGAAGAGTCTGAGTGTATAAAAAATAAATAAATAATAACTAAGAAATTATATATATATATATATATATATATATATATATATATATATATATATATATATATATATAATATTTCAGGTTCTTCAAATTCGTGTAGTTTTCCCGAGGAAAATGAACTTGTGTCATTTTCCTCAGGTAAATGACACGAGTTTGTAAATAATATCAATCATAAAACAAAATGATAAAAAACCCTCGATTCATTTCCATAGCCAACCACCTCTCTTTGTCATCATTCAGTCGTTTACCACTGAGCTACCACGGCCCTTGGAAATGAAAGACATTCAAACCATAGTTTCCCATATGCCTTTCATTGAAAAAAAAAAAAAAAGTATAATGAGACTCTTCATCCATTTCGCGATTTACACCTAACTATTATCTTATGTACAGTTATGCGTCTATATGACGACCATAAACCTGTAATCCTTATCCATGCTTATTACTTTCAGTACTGTACAGTTTCAAATGAATGTGAGGAAGGCAGGATAATTTACCTGAACCTTGACCCCGCTTTATTGAAACCACCCTTATATAAGCCACCACAGTATAATAATGACAGCATTTTGGCCAGCTGTTATCCCATCCATATGTATGTGTGCCTATATGACTTGAACATAACTCTTTCATCCATATCCATGTCTTCCGTACTATACAGTGTCAAAGGAATGCGAGGAATGCAGGTGATCTGAAACTTTACCCCGCTAAAGTGACAACCTCGATACATCACCCACAATATTTGAACATTAGGTTTCCTCGACCTCATCCGACAAGAGATTGTAGTCATCTTCTATAATCACATCTCATGAGTATGGAAATAGATTTATTAGACAAAGGAAATAGGTTCAATTCACTCTGCTCACTTGATTCTGGCAGCCCCGCCTTCGTCCGTTTATCCATTACCCTCACCTGCCCTGTGGTGACCTGAGCGAGCCCTTGTCTCCTATCTCCCACCGGTGTTCTCTCTCTCTCTCTCTCTCTCTCTCTCTCTCTCTCTCTCTCTTCATCAGTACATCCCTTTTTTCCCCCTATGATTTGTTTCCATACCCATATCCACGTATTTTTATTGTGTGTGTGTGTGTGTGTGTGTGTGTGTGTGTGTGTGTGTGTTTCAGAGCACGGGCGTTTTGCATGAGGGTCGTGCTGTAGCCAGTGGACTTTTTTCTTGTTTTTCACAGTACACATGAGCTTTTTCATCAGCACTCCCCTTTTTCCCCCAGTGGTTTGTGTTTACACCGACTTACACACTTTAGAGGCTGGTCAGGACACACACACACACACACACACACACACACACACACACACACACATGGCAAATTCTTGGTGTCACTAACTAGCTAACTTGTGAACATACCAGGGCATTTTAGCATGCAATTATCAGGTGTACAGTTATGTCGATGTGTCGGTGTGACTAAAACATCACCCTATCATTCATATCCATGCCATATCCTTATCCACATATTGTTCTTATATTCCACGGTCCACATCAGCCACGTACTTTATCAGTACACTCATTTCCCGATGTGGTTTACATTTGTATAGGTGTATTCAGTTTATTTTAGGGTCTGCTCTGATGCTCCATTATCCCTCACACTCGGTAAATGTAAGATGCTTTATGTCACCAACTTCTCTAACTTCTGTTCACAACTTCGCCATTACCACGGCGTTTTAGGAAAAAAAAAAAAATGTTTACCAGAGGATACACAGATATATGGCGAGTACACTGATATATATTTCATGTTGTTTTGCGAGACCTGAGTTTTGGCGAGATAGCCGCACAGGCAAAGGGTCCCATTCAAGTAAAAACCGCAGCCAACGGGGTAAGTGACCGTGACCAGACAGTGACTTAAAGTGTAGTGTGATAGAAGTAAGGCTCCCATACCCGAAGTAGTGATATTATTACTCAGCGCCCCCCCCTCCCTCTCCCTTGCATCTATGCCAACCTAGAATCCCCCCCCCCCCCGTGTTCCCAGCAACAAGATCAAATCAGTGTGCTTCCCCCCCAGTGATCGTAACAGGGTTGGACATAAGAACTCTCATGTGACCCGGAGCCAGTGATCCTAGAGACTGAATATAAACAACTACCCCAAGGCACCTAGAACCATATTGTGAACTGTACCGCCCCATATTGTGACCTGTACCACCCTGAATTGTGAACTGTGATTGTAACGTATCCTGAGAGATACGTTCACCCCTTTTCAGCAGCCCAAGAAGTGATGAATGAGAAATATTGTGAGACATCCTGTTGCCCTTGTGTAAGCTTAGTGTATATATGTGTAAGGTGTTGCCTTGAGTTTTTATGCCCTGTTCCTCCTATATTTGTAGTATCGCTCTGGTCTTGAAAAGAGCCAAATACTAGGCCAGGCGTTGTTAGGACGGGAAGCCGCCCTAAAAATACCTAGCATAACATATATATATATATATGTTATATATTTGTCCATTACTATTCTTGACCAGTACGGTCAGCAAAAAAATAATTTATTACTGTCGTACAGATTTGTTGGGCTTGTACGGATCGGCCGTGCAAAGTGGGCCAAATCCGAGGAGATCTTCTCTATAATACTGACATGCTGCATCCAGTACTATTACCCGCGGCCATGAGGGAAGACTGCTAACACCGAGGAACGTTTCCCTAGTACTGCTGTACCAGTCCAGTACACCTTCCTTGTGACTCGTGATGTGTGCCAGTCAAACTGCAGTACTGCACTTCCCTCTGATGACAAAGACGACGATGTGACAGCGTGTGAATATGAGGGATTGATGAGGGAGGCTGAGGCAGAGGGGCCTCCTCAGGATCCTGAAGACCCTCCTTCTCCAGGGTGTCAGTAGGACCTTTTACACCTTCAGAAACCCCTTCTCCTTCCCCTCCAAGCCCAGTGTTACTCTCTGTAAAGGTTGTTAAAATCCTAGCTGTGTCAAAATGTTAAGTTGAACTTGGGGGAAACTACTTCAAGGCATGTCTTACATTATTAATTTTTCCCATGAGGTCTGTTGGTTGTCCAATACGAATTTAGTCCAGTACGGTAGTACTGTCTGACAAAAATACCATACTGGATGCGAGGGTACTGTGTGTATATATGTCTACATCTCTCTCTCTCTCTCTCTCTCTCTCTCTCTCTCTCTCTCTCTCTCTCTCTCTCTCTAATATATATTATATCATCATCAGCCGTTGAGGTCCACTGCAGGACCGGCCTATCCCTACCAAACCAGGGACAATACATCCAATGTATCTCTACCCAGTGGCTTAGGTTGTCTGGTAGAGACTTTATGTAGAGTGAGAAGTGCTTGTGATTGTGAATGTAGTGTTGTAGTGGCTTTGGATGTGTGTGTAGTCTGTGAACCAAGTGTAATCTGCCCGTGCTAAGCCAACTCGGTGCAGGCATACTAGTATCCGACACTGGTACAACCACAGCACCCCTTATGTCCGCCAAAGTAGTTAGCGGCTCAGTGAACGCTTCGTAAAGTTTTTCCAACTCTGGCCGGAGGCGAACCCGCATCCACCAGTGTGCAAAACGCACAATCTACCACTGAACCACAGAGGATCCATATGTGCTGTATATATATATATATATATATATATATATATATATATATATATATATATATATATATATATATATATATATATATATATATATATATATATATATATATATATATATATATATATATATATATATATATATATATATATATATATATGTATATATGTATATATACATATATATATATATATATATATATATATATATATATATATATATATATATATATATATATATATATATCATCTCATCTCATCAGCCGTTTGTGTGTCCACTGCAGGACCGGCCTATCCCAACAGAAGTGGGGACGATACAGCCAATGTATCTCTACCAAGTGGCTTGGGCTGTCTAGCAGAGATTGTATGTAGGGTGGGAAGTGCTTGTAAGTGTAATTGTAGTATTGGAGTGGCTTTGGATGTGTGTGTAGTCTGTGAACCAAGTGTATCGTCCCACCTTAAGCCAACTGGGTGCAAGCATACTAGTATGCGACTCTGTTTCAACGACAGCACCCCTCATGTCCGCCAAAGTAGTTAGCAGCTCAGTGAATGCTTCGCAAAGTTTTAACAACTCTGGTGGGAGGCGAACCCGCATCCACAGCGTGCAAAACGCAAAATCTACCACTGTACCACAGAGGCTCCATATATACTGTATATATATATATATATATATATATATATATATATGGAGAGAATGGATAATGAGCGATTGGTGAAAAAGATAACTAGATCTGATGTGAGAGGTGTAAGGCTGAGAGGAAGACCACGAATAGGATGGATGGACAGTGTGAAGAGAGCGCTGGATGCGAGAGGGATGTCTGTTGAGCAAGGAAGAGTGGCTGTGCGTGACAGAAATAAATGGAGAGAAATTGTGAATGAATAAGTGATGACGCAGCCCTGAGGGGATATTCTCCCGCATTTGGTCTGATCAGCTGATCAGGTCAGGTGCAGGTAAGGATGGGTCTGTTATGATGTGGCAGGGGTAAACCAGTTCTGCTGTCGGGCCCTGCTGCGGATGTCACTGATTGCATTGCCCAGTTGACCCTTGTGCGGTGTGGTGCGGTGAGGATCTGTCCGTTCTCCCTTTTGGGGCTAAGATGCGAATGAATGTGTTTGAATGGATGAGTAAATGGAGAGTGAGTCGTCCTGTCTCGGCTACCTCCCTTTCCTTGGGGGAAGCAGCCTAGGTATATAGATAGATAGATATATATATATATATTGTTACGGAACAGAGAAAGATAATGTACACTTTAAGTGAGAATACGAAGAGTCACTACTGTCCCGTAAAGTTCCAGGTTCAAAACAAAAGAGTTAGGTAAAATTACAAGTTAAAGTTTAATGCTCAAACTAACAACAAAACATTCAGAACTCATAAGGATAATGTAATGGCAAATAAACAGGTTAAATATATGGTTAACTGCAATAGCCTCTATTAACACGAAATTAGCAAGAGTAAATTTATCAAAGTCAGCCCTGATAAAATGAGATACCAGATAATACTCAGTGAATGCCAGATAAATAATTACAGATACAAACTATTATAAAAAATGACTGACATAAAGAACCCTACATGAATTACAAAAACTTCACTAGGCCTACAAATTAAACTTATGCTATACAGTACAAGAAAAAATGCAACAACAGTTATACTCAAATTACACACAGCTGCTAGATGGTTGGAGACTTCTTGAGCACTCACAATAATAATATCTGTACAGGGGAGGACAGAGATGTGAACAAAATGAGGAGCAGATCTAAGTGGCAATGATGCAGAGACTGAGCTCATTATATAGGGGCCAGGAGAGCTTGATACAACTTGTAATAAGGACGCACAAATGAAGCCATGGGGACAAAGAGATGACAATCCCGCAAAGTATAACAGAGATGTCGACTTACTCTACTATAACGGTAGAAGGGGGGAACTGAGGCAGAACACGCTCGTGATCAAACGTGCAGCATACTGTGCGTTAAAATTACACAAAGGATGATGAAATCATAGGCTATGTAACACCTCCCCACAAAGAAAAAAGAAATTTACAAAGGAAATTTCTTATTACTCTAAAACAATCTGTACATGGCATTACAGAACATGCAAATGTCTTTCCTAATGTTACAAAACATGAGATCTCCCTAGCACGTTCAGTCATAGGTACTTGCCAGTATCCCTTTAACAAATCAAACTTACTTATGTACCTAGCCTTTCCGATCTTGTCTATGCAATCTTCTACACGAGGGAGAGGGTAAGTGTCTGTTTTAGTTATCTGATTAACACGTCTGTAGTCGATGCAAAGCCTCTGTGACCCACCTGGCTTAGGGACCAGAGTGACAGGAGAACTCCACTCGCTCTGACAGGGCTCAATCATCTTGTGGTCCAACAGGTAGCCAAGCTCCTGCTGGATAAGAGGAACTTTCACTGGGTTCACACGGTAAGGAGGCAGTTTAATTGGCTTTGCGTCTCCAACATCGACATCATGCAACAACACAGTAGTTCTTCCTGGAGTGGCACGGAACACTTGCGGGTACTCCTGCAGTAATGCCGAAAACTCCTGCCTTTCCTTGGGAGGTAGATGAAAGCTTAGTCTGGAGATCATTCATGATATCAGGATTCTTCCCCAAACTATCACTCAGGCTCATACTGCATGGGAGAACTTCACTTTCGCAGACTCGGGTGGAACAGCTACAGTGCAGACTGGATTATTTTCGTCCCGCCTGTGATATAACTTTAGCATGTTGATGTGACATAGTTGCTTGTTCTTTCTACGATCTGGTGTGGCGATGACATAGTTGACATCACTGAGTTTCTTCTCCACGAAATAAGGGCCACTAAACTTGGCTTGAAGAGGTTGCCCATGAACTGGTAGCAGAATCAAAACCTGATCTCCTGGCTGAAAGTGGCGTAACCTGGACTTCTTGTCATACCAAGTCTTCATCTTCTCCTGAGCAGCTCCTAAATTCTCTCTCGCCAGCTGTAAAGCAGTGGACAGCCGTTCTTTGAACTTCATCACATACTCCAGCAGGTTGACGTCATCTTCCTCCGACAGCCAGCATTCCTTGAGTAACTTAAGGGGTCCTCTTACTTTATGGCCAAACAGTAGTTCAAAAGGTGAGAAGCCCAGTGATTCATTTGGAGATTCTCTTGCGGCCAACACAACGAATGGTAGACCTATATCCCAGTCTTTCTGATGTTCCAAACAGTATTTCTTGAGCATTGATTTGAGTGTTTGATGATATCTCTCCAACGCTCCTTGGGTCTGGGGATGGTAAGCTGAAGACGTGATCTGGGTGATGCCCAACTCTTTCAGAGACTGCTTGAAAACGTTTGACATGAAATTACTTCCCTGGTCTGACTGTACCTCCTTAGGCAGACCAAACTTTGTGAAGAACCCCAGCATTTCCTTAACCACGTTCTTTGCTGAGATGTTTCTAAGTGGAATGGCTTCAGGATAACGAGTAGCCATATCAATCATGGTCAACACATAAGAAAATCCTGAAGAAGTCTTAGGAAGAGGGCCCACAATATCCACCAACACACGGGTGAAAGGCGCCTCAAAAGGAGGAATGGGAACTAAAGGTGCAACCTTTTCGGTCTGATTACACTTCCCCACAACTTGACAGGTGTGACAACACTTACAATACCAGGAAACATCCCTGAAGATACCTGGCCAGTAGAAGTGTTTCAAAATGCGTGCCACAGTCTTCCTCACTCCAAGGTGTCCTGCCAAACTGGAATCATGAGCCACTCGAATGATATCCTGCCTACAAACACGAGGGATGACAACTTGATGTACAACCTCCCATTCACAGTCGGCTGATGCTGTTGGGGGTCTCCACTTCCTCATAAGTACTCCTGACTTTACATAATAACAAGTAGAAGCACCGGCTGACTCTTCTTCACTGTAAGCAGAGTTAGCTAGACCTTTCAACTCAGGGTCAGCAACCTGCAACTCAACCAACTCTTGACAGAGACAAATTATCAACACTACGGGGTACTGCCTCATCTGGTGAGTGGTCCAAATTAGCAAGAAAAGTGTCAGCTAGGATAACATCATCATCATCATTATCCTCTAAATCACCAGTAACTTTAGACTTAGCCCTAGTGACAGCACATGCAGGGAACACATCAGGGACATCACAATCCTGGGACGCAGCCACTGGCTCACTAGACAACTGAGGAGCTGGACACACTTGACTTCCACCAATATCATTTCCAAGTAAGAAAGTTACACCTGACATTGGGAGTGTCTCAACCAACCCAACCATAACGGAACCATTAACAAAACCAGACTCTAAAATTCACTCTGCACAGAGGGACAGAGAAGTAATTATTCCCTACACCTTGTAAGATTACAGTTTCATCAGAGGAATTAACATTAGAGCCTAGAACACTGGTCAGCATAAGGGATTGGCAAGCACCTGTATCACGATATATTTTAACTGATTTCCTGTCATTACTGTCCAGAGGACTGACAAAACCATCAGACAGGAAATTAGCACATGAACTCTTGAGAGTGTCACCCACGTTGCTGCTCAAAGAGGAGCTCCATCATGAGAATTTAAGTTACCCCTCAAAGCAGGTTCAGTTAACTCAGTTAAAGAATTCTGGGAACTCTCAAGAGTGGACACTAGACCAATTGACTGAATATTTAAAGACTCCTTTTTGTTCACATCACGCTGTCTCCTGAAACATCTCTCCGTAGTATGACCAAGCTTACTACAATAAGTACATTTACTTTTCTGAAATCTAGAGGTGAAGCTGGTATTTACTTCCTGAGAAACATCATCTTTATTCTCTTTCCTGTTACCTGTACTCTGAGTAGGGGCAACGTACTTACTCTCAGCTTTCCCTTTTTCTCTAGAATATCTCTTGTGAGTGAGAACATACTCATCAGCTAAAACTGCAGCATCAGACAAATTATCTATTCTTTTCTCATCAAGATATAGGCTTACATCTTTACTAATACACCTTTTGAAATCCTCCAGCAAAATCATCTGCTTAAATTTACCAAAATCAGAATCCACATTCTTAGAATTTAACCACTGCTCTAATAGATCTTCTTTGATTTTTGCATACTCAACATGGGATTGCTTATCTTGCTTGTAAGTTGTCCTAAATTTTACTCTATAGGCTTCAGGAACAAGCTCATAGGCCTTAAGAATCAAGCTCTTAACTACATCATAATTATCAGATTGATCCTGAGGCAAAGATGCATAAGTTACTTGAGCTTTACCGATGAGAACAGTTTGAAGGCGTACTGTCCAATACTCCTTAGGCCAATTAAAACCTGTAGCTACCCTCTCAAACAACTGAAAATACTTTGTTAAATCAGATTCATTAAAAGGAGGGACAAGTTTAACATTTTTAGCCACATCAAAATCATCAGAGCAAGATGATCCAGTTCCACCTTGTTTCATGCGATACTCATGGTCTGCTTGAATCCTGGCAAGTTCAACTTGTGCCTGTATCTGTGCCTCCTGAATCCGAGCCTGAGATTCCGCCTCCTTAGCCTGAGACTCAGCCTCCTTGGCACGTGCTTGAAATTCAGCCTCCTTAGCCTTAGCCTCCTGCAGGGCTAGCTGTAACTTAGCTAATTCAATCTGCGTTTGCTCATTTGGAGGAGTTACATTCAACAAGCTTTTATTAATCATGCCAACAATTTGATCTTTAGAATGATGAGAGTGAACTGCAATTCCCAATTCTTGAGCAACAAGCTTAAGTTCATTCTTTGTTCTGTTTTCTATATCACACACTGTTTGCACATTTGACAAAAAATCCCTGGCTTCATCAAGTGTAGAAATAGTAGCCATCATGAATATATCACAGTCACAAAATATCAAACAATATCCTTATGATAATATCCTGAATATCCTGATATGAGGTCGCCAAATTTATGTTACGGAACAGAGAAAGATAATGTACACTTTAAGTGAGAATACGAAGAGTCACTACTGTCCCGTAAAGTTCCAGGTTCAAAACAAAAGAGTTAGGTAAAATTACAAGTTAAAGTTTAATGCTCAAACTAACAACAAAACATTCAGGACTCATAAGGATAATGTAATGGCAAATAAACAGGTTAAATATATGGTTAACTGCAATAGCCTCTATTAACACGAAATTAGCAAGAGTAAATTTATCTAAGTCAGCCCTGATAAAATGAGATACCAGATAATACTCAGTGAATGCCAGATAAATAATTACAGATACAAACTATTATCAAAAATGACTGACATAAAGAACCCTACATGAATTACAAAAACTTCACTAGGCCTACAAATTAAACTTATGCTATACAGTACAAGAAAAAATGCAACAACAGTTATACTCAAATTACACACAGCTGCTAGATGGTTGGAGACTTCTTGAGCACTCACAATAATAATATCTGTACAGGGGAGGACAGAGATGTGAACAAAATGAGGAGCAGATCTAAGTGGCAATGATGCAGAGACTGAGCTCATTATATAGGGGCCAGGAGAGCTTGATACAACTTGTAAGAAGGACGCGCAAATGAAGCCATGGGGACAAAGAGATGACAATCCCGCAAAGTATAACAGAGATGTCGACTTACTCTACTATAACGGTAGAAGGGGGGAACTGAGGCAGAACACGCTCGTGATCAAACATGCAGCATACTGTGCGTTAAAATTACACAAAGGATGATGAAATCATAGGCTATGTAACAATATATATATATATATATATATATATATATATATATATATATATATATACATACATTGTTACGGAACAGAGGAAGATAAACTACACTTTAAGTGAGAATGCTAAGAGTCACTACTGTCCTGTAAAGTTCCAGGTTCAAAACAAAAGAGTTAGGTAAAATTACAAGTTAAAGTTTAATGCTCAAACTAACAACAAAACATTCAGGACTCATAAGGATAATGTAATGGCAAATAAACAGGTTAAATATATGGTTAACTGCAATAGCCTCTATTAACACAAAATTAGCAAGAATAAATTTATCTAAGTCAGCCCTGATAAAATGAGATACCAGATAATACTCAGTGAATGCCAGATAAATTATTACAGATCCAAACTAGTATCAAAAATGACTGACACAAAACCCAACATCAATCAAAAAAGACCTCACCAGGCCCAAGAACCAACCTTATGCTACACAGTACAAGAAAAAATGCAATAACACTTATACTCAAATTACACACAGTTGCTAGATGTTTGGAGATTTCTTGAGCACTCACAATAATAATAACTGTACAGGGGAAGACAGAGATGTGAACAAAATGAGGAGCAGATCTAAGTGGCAAAGATGCAGAGACTGAGCTCATTATATAGGGACCGGCAGAGCTTGATACAACTTGTAAGAAGGACGCGCAAATGAAGCGATGGGGACAAACAGTTGACAATCCCGCACTGAATAACAGAAAGGACGACTTACTCTACTATAACGGTAGAAGGGGGGGACTGAGGCAGAACACGCTCGTGATCAAACATGCAGCATACTGTGCGTTAAAATTACACAAAGGATGATGAAATCATAGGCTATGTAACACCTCCCCACAAAGAAAAAGAAATTTACAAAGGAAATTTCTTATTACTCTAAAACAATCTGTCTAAAGTCTAGATAAGCAATCTGCAATAACATTTTCTTTCCCCTTGACATGTTGTATGTCTAATGAATACTCCTGAAGAAGTAGACTCCATCTTGTCAATCTCTGATTTTTATCTTTAAACTTACTAAGGAATTTCAGTGGGTTGTGATCGGTATAAATGACTATGGGGTCAAAACCAGAACACAAATAAAATGAAAACTGCTGTAAACCCAAAATCAAGGCCAAAAGCTCTTTCTCAATAGTTGAGTAGTTCTTTTGAGGTGGAGTGAACTTCTTACTGTAATAAGATACAGGATGTTCAATACCCTGATCATCCTCTTGCAGCAAAACAGCCCCAGCTCCTGTATCACTTGCATCAAAAGCCATCTTAAAAGGCTTAGCAAAATTTGGAGTAGCGAGCACTGGCTGACTTAATAGAATAGCTTTAAGTTTGTTGAAAGAGGATTCACAGTTATCGGTCCAGACAAATTCAACTCCCTTTTTCAGTAGGTCTGTAAGTGGTGATACAAGAATAGAAAAGTTAAGAACAAATCTCCTGTAATAACCTACCATTCCCAAAAATCTTTGTAGCTCTTTCCTACTTTTAGGTCTGGGAAGATCACTTATAACCTGAACCTTAGCTCCTGGTGGTGCAACATGTCCATCACCAATTACATACCCAAGGTACTGAACTTTAGCTTGACCAAACTCACACTTTGATAAATTAGCTACAAGATTAGCCTGAACCAAACGCTCAAGAAATTTACTGACATGGCATAGGTGATCTTTCCAGTTGTCACTGAAGATTAATACATCATCAATATAAACAACACACCCTGCCAAACCCTCTGTTACAATATTCATGAGCTTCTGAAATGTGGCTGGTGCATTCTTCATACCATACGGCATTACAGAACATGCAAAAGCCTTTCCTAGTGTTACAAAACATGAGATCTCCCTAGCACGTTCAGTCATAGGTACTTGCCAGTATCCCTTTAACAAATCAAACTTACTTATGTACCTAGCCTTTCCGATCTTGTCTATGCAATCTTCCACACGAGGGAGAGGGTAAGTGTCTGTTTTGGTTATCTGATTAACACGTCTTTAGTCAATGCAAAGCCGCTGTGACCCACCTGGCTTAGGGACTAGAGTGACAGGAGAACTCCACTCTCACTGACAGGGCTCAATCATCTTGTGGTCCAACAGTTAGCCAAGCTCCTTCTTGATGAGAGGAACTTTCACTGGGTTCACACGGTAAGGAGGCAGTTTAATTGGCTTTGCGTCTCCAACATTGACATCATGCATCAACACAGTGGTTCTTCCTGGAGTGGCACGGAACACTTGCGGGTACTCCTGCAGTAATGCCGAAAACTCCTGCCTTTCCTTGGGAGGTAGATGAGAAAACTTAGTCTGGAGATCATTCATGATATCAGGATTCTTCCCCAAACTATCACTCAGGCTCATGCTGCATGGGAGAGCTTCACTTGCAAACTCGGGTGGAACAGCTACAGTGCAGACTGGATTATTTTCGTCCCGCCTGTGATATAACTTTAGCATGTTGATGTGACATAGTTGCTTGTTCTTTCTACGATCTGGTGTGGCGATGACATAGTTGACATCACTGAGTTTCTTCTCCACGAAATAAGGACCACTAAACTTGGCTTGAAGAGGTTGCCCATGAACCGGTAGCAGAATCAAAACCTGATCTCCTGGCTGAAAGTGGCGTAACCTGGACTTCTCATCATACCAAGTCTTCATCTTCTCCTGAGCAGCTCCTAAATTCTCTCTCGCCAGTTGTAAAGCAGTGGACAGCCGTTCTTTGAACTTCATCACATACTCCAGCAGGTTGACATCATCTTCCTCCGACAGCCAGCATTCCTTGAGTAGCTTAAGGGGTCCTCTTACTTCATGGCCAAACAGTAGTTCAAAAGGTGAGAAGCCCAGTGATTCATTTGGAGATTCTCTTGCGGCAAATACAACGAATGGAAGACCTTTATCCCAGTCTTTCTGATGTTCCAAACAGTATTTCTTGAGCATCGATTTGAGTGTTTGATGATATCTCTCCAACGCTCCTTGAGTCTGGGGATGGTAAGCTGAAGACGTGATCTGGGAGATGCCCAACTCTTTCAGAGACTGCTTGAAAACATTCGACATGAAATTACTTCCCCGGTCTGACTGTACCTCCTTAGGCAGACCAAACTTTGTGAAGAACCCTAGCATTTCCTTAACCACGTTCTTTGCTGAGATGTTTCTAAGTGGAATGGCTTCAGGATAACGAGTAGCCATATCAATCATGGTCAACACATAAGAAAATCCTGAAGAAGTCTTAGGAAGAGGGCCCACAATATCCACCAACACACGGGTGAAAGGCGCCTCAAAAGGAGGAATGGGAACTAGAGGTGCAACCTTTTCGGTCTGATTACACTTTCCCACAACTTGACAGGTGTGACAAGACTTACAATACCAGGAAACATCCCTGAAGATACCTGGCCAGTAGAAATGTTTCAAAATGCGTGCCACAACATATATATATATATATATATATATATATATATATATATATATATATATATATATATATATATATATATATATATATATATATATATATATATATATATATATATATATATATATATAAATCATCTCATCTCATCAGCCGTTTGTGTGTCCACTGCAGGACCGGCCTATCCCAACAGAAGTGGGGACGATACAGCCAATGTATCTCTACCAAGTGGCTTAGGTTGTCTTGTAGAGATTGTATGTAGGGTGGGAAGTGCTTGTAAGTGTAATTATAGTGTTGGAGTGGCTTTGGATGTGTGTGTAGTCTGTAAACCAAGTGTAATCGGCCCATGCAAGCCGACTGGGTGCAAGCATACTTTATAGTATGTGACACTGGTTCAATCACAGCATCCCTTGAGTCCGCCAATGCAGTACGTGGCCTGAAGAACGCTCCCAAAGTTTATTGCCCTGGCGGTGCGCGAACCCTCGTTCTTCAGTGTAATATATATATATATATATATATATATATATATATATATATATATATATATATATATCATCGTCAGCCACTGAGTATCCATTGCAGGACTGGCCTATCCTGGCTGAAGCCGAGACGATACAGCCAATGTATCTCTACCAAGTGGCTTAGGCTGTCTAATAGAGATTGTGTGTAGGGTGAGAAGTGCTTTAAAGTGTAACTGTTGTGTTGGAGTGGCATTGGATGTGTGCGTAGTCTGTGAACCAAGTGTCATCGGCCTGCACAAGCCGACTGGGTGCAAGCATACTTTGTAGTGTGTGGCACTGGTTCAACCACAGCACCCCTTGTATCCAAATATCTCTCATCTCATCTCATCAGCTGTCTGTGTGTCCACTGCAGGACTGGCCTATCCCTACCGAATTGGGGATGATACAGTCAATGTACCTCTGCTAAGTGGCTTAGGCTGTCTAGCAGAGATTGGTTGTAGGGTGAGAAGTGCTTTTAAGTGTAATTGTAGTGTTGGAGTGGCTTTGGATGTGTGTGTAGTCTGTGAACCAAGTGTAATCGGCCGGCTCAAGCCGACTGGGTGCAAGCATACTTTATAGTATGCGACACTGGTTCAACCACAGCACCCCTTGTGTCCGCCAATGCAGTAGGTGACCTGAAGAACACTTCCAATGTTTATTACCCTGGCGGGGAGCGAACCCTCGTTCATCAGTGTACGAAAAAGCACATTTTACCACTGTACCACGGAGGCTCCTTCCATATATCTATCTATCAATCTATCTATCTATCTCCATCCATCCATCATCCCATCCCACGTTGCCCCATGAGGAGCGTAGAAGCCCGGGGCTAAGCAAGTTGGTCCTGACATTTAAGATGAGAGTGACCAGCCTCACTCATCCCTGAGTGGCATAACATGAACAATAAACCCCAATCATCCCTTGGATATTAACGTTCACCGGCTCAATCCGACTGGAGCTCCGTAATTACCCAGTAAACCACCAGGCGCCATAATTTGGTCATATGGTTACCACCTGGCGTTGTTAATGGTTTCCTGCTGTACAGAAAACCATTTGACTTGTCACTCAGTGTAGAGTCACACACAGGCAGAAGAAAAAGGAATGAATGAAGGAAAGAAAGGCAGAAGAGGGGGTAGAAAGTCACCCTTAGGCAGAAGGATGAGGAAAGAATGAAGTAAAGAAAGAAAGAAGAGGAAGGAATTAGATAAGGGAGGAGGAGAGGAAATGGCAGACACCCAAGTGCAGCACTACATCGAGTGAGTGGATGGTGAGCACCCCCACCTGCCACCGATATATATATATATATATATATATATATATATATATATATATATATAGAGAGAGAGAGAGAGAGAGAGAGAGAGTAAATATTATATAAATATGTAAATAGATAGGTAGATAGATAGATGCAGAGATAGATACATGGAAGTAATGTAAATTTTAAATATCTATGGTGCAACCCCCTATAACTGGCGGTGAATCCCCCAGTGCACCCCTCCTGTTTTTTTTTTTCATTACTTGTTCCATCATTGTTACTTAATCCAATCATAATAATGGGGACAGAGGTTATCATGATGACACAGGGAAGTGGTTATTTTCGTGTCCGTAAACAAGAGCTTGGTTAGAAATGCAAAAATTAGGTATTTTCAATTCTTAAAGCTGTCTAGACAGAGAACCATAGGTCATGAATGTCAGTGATACAGAGTGACCAAAGTTTAGAGGCGATCCCACTGCTTATCCCGCAAAAAGAAAATACATAGATTAGTTATACTCCAAACAACTGGGATTTCATATTTTCATAACTGTATAATGAATATTGAATGAGCCCTATAATTTTATCAAGTATCCCCCTCTCAAGTCAAACTTATTTATATATCAGGACTAAAATTAAAACCTGGTTGGATTTGTGAATGAAGGACAGCCAAGCACTGCTGTCTGACAAAACGTAGACAAATTATTTGAGTGTCATCAATGTTATTGTTCACTATTAGTTGTATCCTGCTTCTGTGGTAATTTCCAACCATTTGATATTAGAGGATGGTACAATGATGCATAATAGACATGCCCCACTGGGAACCATGTTAGCAGTTCTCCTGTGATTTTTTTTTTTTTTTTTTTTACTCCTTCAGTGTAGGAGATCCTTAATGAGATGAAGAAAATAGCCTAAAAGAATTTGCCTTCCAAAACATAGCAAAATAATTTGTCTTAACATGCAAAGTCTGTGAATACTAGTTTCTACCGTTTCGATAATAAAGGTCGTTCCTAAAGTAATTACAGTCTTCTGGTGGTGGCCAGAACGAAATGCAAAAAAATAACCAAGATCTCTGAAATTGTTTAGGCAATATTCAAAGAACTCCACATTCCACATGAAAATACTTTTGTTGTCTCCGTATACCTAATATTAGGGGACTTTTGGCATGACTCAAAATTTTTTACGGATTTTTACCTGTGACATTGAAATTAAGGTCAAGGTATTTATAGTAAACAGATCATGTTCACTCATAAACCAGTACCCACAGACTGTGATCAAAATCGGCCAAATACTTTCCGATCAAGCACTTTCAGGAATGATGCAGCAATTTTTATTTTCCTCAGTATCTCAAAAAGTGATTGCTGGGTATCAATACCCATACATACATGCTATATACTGGAGCATTTGCAAAGCAATCGATTCAGTAGTTTTTGCTGCGCAGGAGAGCAAAAACTTAAAAAAATGACATAGAAAGCGCTAGTGTGATGCTAGTGCTGGGGGAAAAAACATTGTGCCAAAAGAAGTCTGCAACCAAGATACATCGCTCATGCAAATTCCAGGTCTCTACTCGAACAGTCTCGGAATACCAGATCTCTAGATCTCCCTCCCCCCCCCAAAAAAAAAAAAAATCTACATTATCAATAAGAACTCCACAGAATGTGGAGTTCTTACTTATAGTGAGAGGGGATTTTTTTTCTTTTTTTAATGTGGTGGGTGGAAAAAAAAAATGGACTGATATAGATACCAGCGAGTGAGCGATGTTCACTCTCAGTTAAGTATGGAAATGAGTGGCCCGGTATTGACCCGGCCTTGCCCGACCCGAGCGTCAGGCTAAGCAGATGCTAATAAGTTTATTCCTTTTTCTTTAATGCGAGAATGACCCAGAGGCCAGAAGCTCGCAAAATTGTTCCCCCCCCCAAAAAAAAAAAGATAACAGAGAACCAAATCCAAGATACGTTCATTTCATGATGCCAAGACACATTGAAAGACTGGACAAAACAGGCAGTGGAAAATACAGACAGAGGAAGACAGTTCCAGAGCTGACTTGTTGCATACATAAAGGACTGGGAGTAACAGTTAACTCTTGCATTAGAGCTGGACAGAAAAGGGATTAGAGTTTGTTGCTAGACAGGTGCTACGCGCTCGCCGTACTGGTGGAGGGATCGAAGCAGACAATTCAGAGGAGCAGTGACCATTGAAGTAGTGATAGAAAAGAGATGAAAATGCAACAGTGCAGCGAAGAGAGAGAGACTAAAGGAAGCCAGTAAATGGAGGAGAGATAATGAGATGAAAAGCCTTTGACCCCACGTTGTTGAAAAGAGCTGTATGTGGGTAGCCTCCCCTTACATGAGAGCCCAAGGTAATCTCAGTGTTCATAAGGTTCCCTCTTTAATGCAGATTGTTCTAAAGGGAATCTGTTTACCTTATTCCGTCAGAGAGGATGTGTCCTGATTTGATAAATATCGCCTGGAGATTGACAGATTAAAATAAGAAAAATAAAATAGAGTATTAAGTTCTGTCAAGACTTGCCCTTGGTCTAGTGGGGAGAAGTATATATATACTGTATATTATTAAATCATATTCCGGTTGGGATTTGGCACTGAGAATTTCAAAGTCTTAAATGATGCGTGAACAGATGCTGTGTCTATTTCAAGTGGTAGTCTAATGATAGTTATTCTATTTTTCATCTTTACCTTTTCCTTTTCTACCCATGTCCTTGTCAGTCATATTAATGGGGTCTGTGATAATGCTGATGATGATGATTATGATCATGATCATGAGATGATACTGATGATGACCTTGACGATTACACACAGATCCAGATATACACGGAAGCTGATATCTATGGTAACATCGTGCATATATGGCTCGAACAAAAGATATCAGATGATTTCTCATTATTCTCTCCGACAAGGAGAGTAAATTGTCATCCCTGTTTGTTTCTTTGTTTATTTGTTAGCAGGATTACTCAAAAATTAAAAGAGAAATTTGGGCCAAATTTGGTTGGCAGTCAGCCCATGCCCCAGGGAACAATCGATTAATTTTGGGGACCGATTCGGATCGAATTACAGATTCTGGATCCGGAAAACACTTTCTTGCGAAACCTTAATCTATGATGAGAAAACCTATTCCATTATTAAGAGTGGTTTGGAAATTACGTTCCCCTCGTCGGAGAGATGCGCTCCGCTGAGGGTCCCTTTAATATGTGTATAGTTTTAACTGAACACACCATTTTATCCTCTAAAAAATGCATCAAACACCTACATGTCCATAATCTTAAAAAATCTCCATCTGTTGATTAATGAGGATCTTGTGTATGTGAAGATTGATGAATATATATTGTAGAATAAGTGGTAATACGTATCTTCTGAAGTCGCACCACTCACTGTACAGAATAAAATATATAAGCAGACATCCTGGTTGCAACAGACAAGTTTATTAGAAACGATAGCTCATCTTTTTCATGGTAATAAATACGGTAATTATCTCATTAAAGGTTAGCATTTACCTTTTCCTTTCCCATAATGCTGTACATTATCATCACTAAATTTTGATATATTCATTCTACCCTGAAGCTCAGTAGCCCGTCCAAATGTGTGCAGTTTGTGTCGACAGGATCTACATAAATTGTTTCCGCAGGCGCCATAATTAGAAGTCCTGTATAGGAGGGGATGAAATTGTTTGCCTACAGTTTCACGGTGCCTTCTCCAAACTTGGGACTTGTCCGTCACTTTCCTTCCTGATCCATAATATCTATGGGCAAAGAAACATAAGAGACCTGTCTCATCGTAATAAAATTAGCTGATAAAGAAAGTAAGAAATACATTAGGTGAAATATTAAGCGAACATTTGTTCCTGACTGTACAAGGTATGTATGGGTGGGAAGGAATAACAAGAACTTCATTATTTTCCTAATGGCCCGGAATACACAGAAACCATGACAAGTTCTCTGAGAATGGGCTCTGTGTAATCCAAAACGTTGAAGAAATAAAAAAAAATTAAGCTCTTTCCTGTTTTTCCCTCCCTCCCATTCTTATCCATTTGCCAAAATGAACCAGTCATAATGTACAAGGTATGTCATTATCACAGTGAACAGTACAAGAGGTTTAGATGGGTGGGGCTATGAGGTGTGTAGATTGTATGGAGAAAGTGCCTTAGTCAGTTAACTACTTACTATTAACTGTTCCAGCTAGATACAGGAACATCCGTAACAGACGTAAGCAATTTTTGTCTTCTGGGTGTCGCTTCATTGTTCTCGGTGGTTCCTCAAGTCATCCACTGCAACAGAGTATATAAAACAAATATTAAGCTTCTCCTCTTATGACGACCAGCTCTGTGAGCCAAATGATCAGGTGTTCAGCGAATTATAGCTTGTATATCAGGCGTATTCCCCCCCCCCCCAGACGGGCTTTCTTGCTCTACTGGTGTCCAAGGCTGGATCTCCAACCACAACATAACAACCGGCCTGTGACGTAGGAGGTTAACCTCTTCAGTCGGATGACCTACGGTTTAATATATTCTTATTTTCTTCACATTATTTAGTTCGCCGTAAGGAAAAATTTTCAAAGTGGGGGTTAGATATAGTCTTTCTTAAGTTTGTCACAAAAAGGGTCCTTTGTGAGCTACAGTATATCAAATCTTCTCCGTAGCTGGAAGAAAAAATACATACTAATACTGAAAGCACTAAACAGTTCCTCTGCAATGATTCTACGTTCCAGTCGAGTGGTTAGAGAACTTGTCTACTGTCTGAATAGACATGAGTTCGACCCCAGGCTGGGGCAGAAAATAGTCTGATGAATTGACTTTCGATAAACCAGACTTAACTGATCTTCCATAAGATCCACCAGCTTGCCATTTAAACACCCCTCATAATTATATCAGACAGATCAGTCCTGTTTAGGTCTAGAGAGCCTTTTCAACCGGAATGGTGAGATGTAGACTTTTTACTCCCATCAGTACACGAGGTCTTCCTATGCGGAATAAAATCGTCTGGTGGTGACAAAAATAAAATAAAGAACACCTCACGGTGTGAAGAGGCTGATGGACATTGTTTCTAATACCTTCCATGCCCAAGGGCCTTTTTTAAGCTTGGTAACATCGTCTGGCACTGAGAAAAATAAAACACATGAGGTACCTCAGCAATGAAGATGGTTTATTTATGTATTTATTTATTTATAGGTTTGACTCTGGTTATCAACTTGACACACATTCCAAGAGGTCCATTGGTTCTCGCACGTGTTGCGCACATCCCATTTCACCATTTCAGCGTCAATAACCAACTTATATACGCTACTTACTATGGATTGTCCCATTCAGTATTTTCTGGTGGCAGCCAGAGTAAACTTAATGAGGTTAAACTTAGCTAATACCACCAGTGTTGAAGGAAGTTAAAAGCCATAGCCATTGACCTCTTTGGCACCATGATGTCTACATATTCATTCTTCTTCCCGGCAGACAATACTACTTAGCCTGGGATACATCTCCAAAGAAGATGGGAACAGTTTCTATTTAACCCGTCAGTACCTGACCATAACGTGCTTTTATTCTGTTGTCTTGCTAGTGTGATACGATTATCTAGGACGGGATCTTTGGTTGTGAAAAGGTCAGAACCGGTTTCCATTAACCCATCAACCAGGGAACATAATTTTTAGCTTATCTTGTTACTTCCACACGTTTTCATCCACCTTAAATGAGACTTTTCCATCTGGGCAAGTTAGGTGTTGCTTTCACTACCTCCTTCCGCAGGAGAGGATTTTCCAAAGCTGAAAAAAAAAAAAAAAAAAAAAAAACTAGCCTGAGGCAGCAAGAAAAAATAATAAATTACCTCACCAGATTATTTTATTCATGCTCGGCGAGAAGATTTTATTCAGTTGAGAGTTCTAGTGTTCCAGGAGGTAGAAACAATTTCCGTTAACCCCATCAGCACCTGCTGTTCATGTTAACACGAGTGGATATTATCCAGATTAGGTAACATCCCAGGTGGTAATGAGTTACTGACATTAATTTTCACAGCCATTTTAGAACCATGACGAAGCTTAGTTATAATGTTCTTGCTACTGACAGACCGTTGAATACAGCTTAAGAGAGATGTTTGGGTATATGAATGTAGTGAACCAATTCAGCCAGAAGAAATTTATTTTCAATTAATTCCATCTTTATTCATTTATGTTCAATTATACTTTTTTTTCCTCCAGATGATGGGGTTATACATACCTTCAGTGATCCCTTCTTTACGAGTTTTTTTTCCACAAATGAACAAAATCGTCCGTAATAAATTAGATGTCATCAGGATGAAAGGGTTATACTTTCGCAAATATTTGCGTCCTTGATAAACAATGTTTCCCCCTCCTCTCTCTCTCTCTCTCTCTTTTAATGAGTAATGCAGTAATAAGTTTGCAAGCTGTGATGTTCTTTAGATTTATGTGTACTTAAATCAAAATGTTTGTTTAGAACCTTTCAAAACCTAATACTTATTGTTTCTAAAAATAGAATACACAGTCTGCAGCATAAAAACTTCAGTGATATATGGGCCATTATATTAGACATTAATGTGTGCTGTAGCCATTCTGCTCGGTCGTAAACGACAATATAATCAATCCCAGACCCAAGTGTTTAATTTATATCTTTCTGATGCATAAATCGTTTGACGACACTCTATTATGCTTGAGTTCCATATTATACATACTTTATATATATATATATATATATATATATATATATATATATATATATATATATATATATATATATATATATTGCCAGACGCCTTAATCCCGTAAGGGGTGGCCACAAACAAATCGCCTCCATGTCGCCCTGTCCCCCGCCATTTCACTGCCCTGCTCCCGGCTTACATCTCACTCTCTCATATACATCTCCACTCCATCCCTCTATCTCATCCACGCCTTCCCCCTCCCTTTCCCCCCTTCCACCTCACGTGCATACACTCTCCTCGTTAGTCTCTCGCTCTCCATCCTCTCCACATGACCAAACCACCTCAGTGTGTTTCTCCTAACGCTTTCTACTACATCCACATCAATACCACAGCGCTCCTTCACTTCCTCATTTGTCAGTCTCCCCATGTAACTCCAAATGCTCCTCTCAAATAATTCATTTCCACTGCTCTCACTCTTTACTTATATCCTTCTAACAAGATCCAACCTTCACTTCCCTACGTTAGAGTTGGTATCACAATACCATCATGCAGCGACTTTTTTTTTTTTTTTTTTCTCCCATGCCCGCTTCCTTTTCTCTTATCACTGCTTTTAAAGAACAAGCAACTTTTCCTCCTTGTTGTACCCTTTCAAGCATCTCATCCTCTTCCATGCTTATTAATCACACTACCTAGGTACTTAAATGCATTAACAATTTCCATTTCCTCATCATCCAACCTCACCGCACATTCAGTGACTTCATTTCTCTAGAAGACCGTAACTTTACTCCTCCCTACATTTACATTTAGATTCCGTTTCTTACACGCTCTTCCAGAATCATTCGCCAAGCCATGCAGTTCCCCTTCATTTTCTCTCAGCAATATAGTATAATCTGCAAACAACAGTACGAGAAGTCTCCTAACGCTGCCCTCTCTCAATAGGGCCGCTCCAACATCCACTGCCCTACCTTGTATCTCTTTAATAACCTCATCCATATACACACTGAACAACCATGGAGACATAGCACATTCCTGTTTCAGTCCAACATTCAGACATAAAAATTCACTCAGTTCACTCTTCACACGCACTGCAGCCTTAGCATCGTCAATCATAGTCTTCATAGCATTCAGCAACTTCCCTTTTACTCCACATATTCTAAATATTTTTCACATTCCTTGTCTAGCCACTCTGTCATATCCTTTCTCCAGATCTATGAAGGCTGCACACAACTTCTTTCCCTTCTCTAGAAACTTTTTCACTAATGATCTAAGGATGAATATCTGATCTACACAACCTCTTCCCTTTCTAAAATCTCTCTGCTCTTCTCCAACTAAATCCTGTTATGTACCTAAGTATCTTCCCATATACTGTTCCTGTTACACTAAGAAAACAAAATCCCATATGATTACCGCACACTTCCTTTTCCCTTTGTCTATCTATCTACCTATTGCTAGACGCCTTATTCCCTTATACGGGGTGGCCACGAACAAATCGCCTCCACGTTACCCTGTCTCCCACCATTTCACTGCCCTTCTCCCAGTTCACATCCCCTCTCTCATATACCTCTCCACTCCATCCCTCCACCTCATCCTTGGCCTTCCCCTCCCTCTCTCCCCCACCACCTCATTCACATACACTCTCCTCGTCAGTCTCTCACTCTCCATCCTCTCCACATGACCAAACCACCTCAGTGTGCTTCTCCTAATGCTTTCTATCACATCCACATCCACACCACATCGCTCCTTCACATCTTCATTTGCCATTCTGTCTCTCCATGTGACTCCGTGGTTCCTCTCAAATAACTCATTTCCACTGCTCTCACTCTTGACTTGTGTCCCTCCACTAACATCCTAGCTTCACTTCCATACTTTAGAGTTGGTATCACAATACTGTCATGTAATAACTTTTTCACTTCCATGGTCACTTCCTTGTTTCTTATCACTGCCTTCAAGGAACCAGACACCTTTCTTCCTTGTTGTACCCTTTCAAGCACTTCACTCTCCAAACTTCCCTCCCTACTCATCATACTACCCAAGTACTTAAACGAACTCACATTTTCCATTTCCTCATCATTCATCCTCACTGTACTGTACATTCACTGACTTCATCTCTCTGGAAGACCATAACTATACTCTTCCCTACATTCACCTTTAGATTCCGTTTCTTACACACTCTCTCAAACTCATCCACCAAGCCTTGCAGCTCCCCTTCGTCTTCACTTAACAACGCAGTATCAGCTGCAAACAACAGTACAGGGAGTTTCCAAACACTGCCCTCTCTCATTAGGGTCACTCCAACATCCACTGCCCTACTTTGTATCTCTTTTATAACCCCATCCATATACAGATTGCACAACCATGGAAACATGACACATCCCTGTTTCAAGCCAACCTTCAGATAGGAAAACTCACTCAGTTCACTATCCACACACACTGCAGTCTTAGGACCCTAGTGCATACTCTTCACAGCATTCATCAGCTTCCCATCTACTCCATATATTCTTAACCCCTTCACGCGCAGATAAGTTTTAAAGTTTTCTGATATATGACGCGCGGGCTTTTCTCCTCTCCCTCCCGGCCGCCGCGTGCTCCAAAAATGGTTATTCTCGGCTTATTTTCACCACCCAAACACATTTCTTTTGCCACAAAACCCACATATTCCTGTTCGCCGATGTTTGTTCTACACAGAGCAAAAAAAAAAAAAAAAAACACTATACTTACGTTAGGGCCCTCGAAATAAACATTCGGGATCATAGATTTCACTTCCCAACATCATAAGTCGAATGTTTACTTATCAGTCTTTACATGTTATATCATCAATCGAAAGAGAATTTTATTAGCTTTCAAATGGGTCAGGTCCCAGTTTGATATGAGGTATGGTCTTTGAGTAATAAGAGAAAAAGTAAAACCCATTTTCGACAGACAACAACTTTCGGCACCGTTATGTTTTTATTTCATCATCCTATGCACAATTTCATTCCCTTTCATCTCAGTAAAGAACGGCGATCCTAGGCCTCATAGTTTTCGAGAAAAATGAAAAAATCTACGGTGTATTTTGCCGTGCGCTGACCTGTCGTCAGCCGCGCTCACGTACAGTCGGCAAGATTTCCGACTGGTCCACCTTCTTGCGAGATTTGGCTAACGTGGCAACAGCTCGCGCCCGTGTGTGTGTGTGTGTGTGTGTGTGTGTGTGTGTGTGCCTGACAATATTCCGAATCGCTAAGCTTCATATTCCGAATTATATAGTATAATGTGGCCATTGTATTGTGCTATGATATAGGCTAATAAATATTATGTGATTGGGATAATGGGCTGTGCACTATACTATTTATAGTGTGAGTTATATAAAACAGTTCTTTTGCCTTGTAGCGTGGACCACGATACAAGCTGAGTTGCGGTTCACCCAGAACTTACTCGATGTAGGGGGAAGGGGGGAGGATGGGAGTGAGCGGCCAACAGTTATGTATTCTTGATCATTAGAGTATAGCTATTAAAGTGTCAATGATATCCTGTACCCTAAATAATAATAAACCTTTTTATTATTATTATCTTTTTATAGACCCAAATATACACTAGGATACCCCCTTCCTCGTCATTATGTAGCCTGCTCCACAGCCTCGACTCTCTCTCTCTCTCTCTCTCTCTCTCTCTCTCTCTCTCTCTCTCTCTCTCTCTCGAAAACTCCTCAGCTGGCTATAAGTAGACACACACACACACACACACACACACACAGAATAATATATATATATATATATATATATATATATATATATATATATATATATATATATATATATATATATATATATATATATATATATATAGTGTGTGTGTGTGTGTGTAGGTTCTCACATTTACCTGATAACCATACACCCACATATCCTATTAATCAAGAAACTTCATACTGGCTAGGTTATATTCAGTTAATCCACGTGGGCTATCGTGTCATTTACTCATATCTGTTCCAAGTGGCCCAACATTAAAATAAATAAAACAAAGATTCTGGGTGTGGTCATTCGGGAGGGTCATACAGTAATCATATAATATTATCAGTGATCTTTTTCAGTTTACACCGCGACCTAGGGTATTGGCTTTACACTTGACCACTCTCATTTTATAAGGAATTACATTGGGCATTAAAAGACAGCTGGATTTATAATCACACCAAAAAATACGCGAACTTCGCAAACTATTAAACACAGAACTTGCTGCCTTTTTTAATCAGTTTACGTGAAAGCCCGCTGTGTGAACTTTCATAACATAGTTAATACAGATATATTGCATAAATCAAGGCAATAGTATAACTTAATTAACTGATCACTAGAAATCCGGTAAGCTACCATTAAAAAACAGATGCTCGTACTGTGTAATTTTGTAATGAAAATTTAAAAAAACATTATTTTCTCCTGGTAGAAACAGTTATTCGCGTAATATGGATGCCATATTACAGTGTTATAATACTTCAGTGTTTGTCTTTATATGGTGTTTCAGGTTTCACCCCCCAAAATATATTCATAACAATATAATAATGTAACTTACTACAAACTTATAAATAGAACCTAAATAAATAATGAGTTGTGTGTCATCGAGTGTTAAAGGCAAAGATTACATGTATGTCCTGGACGTCCTTAGCCACGTATGCATACACCAATATTACCATTATGACACATTTCACACTCACTATACTCCCCCCATCCCCACCACACATATTGTCCCACACCCACACACACACGTGTATTTGGCATTCTGTGTACTGAATGAAATTCTGCTTTGAATTCTGTTGTTTCAAGTGTAAATAAGCATATAGAAGTAACATTAATAGCATGTTCATTAACACTGCACACTGTCAGGCTGGCAATACTGAAACAAAGGACCAAGACTGTGACTGGTGCGTGAGAGCTGGAAGGTCCCACAATATGCTTCATAAATGCATTTTGAGAGTACCATATAGGCCGTTTTTATTTTTCATAAGAAATGGCTGTTCATCAGTATGTTAACTTTAATTTTTAACATAACTGGAGGAACAGGAACCCTTGCAGTGACACTACAACTCACCAGCGTAGCTCTGAGGATTGAGGTTGTCAGCAGCCACCTCCTCTCTCACTGGTATCCGCCACTGAACACACGATTACCTTTAGCATTAACGAAAATATCACTGTGGGTATGGCTACCCCATGACTATTACTGAAACATAAACTATGTAAATAAGTATTGTTTTCTGGTTAACGTAATCCGTACTATGAGGTAGTTATGTACTGCACTTGTAATTTGACACAGTATTAAATTTTAGGTAAATATACTAAATGCAACGTCATTACTCATTAGCACAAACTGATAATGTGTGTGTGTGTGTGTGTGTGTGTGTGTGTGTGTGTGTGTGTGTGTGTGTGTGTGTGTCTGATGGCCAGGTGAGGAGTTTTCGAGAGAGAGAGAGAGAGAGAGTCGAGGCTGTGGAGCAGGCTACATAATAACGAGGAAGGGGGTATCCTAGTGTATATTTGGGTCTATAAAAAGATAAAAAAAATAAAAAGGTTTATTATTATTTAGGGTACAGGATATCATTGACACTTTAATAGCTATACTCTAATGATCAAGAATACATAACTGTTGGCCGCTCACTCCCATCCTCCCCCTTCCCCCTACATCGAGTAAGTTCTGGGTGAACCGCAACTCAGCTTGTATCGTGGTCCACGCTACAAGGCAAAAGAATTGTTTTATATAACTCACACTATAAATAGTATAGTGCACAGCCCATTATCCCAATCACATAATATTTATTAGCCTATATCATAGCACAATACAATGGCCACATTATACTATATAATTCGGAATATGAAGCTTAGCGATTCGGAAAATTGTCAGGCACACACACACACACACACACACACACACACACGGGCGCGCGCTCTTGCCACTTAGCCAAATCTCGCAAGAAGGTGGACCAGTCGGAAATCTTGCCGACTGTACGTTATTTTCCCGTAGCGAACTAACACTTTTATGCATGATAGCTACGCTTTCTTTAGTGTTATACCAACAAGTATTTTATATAATTACTTCTGTTTTGTTTTTAGTCCTCTCAGAAACCACAAATGAACACTAAACTTGTTGCTAGCAACCGAGACTGAAGCTGTACTTATTTCTCTGTCATTTGTGTTGAGGTAAATAACAATATATATGAATATGTAAATATACTGACATAAATAGAGGTAAATAGATACATAAAGAAAGAATGTCAATACTTCTCCAGTGGCGATGATCTTCCTGCAGGACCAGATCGGTTTAGAGGTGAGGAGTTTTGTACTGTGTTCTTACCTAATTGTTCTTACCTAACTGTATCTTTACAGGAATGAGTCAAGCTCGTACTGTCCCGTGTCTTAAACCATATTTATCGTACATATCCTTAAATTTGTGAATTGTTTTGGCACACACTATTTCCTTCGGTAGTGCATTCCACTGATCAATTGCTCTGTTTGGGAAACTGAATTTCCTCACGTCGTTATCACCTCTCTTCTTATGCAGTTTATTGCAGTGTCCTCTTGCTGATGCTTCCCCATATGTTAAGTAATCATTTATGTCTATTTTCTCCTTCCTTGATATGCATTTATATAGCATTATCATGTCACCTCTTTTCCTTCTCTCCTGTAATGTTGGTAGATTCAGTTTATTTAGTCTTTCTTCGTAGCTTAGATCCCTTAAGCTTGGTATCCATCTTTTAGCGGCCCTTTGAACTTTTTCAATCTTGTCTATGTGTTTTTTGAGATGAGGACTCCAGACTACTGATGCATACACCAGGGTTGGTCTGATGAATGATGTTATTATCCTTCTTAGCATGTCTTCATTTATGTATGTGAATGCTATCCTCATATTTGCAAGCAGTGTATACATGTTCCGTACCTTCTCACTGATGTGGTCAGCCGGAGATAGTCTGTTACTGATAATCACACCTAGGTCCTTCTCTCTTTCTGATGTGTGTACCGTTTTATTTCCTAACGTATAATCCCAATCACGTCTTTTTCCACTTTTACCAAACTTGATTACATGACACTTGTCCATACTGAATTCCATTTGCCATGTATTACTCCATTCATGAAGTTTATTTAATTCTTCTTGTAGCTCTTTACAAGAATCTAGTTTGTAATTCTACTTTGTATTTTTGCATCATCTGCAAACATATTTAGATCGCTTTCATTTCCAGTGTTACTGTCTATATCATTTATATACACTAAAAACATGATTGGTGCCAGCACTGAGCCCTGTGGTACTCCACTAGTCACTTCTTTCCATGAGTAGTTTCCCCTTAGTACTGTTCTCGTTTCTCTTTTTATGAGAAAATCTTACATCCAACAAAACAGTTTGCCTCGAATTCCTCCTTGATGGTACAGTTTCCATAAAAGTTTTTGGTGTAGTACTGTGTCAAATGCTTCTTGAAATCTAAATAGATACTGTCCACCCATCCTTCTCTTTCCTGTATTGTATCTGTTACTCTGTCATAGTAGCTCAACAGATTAGTAACACATGATTTTTCTTTTCTGAAACCAAACTGTCTTTCTGTTATCATATTGTGTTCTTCTAGATGATTTACCCAAGTTTTTCTTATAAGCTTTTCTAATACCTTGCTTACAACACTGGTCACTGATACTGATCGGTAATTGAGTGGATTTTGTGTATTCCCTTTCTTGAATAATGGGACAATATTTGCTTTCTTCCAAATATCAGGTAGTTTACATTGACTCAACGTTTTTTGAAAATTAAAAATAATGGTTTACTTAACTCCTTTGCACATTCTCGTAGCACCCAACATGAAATTTCATCAGGACCATTTGCTTTTCCTCTGTCTAATTTACTTAACGCCTCCTGTATTACTATTTCTGATATTTGTATATCTGGTTGTATGTGTGGGCATGCATGTTCCACATAGTCCCTCTCAAAATTTTTTTCTTCTGTAAAAACTGATTGGAAATTCTTATTTAGTGCTTCACAAATATCTTTCTCCTGTGTATAGGTGATTCCCTCGTCCGTAATGGATTGTATTATATCTTTTAATTTGGTTTTGTTTCTGATGTAGCTGTAAAATAGCTTCCCTTGATCGCTACTTTTATTTATGATATCCTCCTCAAACTGTTTTTGGGCTTCCCTCCTTATTCTTGTATAATCGTTTCTTGCCTGTTTGAAATTGTTATATGCCCTTTCACTATTGTGTCTTCTGTATCTATTCCACAACAAATCTCTTCTTTCTTTTGATAATTTACATTCTGTATTGAACCATTTCTGTATTTTCTTATCTGCTTCTTTGTGCTGTGGGATGTACTTCTGGACTCCTATTTCATAAAATTCACAGAATTTTTTTATATACAGCATTAAAATCTTGTCCTCTAAGCTCATTTTCCCAATCAACTTCTAAGAAATACTTCTTTAGGTCATGATAATTTCCCTTTTTATAGTTTAGGCTCTTCTTGTAACTTTCATTGCTGTTAACTATGTCATATGCTATCCTGAAGTTGCAATTTAGTACTGAATGGTCGTTTTTTTACCGAGTGGAGGGTGATATATTAAACTGTCAATATCATTTTCTTGCCTAGTAAATATGAGATCTAGCACTGAAGGTATATCGAGTCCTCTTTTTCTGGTGGTTTCCCTCACATGTTGCGTTAGGAAAAACTCTTGCACGAGATCCAGGAGCTTTTGGTCCCAACAGCTTTCTTGGCTTATTATATCTAGAGTATTCCAATTTATATTTGTATTAAAATCTCCAGTTAGTATAATTTTATCCTATTTCTCTTTCATTTTATGTAGTAATGCTCTTAAACTCTGAATTGTACTCTCTGCCAGGTCCTCATATTCGTCTCTTTCCTATGTGTTTGATCTGGGTGGCATGTACAAATTGGCTACAATTACTTTCCCTTCAGATGTGTTGATCTCTACTGCAATCAGTTCTATTTGTGAGGGTATATCTAGTTTAATTTCATTGACTTTTAGATTTTTCTTAGTTAATATTATAATTTCTCCTCCTTTTTTTTTAAGTTTCTATCTCTTCTCCATATATTGTATTCCTCTAAGTTTAGTATGTCATTTGATATCCTTGGTGTTAATTTTGTTTCAGTTAGGCATATTATATGTGGTTCATTTTCTCTGACATAATCATTCATCTCTAATAATTTAGATACCATTCCATCCACATTTGGGTACATCAACTTAATCATCTTGTTTATATACTTGTCATGACATGGTTCTACAACCTTCCTCCTTTTTATTCCCTCCTGTTTATGTACCACTTTCGTACCTGCAATCCTATTACTTTGTAAAAAAAAAATGTGTTCTTCTCCTCTTCTGATCTTCCCTAATTTTTTGTTTTTGCTTCCTCCCTCTTCTCTTTCAATAATTCCAGTTCCTCTTGTGTTAGGCATCTTTTTATCCATACATTTTTGAACTCCTCTTTTTCCATTAGATTCTTTGCATTTTTTAGTATCTCCTCCACGGTGTTTACACTTTGGAAAGTTACCTTTAGAGGTCTTGACTTGCTTTTCTCGTATTTCCCTAACCTTTTGTGTTCCTCTATGTCTTTACTACAGATTTCCTCTGATACTTCTTTTAATAAGCTTATTACATTTGCCATCTCCTTTTTGTCTCTTGAGATCTTGGTTTTTTACTTCTTCCTCTTCTATACCAGTGATTACTATAGATTTGTTGATATCTACTGAATCTCTGACTAACTTTGGATTGTTTTGGATTATTCTTTTCACTTCCTTATTAACCCGCCCCGTCCCAACCACTTTTTGACCACTGGTACCCCCCAATCCCGACCATTTTTCGACCCTTTTTTTTTTTTTTTTGCTAAAACTTTCGCTTTTGATGAGAAACATCGAAAATTCATAGAGAAATCGCTCACCTGAGGTTTAAAATACTCATTACAGGTAGGAGAGCCTCCTTACCTTACTGGGTTTTCTATCAGGCTGGCACCAAAGAAAACGAGTTCTATGGGAGGATAACTATTTCACACCACTCATAAACGGTATTTATTTATTTACTGTTACGAATTTATATGTAGTACAAGAGTATATTGGTTTTCAATCAGTAATATAGGCATTATAAGCATTGTTTCACTCACTAATACCTGACCTTTTTTTACCACATTACCTAATCATCATTTCTAACTGTTTCTTCCTCTAATGCTATGTAAAGTTTGTTCTCCACATTGTCATTGATTGGGGAATCACTCTGGCCCTGAATTTCGTACCGTGGCATGACATGGCTATACTGGCCAGGTCACTGATAACAGGTGAATTACTGAGAAAAGGGCATGCAGGGGGGGGGAGGAGGTCATGCTGGGTAAGGCATTGTCTCTGCCTGGCATCTTGTTGAGGAAGGTGTCCCGTGTATACGCACCAAAAATGACTCGCGAAAATTGAAAATTGTGGAACTTATGAACCTTGCAATTGCAGGACGTTGAAGTACGTCCTCGGGATTAGCTGTGACAAAACGTGAGGACGTGGAAGTACGTCCTCGGGACGGCGCGGGTTAATACTATTTTCTTCCACTCTTGTTTCTAAGTCTTTCTTTACTTTCACCATTTCAGCATACGTGGTTTCCACATCATTTTTGTAGCTTTGCACAGCTTCATTCACCTGTGTTATCTTCTCCTCAATATCACTGCTCTGGTCTATCAGACTGCTTATTTGCCTAATTGTCTCTGTATCATTTATGAACTCTTCCATAATACTCTCGTGGTTGACTACTGTACTTGCCATTTCACTCTTTTTTCTCCTAAGCGTACTCAATTCCACTGTTAGTTCACATATGGTTGTGTCTTTCTTGTTGACCTCCCTTCCTAGTTTTTCTATTTCTTCCTTTTGCAAGTGCATCTGCTTTTTATTCCATCAATCTCATTCTGGAAAGCCATCTCCAGTCTGTGTACACGCTCTACCAGTTTATTGTGAGTCTCCATTTCAACCAGTTCTTGGTAGAAATCATCATCCTGCTTTCTACCTTTATCCTTTTTCTTTTCCAAATTTGTCTGATCAGCTAGTCAGGTCAGGTGCGGGTAAGGGGATGGGTCTGTTATGATGTGGCAGGGGTAAACCAGCTCTGGTGTTGGGCCCTGCTGCGGATGTTACTGATTGCATTGCGCAGTTGACCCTTGTGCTCTGTGGTGCGGTGAGGATCTGTCCGTTCTTCCCTTGGGGCTAAGATGGGAATGAATGTGTTTGAATGGATGAGTAAATGGAGAGTGTGTCGTCCTGTCTCGGCTACCTCCCTTTCCTTGGGGGAAGTAGCCTAGGTATATAGATAGATAGAAAGTATGTGGCCATTTTGCAATACTAAAAGCACAGAGTACTTACATTCCCTGAGGCAGTTGTAGTCTAAACAAACAATCAGCTGATTGAGTGCATTCTTTCGCTACTCGGTTCTCCTTTCTGTTTGAACAAGTCTTGTTTAAACTTTTTTTTTTTAATAATAAAAGACCATTTAGTCTAACCTGGTACAGAGCTTGACTCATATAAAGATACTAATTTAGGTAATGCCACTGGCCATGCTGGCCCGGTATGGAGCGCTGTCGGCCCGTGTCTGCTCTCCTTGGTGCCTTGGTGTGTGTGTGTGTGTACTTACCTACTGTAATTGTTCTTACCTAACTGTATCTTTACAGGAATCAGTCAAGCTCGTACTGTGCCGTGTCTTAAACCATATTTATCGTACATATCCTTAAATTTGTGAATTGTTTTGGCACACACTATTTCATTCGGTAGTGCATTCCACTGATCAATTGCTCTGTTTGGGAAACTGAATTTCCTCACGTCTTTATCACCTCTCTTCTTATGCAGTTTTTTGCAGTGTCCTCTTGCTGATGCTTCCCTATATGTTAAGTAATCATTTATGTCTATTTTCTCCTTCCCTGATATGCATTTATATAGCATTATCATGTCACCTCTTTTTCTTCTCTCCTGTAGTGTTGGTAGATACAGTTTATTTAGTCTTTCTTCGTAGCTTAGATCCCTTAAGCTTGGTATCCATCTTTTAGCGGCCCTTTGAACTTTTTCAATCTTGTCTATGTGTTTTTTGAGATAAGGAATCCAGACTACTGATGCATACTCTAGGGTTGGTCTGATGAATGATGTTATTATCCTTGTTAGCTTGTCTTCATTTATGTATGTGAATGCTATTCTCATATTTGCAAGCAGTGTATACATGTTCCGTACCTTCTCACTGATGTGGTCAGCCTGAGATAGTCTGTTATTGATAATCACACCTAGGTTCTTCTCTCTTTCTGATGTGTGTAGGGTTTTATTTCCTAGCCTATAATCCCAATCACGTCTTTTTCCACTTTTACCAAACTTGATTACATGACACTTGTCCACATTGAATTCCATTTGCCATGTATTACTCCATTCATGAAGTTTATTTAATTCTTCTTGTAGCTCTTTACAAGAGTCTAGTTTGTAATTCTCCTTTGTATTTTTGCATCATCTGCAAACATATTTAGATCGCTTTCATTTCCAGTGTTACTGTCTATATCATTTATATACACTAAAAACATGATTGGTGCCAGCACTGAGCCCTGTGGTACTCCACTAGTCACTTCTTTCCATGATGAGTAGTTTCCCTTTAGTACTGTTCTCGTTTCTCTTTTTATGAGAAAATCTTACATCCAACAAAACAGTTTGCCTCGAATTCCTCCTTGATGGTACAGTTTCCATAAAAGTCTTTGGTGTGGTACTGTGTCAAATGCTTTCTTGAAATCTAAATAGATACTGTCCACCCATCCTTCTCTTTCCTGTATTGTATCTGTTACTCTGTCATAGTAGCTCAACAGATTAGTAACACATGATTTTTCTTTTCTGAAACCAAACTGTCTTTCTGTTATCATATTGTGTTCTTCTAGATGATTTACCCAAGCTTTTCTTATAAGTTTTTCTAATACCTTGCTTACAACACTAGTCAGTGATACTGATCGGTAATTGAGTGGATTTTGTGTATTCCCTTTCTTGAATAATGGGACAATATTTGCTTTCTTCCAAGTATCAGGTACTTTACATTGACTCAACGATTTGTTGAAAATTAAAAATAATGGTTTACTTAACTCCTTTGCACATTCTCGTAGCACCCAACATGAAATTTCATCAGGACCATTTGCTTTTCCTCTGTCTAATTTACTTAACTCCTCCTGTATTACTTTTTCTGATATTTGTATATCTGGTTGTATGTGTGGGCATGCATGTTCCACATAGTCCCTCTCAAAATTTTTTACTTCTGTAAAAACTGTTTGGAAATTTTTATTTGTGCTTCACAAACATCTTTCTTTTGTGTACAGGTGATTCCCTCGTCCGTAATGGATTGTATTATATCTTTTACTTTGGTTTTGCTTCTGATGTAGCTGTAATATAGCTCCATTGATCGCTACTTTTGTTTATGATATCCTCCTCAAATTGTTTTTGGGCTTCCCTCCTTATTCTTGTATAATCGTTTCTTGCCTGTTTGTTATTATTATATGATCTTTCACTATTGTGTCTTCTGTATCTATTGCAGAACAAATCTCTTCTTTCTTTTGATTTTTTACATTCAGTATTGAACCATTTCTGTATTCTCTTATCTGCTTCTTTGTGCTGTGGGATGTACTTCTGGACTCCTATTTCATAAAATTCACAGAATTTTTTATATACAGCATTTAAATCTTGTCCTCTAAGCTCATTTTCCCGATCAACTTCTAAGAAATACTTCTTTAGGTCATGATAATTTCCCTTTTTATAGTTTAGGCTCTTTTTGTAACTTTCATTGCTGTTAACTATGTCATATGCTATCCTGAAGTTGCAATTTAGTACTGCATGGTCGCTTTTGCCGAGTGGAGAGTATATTAAACTGTCAATATCATTTCCTTGCCTAATAAATATGAGATCTAGCATTGAAGGTACATCGAGTCCTCATTTTCTGGTGGTTTCCCTCACATTTTGTGTTAGGAAAAACTCTTGCACGAGATCCAGGAGCTTTTGGTCCCAACAGCTTTCTTGGTTTATTATATCTTGAGTATTCCAATTTATATTTGCATTAAAATCTCCAGTTAGTATAGTTCTTTCCGATTTCTTTTCCATTTTATGTAGTAATGCTATTAAACTTTGAATTGTACTCTCTGCAAGGTCCTCATATTCGTGTCTTTCCTATGTGTTTGATCTGGGTGGCATGTACAAATTGGTTACAATTACTGCAATCAGTTCTACTTGTGAGGGTATATCTAGTTTTATTTCATTGACTTTTAGATTCTTCTTAGTTAATATTATATTTCCTCCTCCTTTTTTTAAGTTTCTATCTCTTCTCCATATATTACATTCTTCTAAGTTTAGTATGTCATTTGATATCGTTGGTGTTAATTTTGTTTCAGTTAGGCATATTATATGTGGTTCATTTTCTCTGACATAATCATTCATCTCTAATAATTTAGATACCATTCCATCCACATTTGAGTACATCAACTTTATCATCTTGTTTATATACTTGTCATGACTTGATTCTACTACCTTCCTCCTTTTTATTTCCTCCTATATATGTACCACTTTCGTACCTGCAATCCTATTACTTTGAAAAAAAAAAAAAATGTGTTCTCCTCTTCTGATCTTCCCTAATTTTTTGTTTTTGCTTCCTCCCTCTTCTCTTTCAGTAATTCCAGTTCCTTTTGTGTTAGGCATCTTTTTATCCATACATTTTTTAACTCTTTTTCCATAAGATTCTTTGCATTTTTTAGTATCTCCTCCACTGTGTTTACACTCTGGAAAGTTACCTTTAGAGGTCTTGACTTGCTTTTCTCGTATTTCCTTAACCTTTTGTGTTCCTCTATGTCTTTACTACAGATTTCCTCTGATACGTCTTTCAATAAGCTCATTACATTTGCCATCTCCTTTTTCTCTCTTGAGATCTTGTTTTTTACTTCTTCCTCTTCTATACCAGTGATTACTATAGATTTGTTGATATCTACTGAATCTCTGACTAACTTTGGATTGTTTTGGATTATTCTTTTCACTTCCATTTTAATGCTTTTTTCTTCCACCCTTGTTTCTAAGTCTTTCTTACTTTCACCATTTCAGCATACGTGGTTTCCACATCATTTTTGTAGCTTTGCACAGCTTCATTCACCTGTGTTATCTTCTCCTCAATATCACTGCTCTGGTCTATCAGACTGCTTACTTGCCCAATTGTCTCTGTATCATTTTTTAACTCTTCCATAATACTCTCGTGGTTGACTACTGTACTTGCCATTTCACTCATTTTCCTCCTAAGTGTACTCAGTTCCACTGTTAGAGCACACATGGTTGTGTCTTTCTTGTTGACCTCCCTTCCTAGTTTTTCTGTTTCTTCCTTTTGCATGTGCATCTGCTTCTTTATTTCATCAATGTCATTCTGGAAAGCCATCTCCAGTCTGTGAACACGGTCTACCAATTTATTGTGAGTCTCCATTTCAACCAGTTCTTGGTAGAAATCATCATCCTGCTTTCTACCTTTATCCCTTTTCTTTTCCAAATTTCCTTTACTAATGTATGTGGCCATTTTGCAATACTAAAAGCACAGAGTACTTACATTTCCTGGGGCAGTTGTAGTCTAAACAATCAGCTGATTGAGCGCATTCTTTCACTACTCGGTTCTCTTTTCTGTTTGAACAAGTCTTGTTTAAACTTATTATTTTTTTTTAATAATAAAAGACCATTTAGTCTAACCTGGTACAGAGCTTGACTCATATAAAGATACTAATTTAGTTAATGCCACTGGCCGTGGTGGCTCGGTATGGAGCGCTGTCAGCCCACGTCTGCTCTCCTTGGTAGCTCCTGTGTGTGTGTGTGTGTGTGTGTGTGCTCCACTGATGAAGGTATCGCTCGCTTTGGTACCAGTCAAAACAATCACCCATGCAAAGCGGCACATCACATACAGGACACATGTTCCTTGTGTCCTTCCTCAGCCACAGCTTGAAGCACAATTTACACCTGAGCCTCATCTTGTCAAGGATCCTCGTCCGGTGGTGGCCCATAGTGCGATCCAACCTCACGTCATCGTCAATCAACTAGCGACGCGTGCTTGGATACCCTCGTGCTCTGTGGTCCTGTTGTGCAGGAGCTGCAGGCCCAGGCACGGGTTCTCCCGACGGACCAGCAACTGGAAGTGGTGGCGGTCCTGGCACCCCTGACGAGCCTTTGCAGGTGGTGCTGGAGGTGATGATGGCACTTGTGATGGCCCTGCTTCTGGTGGTGCTGATGTGGGGTCTCCTGCAGGCTGTGCTGGTGCTGGTGGTGGCTGGGCCCATCCTGGCACTGGTGGTTGTGCCTGCTGGGTGCCAGGTGTTGCTGGTGCTGGCCGCCGGGTAGGTAGGTCTGGGGCGTGGTGGAGTGTGTGTCCAGACACAGGCCAGTCCTCATCGTGGAAATGCAGATCATAGATGCTCTGCTCCACAAATTCAAGGAGAGTTACTTGCGCACGTCTGTACTTCTTATACAAGGCAAATGCATTGAACAATGCCATTTGGATGAAGTAGAATTTTATCTTCTTCATCCACTTGACAGTTCAGCATTGGATGGGGTAGTACTGGATCACCTGATCGAAATGATCCACCCCACCCATGTACCTGTTCTACTCCTCCACAACGACTGGCTTGTGAACGACCTTCTCCACATAGGTTGTCCACCCGTCATTACCCCACACCTTTCCTCGAACCCTCTTTGGAATGGTGTCTGCAGTGTGGAAGGTGGACACCATGTTCACAAAGCGCTTGTCCTTCCACAGCAGGACTAGCACATTGTCCTTATGCCTGAATGCCATGCCCCCCTAGGGCAGGGTCTTAGCCCTGGTGATGGCCTGCAGCTGGCGTGGCGCTCCTTTAGGCAGTTGTAGGGTCCTACACACATAAAATCCTGCAGTGAAGGGTCTTTTGCATGGGGCTACAGAATTGTAATAGTTGTCCATGAACAATTTATAGCCTTGGTCCTTCAATGGTTCCATTAGGCCCAACACGGTGCTCTGGAGGGTATCCTGCACCCCTGCATAGACCTCGAGGTTCCAAATGTAGCCCGAAGATGACTCAGCCAGCATGTACATCTTGATGGCATACTTGGTGGGCTTCTGGGGGTTGTACACGCGGAAGGCCAGACAGTCCTTCCACCTCAGAGAGCCCCCATCCAGGCTGAGCTACTCCTTGGGTAGGTATGCTGACTGGAACTGCTGAAGGAGGTACTCCATGACCGTGTGAATGTGGATAAGCCGATCTTGCTTGTCCCGGGGAATGGCGAGTGAGTTGAAGGTGTGGAAGTGCTTTAGAATTGTGGTGAAGTGCCTTCCACTCATCACCCGCTGGACCCCAGGGTAGTCGTCCAGCTCAGAGCTCCGCCAGTAGTGCCTGATGGTCAGCATGTGCATGACCCCCATGAAAAAGTATAACACCAGGAACTAGGCCATCTCCTCTTCATTGCAGAAGAACCAGGCATCCAGCTGAGTCTTCAGGAATGTGGCGTACCGGTTGGTTTCCACGATGAGGTATGACAACAACTCCCACGCGAAAAAGAGCTGGAAGAACTGCAGGAGAGCTGTTGGAAAATCCACCTGGATCCCTGGGGAGCCAGTGAACGGCCTGTGGTTTGGTGTGAACGGGCCACTGCTCCACCCAGGATCCTCTTCAGTGGCGGTGGCAGCAGGTCAGCCTGTTGACACCCTTCGGCCTGCCCTCCGACCCCTTGGACGTCCCCCATGTCCAGGCAGCAGACCACGGCACCCTCATCTGGAAGGGGATGCCTCGGACGAGGACGAGGACGAGACAGAGGGCTATGGGGACACCAGTCTCCTCAGGCTGGCCGGCGAGGATGTCACTACAGCATCCTGCACGGCAAAAGCGGGTGGAGAGGCCATCACAACAAACGATGGCCGAGCTTCTGGTGACACTGGCTCGCCAAGGGGGGCTGAGGGGCCTGGAGATTGGGAGCCGATGAAGAGAGTGGTGAGACTAGAAGGTCCTACATGTGGGGAGGGTTCTCCAGTGAAGCCGGCCGATGATGGCGGTGTGGTCTCCCGCAATGGAAGGTGGTGGGGCAGTTCCATTTGCTGACTGGATGGCGTCAGCTCAACCTCCTTCACCCCAGAATGGTTGCTCTCAGTGTTGCTCTCTGACTGTACCTCATCGAGGATCTTATCCCACTCATGTGGTGCCAACCTGCATTTCATCTTTGCAAGGCTGCTGTCATTGCAAGCCAACAGGAGAATAAATTGCTGTCTGAGGGATTGTGGACCCTATGGCAGTCCAATGCCGTGGTAGGAGTATGAGCTGAAATAAAATAGTCAAGATATTTTATTCACACCCAGCCAAGAACTTAGCTCAACACTGGCACAATGCAAGGGTATATCATATACGTGTATGTCCTTGAAAAACATTGTCTCCTACCCCTGACTTAATGCACAGATAGGGGCCACTAGCACGTGGTTACCTCTTTCATTTTCTTTGCACATTACACATAACCAAATCTATCTTTTTTATGAGATACACAATACATTTCACCAGTAACATGTAAATGGACATGTTCCGTAGGTTGTTACCTGTGAACTAAGGTGTAGCAGATGGTCTTTCCCTTATGAGAACACACTGCAGTGGGTCAGTTTTTCACTGTCTTTTCACATAAAACATAGCCAAATATATCAATACAATGGATACACAGTATATTTCACACACACAAAAAAAAGTAAATGCATGTGTTCCTAACCTCGCGTTGCATTTCGCTACCTTTGTGCTAGTTCAGGTATATGACACACACTCTTTGTTACGAGCACGTGGCTCAGTCTTTCACGTTATTTCCACATAATACGTAGCCTAACCTATCAATATGTGAGATACACAGTATATTTCACCAATAAAATGTAAATGCACGTCCTACATAAGTCAATTACGTGGCCCATACCTGGACGGTAAGGTGTAGCAGTCAATAATTTCTAGAGGAGCACTTGGTTCACTTGCACCTTCTTTTCACATTAACAAATAGCAAAATATATCACTTGAAATGAATGTGCAGCAGGGTGAACCAGACACCACCAACCCAGGAGGAGAGAGTGAGGAGGTGATACCCACCCCACTAGGAGACGATGGAGGGGCTAATTTACCTGACCCGATGTCCCAGCATCAACGACATATGTCCCTCGTGACTCGGCGCCCCTCTTCCGCGCAGCCAGACTACTCGGCAGCGGAAAGTACACTACTCTCCAACAGAAGGAATGCTCACCAGAATCGGAGTGGGACTTGCAAAGACAAGCTCCCCAGGACTTGCAAAGACAAGCTCCCAAGCACACCCTTGGATGCCGAGTCCTTTGGATCGGCCTCCTATTTGACTGAGGACCCAGGGGAAACTCTAGAGTTGCTATCTTCCGACCTCGATGGACGGAAAGCACGCTCCACCGGAGCTGTGACGAATGTTATGCGGCGTATTTTGTGTCCCGACTTCTTGGGTCCAGACATGGTGCAGCCCTGGGTTCTTTGTTCCTGACTGGGCCAGTATCAAGAAGGAAGGAAAAACACAAACACCACAGGTCAAAAGATACCCTGCTATATTATCAGAGAACAATTACACACACAGTGCTATAGCCAAAGCTGAGAAAACACAATAACTTGTACCGATGTTTATGACTATCACTGTTCCAGTATCAGAGAGCAATTACACATACAATGCTATAGCCAAATCTGAGATTACACAACAACTTGCACCAATATTTATGACAATCACTGTCCACCTAATTCAGCACACATGTCTCATATATGGGTTTACACTTTCCTGGAGTATAACTGGCATACACATAGAGTCACAGGTAATATCTCACAAATATATCAAGCATATCACCATCAGCATATTCACAGACAACACTATCCATTATATCATCAGAGACAGCTCATATAGTCAAGTCCTTAAGCCTAAGGGTTCGCTGGACATAGACGAGGTTCTAGCTAATATTATATATTCGCGTGACGTAGATGGAAACCCTAGCTAGACTTAAACTATGCCGCATCACACAGGACGAGAGTATACAGGATGTCACACCTGAGAGGGGGAGGGGGGAGGTACTAGTGAGGATAGGGAGGGACTGTTTTCCGTGGGAACGGAGGCCAGGGGGAGAGAAAGGGGGGGGGATATCACTGAACAAGGATGCACTGGGGTGTCAATGTTTTCTGCAAGTGACACAGGGGGGTTTAGCAATGTACAGGGGAAACCAGCCTGTGGATGGGGTGGGATACTCTGCTTGTAAGTCACAGGTACTCGGTTCACCAGGGGGAGACACCAAAGGGAGGGTAGGGGGATGCAAGAGGGGGGGAGAGGCACTGGGGAGACACTCAGGGAGGGAGGGCATAATGTCACACTGGTTGGTTCACTAGGGGTCGGTATCACCACACTGGGGGAGTGGAAAGTCATGAGACCTGTTACTCACAGTTCAGCCAGAGGGGAGAACACAGCCGACAGGTGAAGGGGCCTACATCGGGAGCTCCAGTTGGCGGCCAGGCATGGGAGGTGGGCCATCTGGGGAGCTGCACAGGAAAGGGTGTCCCTTGGAGTGGCCACTAGTCCGCGAGGAGCGGGATGGTGCGTGGGGCAGCTTTCTAGCCACGTAGGCCCTACGGGAGGCAGGGCTCTCTGGACTGGGGCCGAAGAGGGCCAGTAGACGAGCAGCATGTCATCGGCCCTTCATCATTGTCGGGGTCTGGGGGAGGAACCGAGGGTGGCCTGGGCCTAGTCTTACAATATAATTTGTAACTTTGTAGCTTCTTGGAGTGTGTTTTGTAGATTAGTTATACATATATTAGACTCACGGACGAGCGGTTGTTACACGTGAGTAGTTTTGTTAGATAATCTCAATTCCCAATGTCATGCAATGACAGGAGAGGTAAAGAATAGTATGGGACTATTTTTATTTGTCTTGGAAATATTAACAAAGTCTCTCACACATGAGTGAAGTATAAAGTAGAGTCCCGCGAGCTACCTTCTGTCTCGCTCTCTCTCTCTCTCTCTCTCTTCCACCCTCTTGCCCATGTTGCTAGGCTCCTTCTCCCTACTACCTGTTGGTTCTATGGCTAACCTCCTTCTGAGCTCTGCTTCCCAAATTCGTATTTTAGCAGGGGTCGTCATGTGGAATATACTGATGTGAAGTTTCCAGAAGCCTATGTGTGAGTATGTGTGTATGTGTGTGTATGGTCACGAGGCATTGTTCGTGTGCCTATCAAGCATTCCTTGAGTTAGTGTGTAAGCATGTTTACCATTGCTCGATTCTCGCAGACACAATACCCATCTCATCCCCTGACTTGCTGCTTCTATCTGTCTGTCTATCTATCTGCCTATTTATCTACTATGATTTGTAATTATAATATGGAGTCCTGACACTAGGGTTGGACGGGAGGAGGGCAGCATCCGGTCGGGGTTGGCTTCACGCCCGTCAGGGGAGGCTGACGGGGAGGGACTGTGGACACCTACTCCAGGAGAAGCCCTGCTGCTGTGGCAGACACCTGGGGTGGCCCGCTGACTCCAGGTGCTGCAGCCTCGGCGGCAGAGGGAGGCTGTCAGGGGTGGGCTGTGGCCTCTGGCCCTGGCGGAGCCCATCAGCACCAGGGAGAGCGGGGCTGGAGGGACTGGACACCGGGCCTTGGGGATGCCTCGCCGGGTCCGGACTAGGGTGGGGAGCATGTAGGGGGAGAGACTCCTGCCTCTCAGGGAGAGAGGTGAGGGGAGGGGCGCCTCACCCTACCACACGGGTGATGGGTCGAGCAAGAGGAGGCCCTCTTTGTCAGACAGCCCCGTCGGGCACTGCCTGCACTCCTGTGAGGGTCAGGGACGTGGGAGAGGTGAGGAAGCCTTTCCCAGACACAGTCAGTACTGACGACGGGGTGCGAGCACCCGTAGGGCCATCCCTGTGGTCGTCACGGCTCCGGCAGAGTCTGAGCTCCTGCTGTAGGGCTAGAGTCTCCTGTCCCTGAGATGTCGGGAGGAAGAGGTCGGGAGTACTCTCTCGGCTTTCGCCACAGCTCCGGTGGATCATGCTCCCCATTCGTTGGGAAGGAGACACCTGTCCCTGGGATGTCAGGAGGACAAGGTTGGACGTACTCTTGCGGCTTATGCCACAACTCCGGTGGAACGTGCCCTCCTTCCATCGGGGAAGGTTCTGTACCTGTTTCGTCGGGAGGAAGAGGCCAGGCATACTCTCTTGGCTTTTGCCACAGCTCTAGTGGAGCGTGCCCTCCATCCGTCAAGATAGGGGTACAGCAACACTAGAGGCTCCTCTTGAGTCCTCAGTCAAATAGGAGGCCGATCCAAAAAACTCAGCATCTGAAGGGGTGTTTGGGAGCTTGTCTTTGCATATCCCACCCTGATTCTGGTGAGCGTTTCCTCTGTTGGAGAGTAATGTACTTTCCCTGTACACTGCCGGGTGGTCTGGCTGTGCTGAAGAGGGGCGCCGAGTCATGAGGGACATATGTTGATGCTGGGACGTCGGGTCAGGTAAATTAGCCCCTCCGTTGTCTCCTAGTAGGGTGGGTATCACCTCCTCACTCTCTTCTCCTGGGGTGGTGGTGTCGGGTTCACCCTGCCACGCGTGCATTTCTCCACCTTCATGGGTGGAAAAGTCACGTCCCTGTGACTGGAGTTGGAACGTGTCAGAGTTGGCGGTGCGATGCGATGGTGTGAGGTGATGGAGGAAGTTGGTCCAAAGGGTGGTCTACTGGTTGGGTTGGAGGTACGGGGAGTTTATGACAGTGAGGGACGAGGGCGTCAGCGTTCGTCGCAGGAGGTGGAGAAGTTGGTTCGTGCCGTGGATGCAACGTTTGCACCCCTGGGGTGGGGTCCAGATGACGAGAGTGATTTCAGGTGGTAGTGGTGAGGCGGGCAAGAGGAAGTCTGGCTGGAGACTCGAGAGGGTGGGTGTAGTCGTGCATTTATGAGGACAACTCAAGGTAATCAGCTTAGTGGGGCAGGCAATTGGGATATTTCCTAAGGGACAGCATGATTTGTGGAGGAGGGGGGCGGCATTATGGGTGGTGGTGGAGGGGGGGGAGGGTGTGTGGGTGTAGCGAGTAGGCAGGCAGGACAGGTGGCTGGATCGGGTGCGAGTGGTTGTGAGAACGGCCATGGGTGGTGAGGGATGGGTGGAGGGTGGGCACGTGGAGGGCATGGGAGGTGGAGGCAGTGTCGAAGGTGATGGTGGCAACAAAATTTGTTGTGGTGAGGTGTGGGCTTGGGTGGTGTGGGTGGGCAGGGGCGTGGGGCTCGGGGGGTGACAGGGGTCGGCGGTGGGAGAGGGAGGGGATGGGAGGGGTGTGCGAGGAGAGGGTGCGGGGTCCGAGGGGAGGGGTGAGCTGGGGGTGGCTAGTGGGGATGGGGTGGAAGTTGAAGGGCCAGGTGTGGACGACGGGGACTATTTTAGTGGCTGGCGTGGGGGTGGTGGGCACGGCGGGGGTGTTGGTGGAGAAGAAGGAAGGGGAGAGGTAGCAGGCTTAGGAATTTTCCGGTGTTAAGGGGAGAGGTGGAGGCGCGGTCGGTGGATTGTGTCGCCGAGGGAGGGGTGCGTCTGGTGCTGGAGAGCAACACACGTGTTGGTTTCTGTAGGTGCGGGTGGTGTTGTGGTAGTTGATGGTTACTTGATAAGGGTTGGGGACGGTGATTACTTCTTAGGGGCCGGTATAGCGAGGGGCAAGCTTGTGTGGGGTAGATAGGGTGGCAACCATGACAAGATCACCTGGTTTGTAGGGCTTGGCAGGGGTGGTATCTGGGGCTAAGTCTTGGGTGGCCTGTAAGTGCTGGAGCTTCCACTGAAGGTGGAGCGGGGTTCAGAGGAGGTAGGGCTGGGGGGGGGCTGGAGGTGGTGGCAGAGGGGGAGCAGTAGGGGCGATTTGCCAAATACCCATTCGTGCAGCATGATGCCAACCTCAAATGGGCAGGTGTTCATGCCCCACTGTATGATTTTGACGTGCTCTGGCCAGTCGTCATCCTGTGTGGCTTGAATGCGGGTCCATACCTGATTGAGTAGAGTGCAATGACTATGCTCACAGATGCCATTCCCTTGTGGCCAATATGGGGATGAATGGGAGATGTATCCGAAAATGGTAGCTAGTTCTTTCCAGATATTTCTTGTAAATTCAGGCGCATTATCGGAATGGAGAGCGTGGGGGATGCCAAAGTATGGAAATACGTGGCAAGTCAGGGTATCTGCGACAACAAGGGCATGATGTTCTTTCGCCAGGCAGGCTACCAGGAATTTAGAGTAAGTGTCTACAAAAGTAATGATGTAACGGTAACCTGATTTAGGTGGAAGAGGGCTGATGACATCGACTGAAAATAGCTGCCACGGATTGCTGGCCAATAGACAGCCAGAGGAGCCTGGTGTGCGAGTGGTGTCCTTTCTGAGGGAGCATGCTTGACAGGCTTGTACTACCTGTTGTACTATTTTGGAGGGGAGTGGGGTCCAGAATGTGTCATTGAACTCTTGGGGCAACTTCTTTGCAATGAGGTGTATCCCACTGTTGGCGTGGAGATGGGTGAGGGTGTCCAGGGTGGTCTCGGGGTCGAGAGCTATGTGGCCGGAGAGGGTGTATAGGAGGTCGCCGTGACGTTGCGTTTGGAGAACAGGTGGGCAGGCATCCAGTCAGGGCATCCTTGACCTGCCAACGTTGCAGGAGGGTAGGCATAGCCTGGATAGCTTTTACAGGAAGTCTGAAGGGGGTGTCTGCATGCATGTGGAGTTTGCCGGGTCGGTACGATATGTCAAAGTCAAATTCTTCCAAGGTCTCTCTCCAGCTGATCATCCGTGCATTTTTGGTGTCAGATTGGCGAAGCCATTGCAGGGATTGGTGATCTGTAATGATGGTAATGTGGGTGCCCACCAGGTATGCGTGGAAGTATTTGAGTGCCCAGATGATACGAGGCACTCCCGCTTAGCGCCTGCATAGTTTCGCTCAGCCTGGTTGAGAGTGCGGCTGGCACAGGCAATAATGTGTTCCCTGCTGTCTTGTACCTGTGCTAATACAGTGCCGATGGCTACCAGTGAGACGTCGGTGTTGAGGTGGAATGGGAGAGTGTAATCTGGGAATGCCACTACAGGGGCCGTGATGAGTTTGTCTTTGAGGGTTCGAAAGGTTTGGAGGCGGACTTCTGTCCAAGTAAATGCTCCCCTTTTTTGGTGAGATTATGTAGGGGTTTGGCGATGGTAGCGAACCCCTTTACGAAATGGCGGTAGTAAGAGGTGAGGCCAATGAACGCGCGGATCTCGTGCACGTCTCAGGGTAGAGGGAGGTCAGCTATAGCTCTGAGTTTCTCGGTGTCGGGTGCGATGCCTTCCTTTGATCTGAAGTGTTCTAGGAAGGAAACGGACCTCTTGGTCAGGACGCACTTGGACGGGTGTAGTTTGAGCCCAGTGTGTCGTATTCTGGAGAAAACCTGGCGTAGGCAGTGGAGATGGTTGGCCCAGGTTCTGCTGAAGATGATGATGTTGTCGAGGTAGGTGAGGCAATCTCCCAGGTGAGGCCGCTAAGGATGGACTCCATCAGGTGGGAACACGTCACCGGGGCATTGCAGAGGCCGAAGGGGAGCATATTAAATTCGTAGTGTTTCCCGTTGCTGGTGAAGAAGGCGGTCTTTCCTTGATCTTCCGGATGCATGGGGACCTGCCAGTGCCCCGATTGCAGGTCCAGGGTGGAGAACCAGGATGCCCCATAAAGAGAGTCCAGGGAGTCATCGATCCTTGGCAGGGGAGTGGCGTCTTTGATAGTGACATCGCTTAGGCGACGGTAGACCATGCAAAATCATAGTGTCCCATCTTTCTTCTTTACGAGGACGATAGGAGAGGACCAAAGGCTGGTTGATGGAGATATTACGCAGGCATCTGACATGTCCCGGACCTGCCGGTCTTCCGCAGCCTGTTGCATGGGGTTCTTCTGGGGAGCAGGTTGCCGGATGGGGGGGCCCGTCATGTGTATCTCATGGGACAGGATGGTGGTGTGGCTGATGTCTGTGGGTCCCGAAGAGAAGATGTCCTGAAAGTCCAGGAGGAGGCGTCTCAGATCGGCAGTTTGTTGTGGGGAAAGGTGGTCGGGGAGTGGGGGTAGGGCCTGGGAGGTAGGGGAGGGGGGTGTGGCACAGGGCTCTGCTTCTTCCTTCTTGCCCACTACTAGGCCCTTGGCGAGGGTGAGGGATGAGATGGAGAGCCACGTGGACCACAGTGACGTGTGGGGGAAGAAAGGTGGGGAAGAGAAGGCAGGAGGTGGTGGCACCAGCCGGTGTGACTGGGGAGAATACTATGTGGGTACCGACGGGTCAGTGCAAAGGGAGCCACACCTCGTAGTGGGGAGGAATAGTTATGGCAGAGGAGAGCGTAGCAGGAAAGGTGGGGGGCGGGGTGGCTGGGACAGGGGCAGGACTGGGGGGGAGGAGGGGGGAAGGGGGGGAGAAAAAGGTGTTTTGGTGTGGCACATGCAGAGAGGTTGAGGGAGTGGATCTGGTGATTTGTGGAAATGCAACTGCCTTCCATGGCTGTCAATGTTGGCCCAGACTTTCTGTAGCAGATCCAACCCCAAGTAACTGTTGTAGGCACGGCAAGAGGAGTCGAATATGATAAATTGGTGTTGGGCGATTGCTTCCTGGTGTGTCTGGACACAGAGGGCCCGTGTCTCCCCATGGATTGCTAGGGGTCCGTCCCTTGTGTGCATGAGGTGGGCCGAGGTGGGGAGGAGAGGTCTGAAAGCTTTGGCATGATGGGAGTAGAAATGGTGGTAAAGGCACGATCTGTCTGCTCCTGTGTCAGCCAGCAGTTGGGCCTTCACCACGTTCAGCCTGGCCTTGTTGTAGACTGGGGGGCGGTACTTGTGTAAGATGGCCCCCGACACTGTGGGGAGGTACGGGGGTGGTCCAAAAAGTCCAGTTCGGGTGAGGTGGCCTCTCCCTCGCCACCCATGTCAGCCTCTTTGGCGTCAGGGGTCTCGACGGGAGGGGGAGAAAGGTTCTTCTGGTGGGTTGTCCTCAATGGCCGACACCTTGTGGCGCCCCTGGTTAGCAGCCCTCCGCTGGGCAGCTTCAGCTGCTCTCTAATGTCAAGTATGGGGGTGCAGTGGCTGCATGCCATAAACTCCCAAGGATTAATGGAGATAAGGTTGGACGTTTCCCTGGGAAGAGGTTGCTTTCTGGTGGGGACGGCCTGGGTTAGGGCTGGTGGCTCCTGGGGCGACGAGTTCGGGGTGGGTGCTCATGGCTTGTTGGGGGGTGGCTTGCAGGTGGGGACTCTGCTTACCACACCTATTTTCTGAGGGGTCATGTGGGCGATGAGTAGGTGCCTCACCAACTGGATGTCCGTCAATGTCCCCAGTCGGGTCGTAAATGGTAAAATGTTCCCTGACCACACTGGGGAGTGTTTTTAGCAGGGTATTAAATACATGTTGGTCCTGTGTTTGTGGATCCACCTCTGGGTAGGCGGTGGCAACGAGACGTCGCATTTGAATGAAGGTGTTGTCTAGGTTCCCATTGCAAGTGAGTGTGTACAACTGGGAGAAGGCAACGACCTTCCCTAATGAGGGTGTGACAGCTTGGGTCACGATCTGCTGATATTGGTCCCATTTCAGCTCCAGGACTATTTTAGTGGTAATATTTGAGACAACCAATCCGAGGTGGGAGAGCGTGACTGCTATCTTTTCTAGGTCATTCTCAAAACTTATGTCTAATATAACTTTGATCATAGCCATGTATGTGTGTATATCGTAAAGTTCAGAGTTGAACATAGGAAGTTGAACGTGTGATTTGGCCGCCATGTTTGCGGACTTTCCGTTACTTGCTGTTCCACCACTAGGTCAAGAACCACTGCTAGCTACCAGTGTTATGCAGCGTATTCTGTGCCCCGACTTCTTGGGTCCAGACACAGTGCAGCCCTGGGTTCTTTGTTCCTGACCAGGCCAGTATCAACAAGGAAAGAAAAACACAAACACTATGGGCCAAAAGATACACTGCTATATTATCAGAGAACAATTACACACAATGCTATAGCCAAAGCTGAGAATACACAATAACTTGCACCGATGTTTATGACAATCACTAATACAGTATCAGAGAGCGATTACACACACAATGCTATAGCCAAAGCTGAGATTACACAACATCTTGCACCGATGTTTATGACAATCACTGTCCACCTAGTTCAGCACACATGTCTCATATATGGGTTTACACTTTCCTGGAGTATAACTGGCATATGCACAGTGTCACAGGTATCAAATATATCAAGCATATCAAGCATATCACCATCAGTGTTGTCTGTACTCTCCAGTATATCCACAGAGACAGCTCATATAGTCAGGTCCTTAAGCCTAAGGGTTCACAGGACATAGACGAAGTCCTAGCTAATATAATATATCCACGTGACACAGACGGAAACCCTAGCTAGACTTAGACTACGCCGCGTTACACAGAACGAGAGTATACAGAATGTCACACCTGAGGGGGGAAGGGGGGGGAGGTACCAGTGAGGATAGAGAGGGACTGTTTTTCTTGGAGATGGGGGCCAGGGGGAGAGAAGGAGGGGGGACAACACTGAACAAGGATGCACTGGGGTGTCAATGTTTTCTGCGAGTGACACAGCAGGGTTTTGCAATGTCCAGGGGAAACCAGCCCGTGGATGGGGTGGGATACTCTGCTTGTAAGTCACAGGTACTCTGTTCACCAGGGGGAATACCAGGGGAGGGTAGAGGGATGCACTGGAGGGGGAAGAGGCACTGGGGAGACACTCCGGGAGGAGGGGGGGGAAACATCACACTGGTTGGTTCACTAGGGGTTCGGATCACCACACTGGGGGAGTGGAAAGTCGCAAGACCTGTTACTCACAGTTAAGTCGGAGGGGAAAACACAGCCCCCGGCTTAAGTGGCCTACGTCGGGAGCTCTAGGTGGTGCCCAGGCATGGGAGGTGGGCCATCTGGGGGGCTGCACAGGAAAAGGTGGCCTTTGGAGTGGCCACTAGTCCGAGAGGAGCAGGGTGGTGTATGGGGCGGCTCTCTAGCTGCGTCGGCCCTGCGGGAGGCAGGGCTCTCTGGGCTGGGGTTGAAGAGGGCCCATAAATGAGCAGCACGTCGTCGGCCCTTCGTTGTCGTCGGGGTCCAGGGAAGGGACCGAGGGAGTCCTGGGCCTAAGGTCGGCCAGGAGGAGGGCGGTGTCTGGGCGGGGTTGGCTTCATGCCCCTCAGGGGCAGCCGACAGGGAGGGACTGTGGCCCCCTACTCTGGGAGAAGCCCTGCTGCTGCATTGACACCTGGGATGGCCCGCTGACTCTGGGGGCTGCGGCCTCAGCAGCAGAGGGAGGCCGTCAGGGATGGGTTGTGGCCTCTGGTCCTGGCGGAGCCCATCAGCACCGGGGGAGGGCGGGGCTGGAGGGACTGGACACCTGGCCTCAGGGATGCCTCGCTGGGTCCGGACCTGGGTGGGGAGCCTGTAGGGGGATAGACTCCCGCCTGTCTGGAAGAAAGGTGAGGGGAGGGGTGCCTCACTCTACCACAGGGGTGATGGGTCGAGCCAGAGGTGTCCCCCTCTGTCAGACAGCCCCGTTGGGCACTGCCTGTGCTCCTTCGAGGGTTAGGAATGTGGGAGAGGTCGGGGGGAGCCTCTCCCCAACACCGCTGGTACTGGCGACTGGGAGCGGGCACACGTAAGGCCGTCCCTGTGGTTGTCGCGAGTCCGGCGGAGTCTGCGCTCCTGCCGTAGAGCTAGAGTCTCCTGCCCCTGAGACGTCGGGAGGAAGAGGTCAGGCATACTCTCTTGGCTTTCGCCACAGCTCCGGTGAAGCATGCCCTCCGTTCGTCAGGAAGGAGACACCTGTCCCTGTGATGTCAGGAGGACGAGGTCGGACCTACTCTCACGGTTTATGCCACAGCTCCAGTGGAGCATGCCCTCCTTCCGTCGAGGAAAGTTCTGTACCTGCAACGTCGGGAGGAAGGGGCCGGGCGTACTCTCTCAGCTTTCACCACAGCTCCAGCGGAGCGTGCCCTCCGTCCGTCAAGGTAGGGGGATAGCAACGCTAGAGGCCTCAGTCAAATAGGAGGCCGATCCAAAGGACAGCGTCCGAGGGTGTGCTTGGGAGCTTGTCTTTGCAAGTCCCACCCTGATTCTGGTGAGCATTCCTTCTGTTGGAGAGTAGTGTACTTTCCCTGTACACTGCCGGATGGTCTAGCTGTGCGGAAGAGGGGTGCCGAGTCACAAAGGACATATGTCGTGATGCCGGGAAGTCAGGTCAGGTAAATTAGCCCCTCTGTCATCTCCTAGGGGGGTGGGTATCACCTCCTCACTCTCTCCTCCTGGGGTGCTGGTGTTGGGTTCACCACGCCGTGCATGCATTTCATCACTGATTCAGTAGAGAGGCGGCCTGCAGTCCTGATGGACCCAGGTTCGAATCCCGGCTGGGGTAGGGAACAGTTTAAGTATTTGAATTTCATAAAAGCAGACTTTACTGATCAGATGACTTGCCGACATGTCATAGAAGTACCCTGACTAATACCAACACACCAGTCCTGTATGAGACAGCCATAGCATGATTCAATATGGATAGTAGGTGTTAGCTCCGAAGTGGTGACATGTGGAGGTGAAGAACCACTGGGCCTTGGGATAGGCTACTGCCCCCGAGTTATAGGCCTTTGCACAGAGTCGGACACATTTAAAAAAAAAAATCTACAATTACATATCTCATGTTACATTTCACTACCTTTGTGCTAGTTCAGGTGTACGACACACACTCTTATTATAAGCACGCGGCTCAGTCTTTCACATTATTTCCACATAATATGTAGCCTAATCTATCAGTATATGAGATACACAGTATATTCCACCAATGAAATATAAATGCACGTCCTACATAGGTCAATTACGTGGCCCATATCTAGGCGGTAAGGTGTAGCAGACGATGATATCTAGAGGAGCACATGGTTCACTTTCACTTTCTTTTCACATAAACAAATAACAAAATGCATCACTGTATGAGATACACAGTACATCAAATCATCTACAATTACTTATCTCATGTTGCATTTCGCTACTTTTTTGCTAGTTCAGGTGTACAACACACACTCATTGTTACGAGCATGTGGCTCAGTCTTTCTCGTTATTTCCACATAATACTTAGCCTAATCTATCAATATATGAGATACACAGTATATTTCACCAATAAAATGTAAATGCACGTCCTATATAGGTCAATTATGTGGACCATACCTGGGCAGTAAGGTGTAGCAGACGATTTCTAGAGAAGCATGTGGTTCACTTTCACTTTCTCTTCACATAAACAAATAACAAAATACAGTATATCACTGTATGAGTTACACAGCATATTTCACCAATAAAATGTAAATGCACTTGTTTGTAACCTCGCATTGCATAGTGCTACCTTTGTGCTAACTCAGATGTATGAGACGCACTCTTTCCTATGAGCACTGGGTCACTCATTTATTGTCTTTCACATAAAACATAACCAAATCTATCAATATATGGGATAAACAGTATATTACACCACAACAAGTACTAGTACATGGCCCTTACCTGTCCGCTAAGGTGTAGCCGATGATGTTTCCCTTACCTGAAGACGCTGCAGTGATTATGATTTTATTTCACAGTACACATAATCAAATCCATCATTTTATGAGACATACAGTATATTTCACCACAACAGTACCTGGACGTGCTCTGTATGTCACATCTGCGATACCTAAGGTATCGCAGACGATATTTTCCAACAAGCACGTGATGCAGTGTTTACATTCATCCACACAAGCATACAATGAACATATCAATAACACTCATGCTTTATTTCACACAGAAACATACGGAATAAATATAACAATATGATAAAATAAAAAATCCCTATAAACCTTCTCTATTTAATCCCCTTCTGACAACGGCGTGCGTGGCTGTAAGGCATCCCTATAAACCTCCTCTATTTAGTCCCCTTCTGACAACGGCGTGCTGTGGCTGTAAGGCATACGTGACTCCTGCCTTAGCCAATATTTCATCACGTACACTTGTTGCACTATACTCCTACATAATGCACAATAACACTATCCACCATATATCAGCATAAAACAAGGACTTCATCAGCATCTTGCCAAATATTCCGTTCAAATCAATGCCGTGTCGTCAGGCGGTTTCCCGCCTCCCTCTGCTAAACGTTTCACCATGTCTTTCCTCACTAGCTATTGCACACTTTATTCACCTGATTCACTGTCACTGTTATTCAATGGTTGAATACTCACATTGGGTGCAGGGTAGAGGGAGTGTAGTTGTTGGGACATGCCAAAAAACAGGGTAGGCCTAGCACAATCTTCGTTGGGCCAACGGCTGATAACGGCCAGGAATGATTTAAAAAAGCCTAATTCGCTATTGCAAACACCAAATCTAATCACAACAGTGTCCAAAAAGAAAACACAAGCACTATTTGTATAGTGGAATATGATGCACGTCCTGGGACAGGGGGAATAGAGTATGATTTAAATGCTCAGACGCATGCTACCTTCTCCCTCGACAGCTGATGCAGAACTAATCAACCTGCCCATGCTGCCACACGTCTCGGGCCCCGAGGTTGCCAAGTCATTACTTTTGACGAGAGGCGCAGGAACTATGACGCAACCAAAAATTACACCGATCAGCCAAAAACTTTTTCCCTGACGAAGGTTTTTATGCTTTTATGACAACAAACGCATCATCAAGTATAGTTGCAGACACGTCCAAATGACGACAAATGCATCATTGTGGGCGGAGGGGTTAATACTTTCCACAATCCTTGTCTATCCACCCAGTCATATGCTTTCTCCAAATCCATGAAGGCCTCACACAACTTCTTTCCCTTCTCTAGAAAGTTTTCCACTAAAGATCTAAGAATGAATATCTGATCTACACTCCCCCAACCTCATTATCCTCTTGCATCCATTACACATCTTCACATCCTTTCATCCACACGCTCATAATCAATCATTGCCTTCCATCCAATTAGTTCACCATCCACCCTTCTCATCACTTGCCATGCATACCTGTGGATCATTTTGTGCCTGAGGAGGATATTGGCTATCACCAACCCCCTCTCAGTACAATTGTCCACTAAAGCACTGCCATTATCTTAGCAGGCACACCCCACTCACCAACTACTCCATCCACCTTCACATTTCCTACTTTACCATTCATATCACCCTCATTCCTTTCAAACTTTTCCATGCACGCATCTACATTTGTCCAGAACTCTTCTCTCACTCTGCTTGCATGATCTTGCATTGGCACATACATGCACACAATAACCCATATTTGTAGTCCAACTTTCAGTCTTACCCACACAATCCTTGCGCCAACTGATCCATACTCTTTTATATTCTCCATCCATCTGTTACTCACAACAATACACACTCCTTCTTTTGCTCTCTCATTCTCACCTACTCCTGCACATATACCCCATCCATACTCCCATTTTCTCACACTCTCACCTCTCCATTTAGTTTCAGATAATCCACATACATCCATTTTCGCACCCTCAAGCACCTGGACAATCTCTCTCTCTTTCATCTCATCATTTGCACCCCTTACATTCCACTTCGCCATCCGTATCATGTCCTTTGTTTGGCCCTTAGTCGTCATCTTTTGGTCAGTCCTAGTCCAAGGCTTCTGGTTCGTATTTTTAGTTAGTTGTTTTCCGGGGAGGGGCATTAACCCTCTGCCAATCCACTTCCTGTCATGTAGGAAACACATGTCGGTTAGTTATAAGATTACCACCCAGCATTGTAAATGATTTCCTGTTTTACAGGAAATCCTTTGGCTTGCCACTCGATGTTGAGCTACCCTAAATGCAGGGTACCACTGCACTAAGTGGGTGGATGATGGGCGCCCCCACCTACTAACTCTTCGTACAAGGGCATAATTATACCTAAGTTTCAACCCTCCAGGTCTCTATCTTCCTCCCAGTCCAATCTCCACATTGTCCATGTCCTTTCTATCACTAACTCTCCTCCATGCTCCACCATTTCACCATACACTCCATCAATTCCTGGGGCTTTCTCCATTTTGACTCTCTTCATTGCTTCCTCTACTTTCATCCTACTGATCTCTTCCTCTCTTCTCACCTCCCTCCTTCTCCCAGTCATTCCTGAACCACTTAAGTTCGCATTACTTTCATTCTTTGTGTTTAATAATTTCCCCTGTGGCGGGGGGGACACAATCTGGCCGCACTGTGGGGTGGTACTATAGACCAGTCTGCGGCCAGGTTGTGTTAGGAAGGATTCTGCTACTGTATTCCCTGCGTGTCATAAAAGGCGACTAAAACGGGCGGGGAGAGGGGACTGGGTGAGAGGACTAGGGATCCCCCCTCCTCTGTTTTTCAGTTCCTACAATGAGACAGGGAATAGAAAGGGATGGAGGATTGAGTTTTCCCCGTACCCTGAAGATTGGGTCTATGAATGTGCATGAATACAGTACGATTGAGGCTAAAAGGGAGGAGACTGGGAGAATGTTTGTAAGAAGAAAGTAGGATGTGTTAGCTTTCAGTGGAACAAAGATGAAAGGGAAGTGTGAGTTCGGATCCTCTGATCATTGTCTGATTCAAGCCACCAGTTTCACACCTACCACATCCTCCTGCTCTGAACCTGTCGTGATGACTAAATGGCACTTCCGACAGGGCAGACTAGGAGGGACTTCAAAATTTTCTCGTGGATGTTCCTTGGACCTCCTTTTTCTCCCATGATGCAAATTCCACTTTGAGCCACATACAGGATTTCATTAAAGTCGGCATGGAAACATTCATTCCCCATCATAGTTACAGAAAACGATGTAATTCTCCTAAATGGTTTGACCAAAATTGTGCTAGAGTAACAGAAAACAATAGCGTATAACACTTATACAAGGACCAAAACCAAAGAAGCCTTTAACTACTATAAAAATATCAGAAACCATGCCAAAACTATTATCAATCTTTCTAAATCAAACTTTCTACATAGACAAGCTAACAAACTACTAAACAATCCAAATGATAACAACCCTTAATTCATTCAAAACTAACTTCACTACCACCTCTTCCATTCCACCGTTCCAGTCCCCCAATGGAAATCTAGTAAGTGACCCACGCGGAAAAGCCAACCTTCTTGTTGACATTTTTTCAACAAACTACCATAAATTCAGAAAATCATAATATTCCTGCACTTGATTATGATTCCCCTCAAATACCTCCTTTCATGATTCACACCAGACACGTACAAGCCGTATGGCAGAATCTATCAGCAGACAAAGCCACTGGTCCAGATGAAATTCCTTCAATAGTACTTAAAAATTGCTCCTCAGTGTTGGCTCCAGTATTAGCAAAATTTTTCCGCTTATGCATCCGTACCTCAATTTTTCCAGCCCCTTGGAAAAAAGTAAATGTCCATCCTGTTCCTCAAAAGGAGGCAACTTCTGATCCATCAAACTATAGACTAACTGCAATAACTTCCGTTCCCGGTAAAGTTTTTGAGACACTAGTTAACAAACACATAGTCAAGCATCTAGAAATAAATAAATTGATCAATGATCGGCAGTAGGATTTAGACAAGAACGTTCAACTGTAGATATTCTTTGCCTTCTTACCCATTAGATTAACAAAACAATAGACCAGACTAACAATACAATAGACCAACATGGTGAAACACACACAGTAGCACTTGATTTTTCAAAAGCATTTGACAGAGTATGGCACCAGGCCTTATTGTCTAAGATGTCACACTATGGCCTTGCATCACTGGTTCCTCTAATTTCTTCTTACCTTCATAGTAGAAAAATACGGGTCATGGTAAATGGAATTTATTCTCAGTTTCATTCCATAAATGCCAGCGTACCTCAGGGATCAGTTTTGGCGCCAACCCTCTTTCTCATACATATAAATGACCTCCTATCTGTCACGCACAACCCAATACACTCTTATGCTGATGACTCGACCCTTCATAGTTCTTTCACATTTAGTACCTCCTTTACACAATTTGATTTTATAAATTCCCAAATAAACACAGCAATTTCTCTGAACCAGGACCTTTCTAAAATTAATCAATGGGGAAAAAAAATCTGGTCTCATTTAATGCTCAGAAAACTAAATACATTAATTTCTCCAATAGAAAGAATCCGTCAGACTCTCATATAATTTTAAATGTCAGTATTCCCATATCCACTGCAATTGATATCCTAGGTGTTACTCTAAACCACAACCTAAGCTGGACAGCTTATGTTAAATCCCTTGCTAAAAATGCTTCAAAAAAATTGGGACTTCTGTACAGGGTTCGTGAGTTCTTCACTGACGAGCAGATGGCCACAATATACCAAAGTCATGTGCGTTCTCAGATCGAATACTGTTCACCACTGTGGAGTGGATGTGGAGTGGTTGCATTGAGGCAGTTGGACAAAATTCAAAATAAAGCCATTAGATTAATCAATAATCCTGCCATAACGCAGGACCTTCCTCCATTATCAGTACGTAGAGATGTTGCTTCTTTAGCACTATTTTATCGATATTTTTACCGTAAGTGCTCATGAACTCACTGGGAGCGCCCATGAACTCACACTCCCCCACAATGCAGAACCTCTGCTTATCAAAATTCATTTATCTCCAGAACTACTACTCTCTGGAATTCACTTCCTGGGAGTTGCTTCCAACATACATTTAATCCTCTCAATTTTAAATCCAATTATTATAAGTATTTCATGAATGGAGGATGCCTTTAGGCACATGGACTTATTTTTTTTTCCTTTGTTTTTCCTTCCTCCATTCATTATAAAAAAAAAAAAAAAAAAAAGGTGTTGACAGAAGAAGGGTGAGAGATGTGACCTTGTTAGTGAGCCCGGAAGTGCAGCAGTGTGTGTTTAAATGGAAGGAGGTGTCATCGAGACTGATGTGGGTGAAAGCGAAATTTGGACGTGAGTTGTGGGCATTTGTGAATACATATGGGCCTGGTAGCGAAAGGGATGCAGAAGAGACGGAGTCTTTCTGGAATGGTGTTGATGAGTGTCTGCAGAGTTTTGGGGCGAATGTGAATGTGGTAGTGATGGGAGATCTGAATGCTAAAGTGGAAATGTAGCGGTTGAAGGTGATGTTAGTATGCATGGTGTGCCTGGAAGAAATAAAAATGGGGAACAAATGATAGGGATATATGTTGAGCGAGAGGTGGTGATTGGAAATACCTTGTTTGAAAAGAAAGATATTTATAATTATACATGGGTGAAACAGGGGGGTAGAATGGTTGTTGACAGAGCACTGGTGGACTATGCGGTTGTATCTAGGAATGTAATAGGAAGATTGTTGGATGTGAGAGTTCTGAGAGGGAAGAGTGGACGTACGTTTGACCTCTACCTGGTGGAGGGGAAGTTGAGAATAGGTAAGAGATGGGTGAGAGGTAGGACAGTTAAGTGTGGCAGAGAGGTTTTGAAAGTGAGTGAGTTGGATAAAAGAGAGAAAATGATAAAGTATCAGGAGAAGCTGAGACATGAGTGGAATGCAGTGAAAGATCAGGAAAATGGCAGTGTGGAGGAGGAATGGCAGTTGTTTGCGAATGCTGTGGTGGGGCATGCGGAAAAGGTGTGTGGTGTGAGTTGAGTGGGTGGTGGTGTAAGAATGGGAGGTGAATGGTGGTGCGAGAAAGTAAGTACGGGTGTGGCTGGAAGGAAACGTGCATATGAAGTGTGGCTGCAGAGGAAAGATGAGGTGTCATATGAGAGGTATAAGAAAAAGAGAAATAGGGCGAGAAGGACTGTGCATGATGCTAAAGTGGCAGCCGATGAGGGATAGGGTAGTCGGTTGACTGAGAATTTTCAACAGAATAAGAAAACGTTTTGGAAGGAGGTGAAAAGGTTGCAAAGGGAGAGTCTGAGAATGAAGAGTTAGTAAAAGTAGAGGATAGAAGATTGTTTAATGAAATGGATGTAGTAAGAAAGAGATGGTCGGAGTATTTTAAAATATGAAATGTAGAGGAGGAAAGGAAGGCTGAGATTGTGGCAGATGGAAGAGTACAAGGAATAAATATGTTGGGAGAGTTGGATGATTCTTTGATCTCTATGGAGGAAGTGAAGGGGGCAGTAAAGGAGATGAAAGCAGGGAAAGCCACAGGTATGGATGGGTGTGCTGTGGAATACCTGAAAAGTAGTGGAGTGACTATTGTTGAGTGGTGGGTAAGATTGCTGAATGTGTGTTTTGTGAGAGGTATTATGCCAGTTGACTGGACAAGTGCTTGTGTGGTTCTGTTGTATAAAGGTAACGGTGATAAGCATGAATGTATTTGCTTTAGGGGTATAAGTTTGTTGAGTGTTGCAGGTAAGGTGTATGGTAGAGTGTTAATTAAAAGAGTTAGAGAGAGTACAGAGGGAGTGGTTGGTGTTGAGCAGTGTGGCTTTAGGAGGAAGGGGATGCACGGATCGAGTGTTTGCTGTAAGACAGGTGTGTGAAAAGTATTTAGCGAAAGGTAAGGATGTGTTTTTGGCGTTCATGGATTTAGTGAAAACATATGATAGAATTGATAGGGAGGCTTTGTGGACTGTTTTGAAATTGTGTGGACTTGATGGTAGGTTACTAAACGGATTGAAAGGTTTTTATGTAAATAGTAGAGCGTGTGTAACAGTGGGAAATACTGTGGGTGATTGGTTTCCCATGAGAGTGAGGCTGCGGCAGGGATGTGCGATGTCACCTTGGTTGTTTAATATCTATATGGATGGTGTTGTAAGAGAGGTGAATGCGAGAGTGTTAGGTGGAGGTTTGAGTCTGGTGAGTGCTGAGGGTAGAGAGTGGAATCTGAATCAGCTGCTGTTTGCAGATGATACTGCACTGGTGGCTGATTCGAAAGGAGAGATTGAGACAGTTGGTAGAGGAGTTTGGAAGGGTTGAGAAAGGAGGAAATTGAGAGTAAATGAGAAGAGTAAAGTGATGAAGTGTACGAGGTTGGTAGATGGTAGAAGGATGAATATACTTTTCAATGGTGAGTTGCTTTAGGAGGTAGTGTGTTTTGAGTAATTAAGGTCATATTTTGCTAAGGATGGAAGAATAGATGTAGAAGTGTGAAAGGTGTTTAGATGTTGTCTGCTATATTGATGTAAGGAGTAGATTGTATGAGGGCGTAGTGGTACCGACTGCTTTATATGGGGCTGAAACATGGAATATGTGTGTAGCAGAGAGGAAAAGTTTGAATCTAAGGGAGATGAGGTATCTGAGGAGTATGTGTTGAGTGACGCATATGGATCGAGTGAGAAATGATGAAGTGCGAAGGAGAACCGGAGTTTTGCAGGAGATGGCTGATCGTGTTGAGCAGAGGGTGTTGTGATGGTTTGGGCATATGGAGAGAGCGGATGATGAGCGATTGGTGAAAAAGATCACTGGATCGGATGTGAGAGGTGTAAGGCTGAGGGGAAGACTACGAATAGGATGGATGGACAGTGTGAAGAAAGCGTTGGATGTGACAGGGATGTCTGTTGAGGAAGGAAGAGTGGCTGCACATGATAAGAGTGCTTGGAGAGAAACTGTGAATAAATGGTGATGCATCCCCGAGGGGATATTCTCCTGCGATTGGTCTGATCAGCTGATCAGGTCTGGTGTGGGTAAGGGGCTGGGTCCATTATGATGTGGCAAGGGTAAACCAGCTCAGCTGTCAGGCCCTGCTGCTGACGTCGCTGATTGCATTGCGCAGTTGACCCTCGTGTGGTGTGGTGAAGTGAGGGTCTGTCCCTTCTCCCCTTAGGGCTAAGATACGAATATGTGTGTATTTGGATGGGTGAATTTTGAATGTGTCGTCCTGTCTCGCCCACCTCCCTTTCTTTGGGGGAAGCAGCCTAGGTATATGGATAGATAGATAAATTATTGTTCTCTCCAACTGGCTACGTTTTCTCACTTCTCCACAATAAATCTACAATTTTTATCTTTCACTCCCCTACTAACTTCTTTTTATTACCCTGTCCAACTCTCTCTCTCTTTACCTCCCCCCAGAACAGTTTCTCACATTCCCTCCATTTTACACTCAAATTCCTTCCTAATTCCTCATCTACTCTTTTCTTACTCTCTCTTACTAATTTTTCCCCTCTCTCTTCCTCTCTACATTTAACTCTCTATTCTGTATCTCAACCTCTTCCATGCCTCTGTTTCCCATGTACTCACTATATGATTTCTCCTTATGTGCCACAGCATGTCTTACCTCTTCATTCCATCATGCTGTTCTTGCACCCCCTTTTGTCTTCTTGTCTTCTCTTCACCCCATACACCATCTCATATGCTGCACAGATTTCTCCTGTATCTTGTTCACATCTTCCTCCTCCCCCATCTGCTCCAAATCATATTTACTCAATCGCATCCCCACCTTTCTCTTATTTTTTTTTTTTTCGATCCTCTTGCAACCTTCCTACCCTCCTTATATGGACTACTTCCTCCTGTCCTTTTCTCCTTCTATTCCTCCTCTGCTCTTGGGGCTTGACTTTCACCACCACCAAGTGGTGGTGAGAAAATGAACTCTCCCAAACCCTGTATGCTCTTGCATCCATAACATACCTTCTCATTCTGTGATCCACACACACATAATCAGCAATTTCCTTCCATTCATTCAGTTTACCACCCACCCTTCTCATCACTTGCCACGTATACCTGTGGATCATTTTGTGTCTGAAGAGGATATTGGCTAACACCAACCCCCTTCCGTCACAAATGTCACCTGGAGCACTGCCATTCCTATTCACTTCTGCAGGCACACCCCACTCACCTTCATATTCCCTACTTATCCATTCATATCTCCAATCAAAAACACTCTCACATTCCTCTCAAACATTTCCATGCACACTTCCACATTTGTCCAAAACTCTTCTTTCACTCTGCTTGCAAGATCTTGCATAGGCTCAAACACATACACAATTGTCATGTTTGTATTTCTACTTTCAATCTTACACACGCAAACCTTGAACATACTGATCCATACTAACTAATAGTCTCCATCCATCTCTTGCAAACAACAATACATACACCCTCTTTTGCTCTCTCTCCTTCTCACCTACTTCCACGTATATATCCCATCCATACTCTCACTCTCTCACCTCTCCATGTAATCTGTTAATCCACATATATCGATTGTTGCACCCTTCAACACCTGTACAATGGTTCACTCTCTGACCTCATCTTTCGCACCCTTTACATTCCATGTTGCAAGCCGTATCATGTCCTTTGTCCAATCTTTGGTCGTCACCTGTTTCTGTCCTAATCTGAAGCTTCTTGTTTGTATTTTTAGTTAGTTGTTTTCAGGGAAGGGTAACTAACCCTTCGTCAACCCACTTGCTGACACGTAGGGAACCCGTGCTGGTTGGTTATAAGGATATCACCCAGCGTATTAAATGATTTTCTGGTTTACAGGAAATAATTTGGCTCGTCACTCATTGTCGTGTTACCCTGGAATAGAGTACCACTACTGTTCACCAGTAAAGTGTGGCAGCGCGTGAAGAGCTAGCAAACGTTTATGCATACGCGTAAACCTTCATTGTTAGAATTCGTGCAAGAAAACATGATGTTACAACAGGGAATATGTTTTAAATCAATCTCATAGTGGAGCATGTCAAATGAAGCCCTCAGTACATTCCATTGGAAAGCTGTGAATCACAGAGGTTTCTTTGGTCTCTTGAGTAAATATGTACCCAAAAACAAATTTAATTGACTGTATCTACTAGCTACATGCTGTAAGAATTTCTTCTCTGTCTCACATAATAGAAAAGTATTTAGTCTCTGAAAGCCATGTCATGTTGGGCTGCTCATATCCCCGTTGAACAAAACATCGCTTTGCTACGCTTCCTGGCTTCACTCGATGCTCTCTGTCACTCAATACATATATATATATATATATATATATATATATATATATATATATATATATATATATATATAATCTCATCTTCTGTTCGAGTGTCCACTGCAGGATCGGCCTATCCCCACTGAAGTGGGGACGATACAGCCAATGTATCTCTACCAAGTGGCTTAGGCTGTCTGGTAGAGATTGTATGTAGGGTGAGAAGTGCTTGTAAGTGTAATTGTAATGTTGGAGTGGCTTTGGATGTGTTTGTAGTCTGTGAACAAAGTGTAATCGGCCCATGCAAGCCGACTGGGTGCAAGCATACTTTACAGTATGCGACACTGGTTCAACCACGACACCCCTTATGTCCGCCAAGCAGTATGTGGTCAGAAGAACGCTCCCAAAGTTTATTACCCTGGCGGGGGGGCACGAACCCTTGTTCTTCAGTGTACGAACACACACACTTTACCACTGTACCACAGAGGCTCTCTCTCTCTCTCACACACACTTTACCACTGTACCACAGAGGCTCTCTCTCTCTCTCTCTCTCTCTCTCTCTCTCTCTCTCTCTCTCTCTCTCTCTCTCTCTCTCTCTCTCTGTACTGTATAGATAGATGGATAGATAGATAGATAGATAGATATCTTGGTGTAGCCAGGCAGGATATATTATTGGAGGCATATGAGGTTGAAAGCTGTGGCACATTATTCTTTACTGATTTTCTCATGTACGGTTCCTATATTGCCGTACAATTTTTCGGCGATCATCTTGAAGTTTCGTGAGGAGTTCCCTAAAGGGCAGTGATGTTTTGGAACTTATCTTGTTCAGTCTTCAGGGTGGATCTGATTGTTCTGTCATCCTTTTGTTTGTACGTTTAAGATTTTCCATTCCCGTACTGAGGACCGGGACCCCTATTAGCCCAGTCAGTGGGGTGGGGGCTTTTTTATGATGAGGGTGGTAATCTGTGTGCACTACAAAGGCGGACTCCTCTTAGAAGGATTGTGCCTGATTAAAATGCTAGCCTGGCAGTATTTATTTTTTGTTAATATTAGGTGGGCGGTGACGTGCTCCACACCACTTTGGTGAGAGTGGAAAGGGGGGTAGTGGCTACTATACTGGTGACAGTATGGCGAAGAATGCATTGGAGTTTAGCTGCGGCATGGGATCAGGGTAAAGGTTATCTGGACTGGGGTAAGGGAAGCTCACCCTGAGGCGTGATGTGGCAGGGCAGTGAAGGAGGCAGTGCACAAGTGGGTGTGGAGTAGTGGCTTTGCAGTGCGAGCATTCTGAGGTGGGATCGTCATTTTTTGTGATGAGACCGCTACGGCACATAGAACCTTGGCGTAATTGGTAGAGGCGAGTGAGCCTTATTGTCAATGGATCTTATAGGTGGAATCAGTTCGTATTGTGTGGCCATCGCGAACCACGTGGCGGAAGGGGAGCCCGGTTGCACAATGTCCTGATGGTCTTCGTGGCTGATTATGGCTGATCATACTCTGATAGCTCTTTTTATTTGCATGAGGCTGGTCAGTTATATCAATGTCCATATGGGAGCGTTCTGTGGTGTTTTTTGCAGTGAGGTCTGCTCGTTCATTCCCCACAGTGCCGATATGGCTAGGGATCCAGTGGATGGTTATTGATCCCCCTGCACTGTGAATTTGTTGGGCAGTGGCTAATATGTCGGAGGTCAGTTTGACATTGTCAGAGTGAGTGAGTCACCTGAGAGTGTAGACTGCCATCGCTAAGTTTGTATGGATGATGGTAGAGGAGGTGGGAGCAGTGTCGAGGGCATCTTTTAGTGTTTCGGCGATGGCTGTTAAGTCCACTTGTAGGGTTGAAGCCTCATCTGTAATCCTAAAACCGCTATCCCTGTGAATGCATACGAAGGCTGTTCCAGCCCTCGATGTGGCAACGGAGCCATCTGTGTAATTGGTGATGGAGTTTGGAGAGGTGAGGGAGGCTATGCACCAGAGGCCCTCTTGACGTAGTATTGGTGTTGGGGTTTGGGCTTTGGTCGATGACTGGGGGATGAGAAGTGTAAACAGTGGGGGGTTCCATGGTGGCTGGGGATGCTAGGATGGGACAGGTGTGTCGGGGGCTTGTGATATGTAGGGAGAGAGTTTGAGAGTGTGAAGGCCACGTGCAACACTGTGGACCCTACTGTGGGAGAGTATGTCAGGGTGAAGGCCGGATGCAGCTTTGAACCATGGCAGGAGAGGGACTCTAATATAGCATAATTGTAAATATAATATATCGTAGACATCGCCGAGCTGTTGTAACAGTGTATTGATTTATAGGGATTTTACGAGAGGGCAGAATGTTCGCTGTATTTATCGTAGATGGCGGGAGAAAGATAAAGATGAGCCTGGGGTTTGGCTTCATTTTTTTTCTCCAGAGGAAGGTCTTCACAGGAGCAGTACTTAGGTGAGAACGGTCTATGCTTTCTAACTCCGTGTGCTCTCCTCCTGCTTTCCCACTGTGCCTCTCTCTCTCTTCTAACCCCTTCTGCCCTGTTTCTCCCATTTCTCTTGTATATGACTGGTTGTCACGTGTAAGGGCACGGGTGTGTGGAACCTTCCCAAGCCTTGGGACTTTCTGATCAGGAGTCACACTTTGCTGTGTTTTGAAATTACTAACTGAGAATGTTCAAACGTTATTTCCTCTAGCCCTCTCGCCCAGGCATGACTTTCATCTAACCTCTATGTTACATATATATGTTACTAGCTATTGTGTAGTAAAATTGAACATAGAATATTGTATAACATATTGTAGTGATATAGTAGCACAAATGTGCATATACTTATGCAATGGTAAAATTGCTAGGTCATTACGTTACATAAATGGTGTTATGCCTATAGTTCTAATATTACACTCAACCTGTATGGTGATAAAGTGAAATGCATAATTCTGGTAACACAGAATTGCAGGAACATTGTATTTACACTGTATGAATGTATTTGTTACATAACTGTACTATTAACTCAATATTGTAATTGTTATATAACTGTATTTTTAATTGAAGTAATATTGTAATTGTTAAATAACTGTATTTTAATTGAAGTAATATTACAACTGTTACATAATTGTATTATTAACTGAAGTAATATTGTAACTGTTACATAACTGAAGGAGTATATATTGTAGTTAAGTGTAGTAACTGCATTAATATTGTAGGTAACTGTAGTAACCGAAGTAATACTGTACAATTACTGTACATTGTAAGTTACATTAATGTTGCGACATAATTGTGTGCACATGCATATAACTACGCAATAATAACGCAATAGCAAGGTACCACAATGAATCGTATTATGAATCAGTCACTTGCTGTAGTAATATTACTCAATACGTATACTGTAGGCTTAGTTATGTTGCACAGTTATTATTGAAAATGATATTATGTAACCCCATATTTTGTTATTTTATATAAAAAATATATATATAAAATGTACATATAGTATACTACATATGAACAATATACACTCATATGGTGTTCATTTGTACCTATGGTGGACAGTGTGTCAGCACTGTGTGGAAATCTTTGTCTTCACGATTGTGTGAAACAGGTTGTTCATTCTTGCTAAGTTCATTCTTGTTGGCCATTATTTTCTTTCTCTTCCGGATCTTCCTTGTAATTTAATTGGTCTGGCCCCACTAGATAGCTTTAATTAACCTGTGGATTGTGCAATTACCTTTTTTTTTTTTTAATCCCACCCCGTGTTGTGAAAAAATGAAGAAAAACTTTTTTAGTTTTGGTTTATTATTTACTTGAAAATAAACATCCGGGGCATCATCTGGTGAAAAAAAAAAAAAATCTCTGTCGTTGCGTAGGGCCATGCGTAAGTTTACTTAGGGGAGTAGTGAAAAAAAAGAAAAAAAAAATTGTTGATTATAAACTTGAAGATAAACATCCTGGGAATCATCTGGTGAAAAGAAAAATATCTCTCTCACTCCATCTTTGCATAGCACCATGCGTTAAGTTTGTGTAGGGGTGGAGTAGTTAGCTGTAATGCATGGCCAGCACAGCCTGAGCTGTGGCTCGTAACGGGAAGCTTCCCAGCCTGAGCTGTGGCTCGCAATCCACGGGTTAATAACTGTTTGTTACAGTTCTTTTAATCGCTCACTGGTTTAATATGACAGAATATTTTATTTAACACTTTGTAGATGGAATGTTACCAGGTTGTATGCATGAAACACTCATTTCATGTATGAATGCAATAGTAAATGAGTGAATATACACATTATATAATTGTTATTGCTGGTGCAAGTACTTAGTGATTGACTTAACCCTCCGCGTGCCGGACACCCCAGACATAAAATGGCACGCCAGTGCCTGCCAAGTTTCAATTTTTTTTTTTTTTTTTTAAGGCTAAAATGATAGATTTTGATGTGAAAAAGACGAATATGACCATTAAAAGACTCACTGGAGGCTAGGTGTGCGTTTTCTGGAAGTCCCCGGTCAGCCCCTCGGCTGTGGTTGCTCAGAAGAACTGCAGCGAAGGTGAGAGAAAAACTCGTTTTCTACTAAGATAAACTAAGATATTCTGGCCTACGTTACTCTGGGAAGGTTTAGAAATGTTTCTTACACTTTTCAGTTCACTTCATACGCATAATATATATATTTTTTTTCATGGATTTCATACAGAAAACATCGTCTTTCCCCTATAAATCACTTGGTACTGCAACACCTGTGTCACCTGTCACGTATCTCCCTCACTGTGCATCCTTCGTCTTACATTTACGGTAACTTACGTACAACTTCACTATGTACTGCACTTACACTTACGGTAAATTATTTACAACATGCCTTCAGTATACACAGACAGTGTAAGAGTATTTCTGAGTATCTCACTGTGAATACATCGTCTTACACTTACGATAACAACATTACTTCATCACCTCCCTCATCCAAGGGCCGTGGGGAAGCGTGGAGAAGTGTGAGGAAGGAGGGAAAAGTCTCACTGGAGGTGCTGGGGAGTGTGGGGGATAGGGGAACACTTTTCCTTGATGTGCTGGGAAATGTAGCAAAAGGAGGAAGAGTTTCACGAGATGTGCTGGGTGTGGGGAATTGGGGAACACTTTCTGTGGATGTGCTGGGTGCGGGGAATGGGGGAACACTTAGTCCTGAAGTGCTAGGGTGGGCTGGGTCACGTGGGTGCGAGGGATAGCGTGGGCGAGATGATTCACCGGCGTCCCCAGCCAGTGGAATATTCCCAAATCTCCCTCTCTTCCTCCTAACACTTCCAGCCCCACGTGGGGAAATCCTCGGCTTCATCAGCCACCCAGGAATACTGGAAGCCTCACCTTCCCTCTGAATCCTCCTTCTCGTCACGTATGTAACGCAAGAATTATCTGGATACACTAGTGTAATGTAGACAATTTTAAGAAAATAGGGTAGCGTGATCTTATTTGAGAATTTATGGGAAATGTGGTACCGTGATCTTATTTGAGAATATATGTCTTTATGAGAAATGATATAGCGTGGTCTTATTAGAGAGGGCATGAGCAGTTAGATATTAGCACACATTGCAGGCCACTCAACCTCGTCTGTATCACTCCTTGGAGGATAGCAAAATTCAAACTCACAATGATTTAACCTAAGATTTAATATTAAGAACTGAGATACGGATTTCTCTTCAAACTGAGAATGATACTAAACATAATATAATGAGGATCTACTGTATATCAACAGAAATATGAACATTCTCAAACTGAATATTCAAAGATTTCTGTTATACTTTACAGAAATATGAATCTTTACGATCTAAATTAATATTCAATAATGAGGATTTACAGTACAACTCCAGAAATATGTATCTTTACACACTAGATTAATATCCCAAGAATACTGATACGCATGGATATAGTCCTGTGGTCTCTGACGGACTCGTCGGGAAGGAACCTAAAGATATCACCAAAGAATACCCTCTAAGATTAAATGCACAACTGAAGAATCTTATATAAACTAGACACAATGATCAAAAGGACCAATAATTACATGGACCGTAATCAAATGGACAAATGGACCAGCCGATATTCACTTTGATTCCATGAACTACAGGGGGGGTGGGGGATTTTTTGTGCCAGCAGCTAGGCCGCGGCTAGAACGCCCGAATCCTTGGGTTGCGAGCCACGGCCCTCCCACAACTCTCGTCTGCAATGATGAAAAGGAGCAATGATCTCATTATTCAAGACAAGAAGGATCAAGGGAAAATATCACTGATTTAACTCACGAACGTATATGATGAATTAATACACTATCTATCTATCTATATACCTAGGCTGCTTCCCCCAAGGAAAGGGAGAGAAAAGGGGGTTGGGGTGAGAGCTTGGGCACTAACCTGCAACGATGAAAAGGAGCGATGATCTGAATTGTTTGGCGCGGCTTCTCGTCTTTTACGAGTATAAGCATCATGACAGTATTTGGGAATCGGCTAAAATTTTAACTGATTATACTATTATCGATTCTCTAGGATCTTCAAAGAATGCAAAAGATACGTTTGCACTCAACATACGTAGAGACGTGACTTATGATGTTGAAATTTTTGTAATAGGCTTGCAGGAACTTTAATCATAATGAAGCCAAATTAATTAAGAATTCAGACAGTTTTATCCCCTTTGTCGGTTATATGCCTACTTGACTGCAAACAGGATTCAATGACGTAAATTACGCGCTTCACAATGACAATCTTCAATATTCTTACTTCAGTCAACTCTTAATCACCACTGCATAGTACAAAAGAGGAACTCAATTAACTTCGGCAGGTAAATCTCTAGATTAGAATATAAAAGGAAGATATTCGCGATTTTTGACCTCTGCTAAATTTCGCGGTTACACGTCTTTGTTGACAAGCAGCTGGTTCATTATTCACATTAATACTTGACTTAGTACTATCAATATCAGAATCACTTTCACATTATGAATATCAACCAAGACTAAACTTAAATATAAGATTTAACGGCTAAATCATGAGTTATACTTAGTACTATACTTAAGCTTAAGATTACATTTACAATACTAATTTATACTAACTTACACTTATACATAAAATTATGGCACTACACGGGTCCTTCCTCCAGAAAATAAAAAAAAAGATTAACATCAGAAGTCAACATTCAAATCATTTCCTAGGGACGTGTGTGCAGACAGGACGGACTTTACCAAATTTGACCGTGAACACAACTCTAATGAGTGGCACCTGTCGGTCCACAAGAAAATCACGTACCCCAGGGGGTCGTTTCTCTCCCACGATAAATACATGAAATTCAGTGGATAGATGTGCCCCAGCCAACCTCCTACCTGGGTGGTAATGTGGTCGTCTCACCTGGACAGACCCGTACTCTCGCTGCCAGGATCGTCCTAGGGGCGCTTCCCATTCATACAACATATGGACTAATCGCATTCATGTTCCCATTCATTCGTTCTTACGCTTCCAGCTCTCCACCTAGTAACTGAGGAGCGCCTGTCAGGTCTTGAAGTCACTGTTTCACCCAAGACCGTGTTGACTGTAAGCTGAGAGGCACGTGCACACTGCCCCTCGAATTAAGCCAATCTAATATTTCCACTGAACTGGGCTGCACCCATAACCCAAGCTCCTATGAACTCACAGTCAATAGTCAGACAGTCCGACCCACACACATTTCCCTATCCATCTCTTAATACTGCCATAACCAACTGAACACTCAGCATTTCTCAATAAGTCTCCGGGAAGAGCATCTCTCACTGGGCGGCAACTATTCATCCACTAGGTCAAGCTCAAAGGCCCCCTCCAGAGGTTCCAAGGGCCACTCTTCTCCGCAACAGGGCCTCACCCGTCCCGCAGCTCCCTGCATCCTCTTCCCCGTGAACACATCCTCTACCACGTACACACCTCTGTCCATCAAGACTTCCACTACACGATGGCGTGATGTACGTGGATTGTTTTGTTTTGAGGGGGAAGAACCTAACAATTCGGCTATCATGATCCATTGAGCTACACTTGTTCTTCTTGACATTTGACCTCTACATTCCATCAACACCTCATTTTCCACCTTACTACTCCTTCCACTAGACAAAACCACAAAATACGTAAGTTATGTCTCCATCTCAGTATTCATTCTACCCACGGTGAAGTATAACATTGCTGGTCCTCCAGGAGCTTTAAAGATCACCAATTTTAGAAATATCGCGATATTAAGTGGGCCTCCAGTGTACTGTTATTGTGGGATTCTATCAAACAATAGTTTATACCACAACAATGTCTTATCCCACAATAATATCTTATTCCACAACAATATCTTATTCCACAACAATATCTTATCCACAACAATATCTTATCCCACAACAATATCTAATCCCAAAGCTTTAGCCACCAGTGTAATGCAAGAATCATTTGGATACACTAGTGTAATGTAGACAATTTTAGAGGAATAGGGTAGCGTGATCTTATTTGAGAATTTATGGGAAATGTGGTACCGTGATCTTATTTGAGAATATATGGCTTTATGAGAAATGAAGTAGCGTGATCTTATTAGAGAGGGCGTGAGCAGTTAGATATTAGCACACCTTGCGGGCCACTCAACCTCGTCTGTATCATTCCTTAGAGGACACTAAAATTCAAACTCATGATGACTTAACCTAAGATTAACTGTTAAGAACTGAGATACAGATTACTCTTCAAACTGGGAATGATACCAAACAAAATATAATGAGGATCTACTGTATATCAACAGAAATATGAACATTCTCAAAATGAATATTCAAAGAATTCTGTTACACTTTACAGAAATATGAATCTTTATGAACTAAATTAATATTCAACAATGAGAATTTACAGTACAACTCCAGAAATATGTATCTTTACACACTAGATTAATATCCCAAGAATACTGATACGCATGGATATAGTCCTGTGGTCTCTGACGGACTCGTCGGGAAGGAACCTAAAGATATCACCAAAGAATACCCTCTAAGATTAAATGCACAACCGAAGAATCTTATATAAACTAGACACAATGATCAAAAGGACCAATAATTACATGGACCGTAATCAAATGGACAAATGGACCAGCCGATATTCACTTTGATTCCATGAACTACAGGGAGGGGGAGGATTTTGTGTGCTAGCAGCTAGGCCGCGGCTAGAACGCCCGAATCCTTGGGATGCGAGCCACGGCCCTCCTACAACTCTCGTCTGCAATGATGAAAAGGAGCCATGATCTCATTATTCAAGACAAGAAGGATCAAGGGAAAATATCACTGATTTAACTCATGAACGTATATGATGACTTAATACATGGGGGAGAGAACAGGTGTTGGGGAGGTGAGAGCTTGGGCACTAACCTGCAGCAATGAAAAGGAGCGATGATCTGAAGTGTTTGGCGCAGCTTCTTGCCTTTTTTAAGCATCAAGACAGTATTCGGGAATCGGCTAAAATTTTAACTGATTACTTTATACTATTATCGATTCTCTAGGATCTTCAAAGAATACAAAAGATACGTTTGCACTCAACACACGTAGAAAAGTGATTTACGATGCTGAAATTTTTGTATTAAGCTTGCAGGAACTTTAATCATAATGAAGCCAAATTAATTAAGAATTCAGACAGTTTTATTACCCTTTGTCGGTTATATGCCTACATGACTGCAAACAGGATTCAATGACGTAAATTTCGAGCTTCACAATGACAATCTTCAATATTCTTACTTCAGTCAACTCTTAATCACCACTGCATAGTACAAAAGGGGAAATCCATTACCTTCGGCAGGTAAATCTCTAGACTAGAATAAACGGAAGGTATTCGCGATTGTGTGGCCATCGCGAACCACGTGGCGGAAGGGGAGCCCGGTTGCACAATGTCCTGATGGTCTTCGTGGCTGATTATGGCTGATCATACTCTGATAGCTCTTTTTATTTGCATGAGGCTGGTCAGTTATATCAATGTCCATATGGGAGCGTTCTGTGGTGTTTTTTGCAGTGAGGTCTGCTCGTTCATTCCCCACAGTGCCGATATGGCTAGGGATCCAGTGGATGGTTATTGATCCCCCTGCACTGTGAATTTGTTGGGCAGTGGCTAATATGTCGGAGGTCAGTTTGACATTGTCAGAGTGAGTGAGTCACCTGAGAGTGTAGACTGCCATCGCTAAGTTTGTATGGATGATGGTAGAGGAGGTGGGAGCAGTGTCGAGGGCATCTTTTAGTGTTTCGGCGATGGCTGTTAAGTCCACTTGTAGGGTTGAAGCCTCATCTGTAATCCTAAAACCGCTATCCCTGTGAATGCATACGAAGGCTGTTCCAGCCCTCGATGTGGCAACGGAGCCATCTGTGTAATTGGTGATGGAGTTTGGAGAGGTGAGGGAGGCTATGCACCAGAGGCCCTCTTGACGTAGTATTGGTGTTGGGGTTTGGGCTTTGGTCGATGACTGGGGGATGAGAAGAGTAAACAGTGGGGGGTTCCATGGTAGCTGGGGATGCTAGGATGGGACAGGTGTGTCGGGGGCTTGTGATATGTAGGGAGAGAGTTTGAGAGTGTGAAGGCCACGTGCAACACTGTGGACCCTACTGTGGGAGAGTATGTCAGGGTGAAGGCCGGATGCAGCTTTGAACCGTGGCAGGAGAGGGACTCTAATATAGCATAATTGTAAATATAATATATCGTAGACATCGCCGAGCTGTTGTAACAGTGTATTGATTTATAGGGATTTTACGAGAGGGGAGAATGTTCGCTGTATTTATCGTAGATGGCGGGAGAAAGATAAAGATGAGCCTGGGGTTTGGCTTCATTTTTTTTCTCCAGAGGAAGTTCTTCACAGGAGCAGTACTTAGGTGAGAACGGTCTATGCTTTCTAACTCCGTGTGCTCTCCTCCTGCTTTCCCACTGTGCCTCTCTCTCTCTTCTAACCCCTTCTGCCCTGTTTCTCCCATTTCTCTTGTATATGACTGGTTGTGTCACGTGTAAGGGCACGGGTGTGTGGAACCTTCCCAAGCCTTGGGACTTTCTGATCAGGAGTCACACTTTGCTGTGTTTTGAAATTACTAACTGAGAATGTTCAAACGTTATTTCCTCTAGCCCTCTCGCCCAGGCATGACTTTCATCTAACCTCTATGTTACATATATATGTTACTAGCTATTATGTAGTAAAATTGAACATAGAATATTGTATAACATATTGTAGTGATATAGTAGCACAAATGTGCATATACTTATGCAATGGTAAAATTGCTAGGTCATTACATTACATAAATGGTGTTATGCCTATAGTTCTAATATTACACTCAACCTGTATGGTGATAAAGTGAAATGCATAATTCTGGTAACACAGAATTGCAGGAACATTGTATTTACACTGTATGAATGTATTTGTTACATAACTGTACTATTAACTCAATATTGTAATTGTTATATAACTGTATTTTTAATTGAAGTAATATTGTAATTGTTAAATAACTGTATTTTAATTGAAGTAATATTACAACTGTTACATAATTGTATTATTAACTGAAGTAATATTGTAACTGTTACATAACTGAAGGAGTATATATTGTAGTTAAGTGTAGTAACTGCATTAATATTGTAGGTAACTGTAGTAACCGAAGTAATACTGTACAATTACTGTACATTGTAAGTTACATTAATGTTGCGACATAATTGTGTGCACATGCATATAACTACGCAATAATAACGCAATAGCAAGGTACCACAATGAATCGTATTATGAATCAGTCACTTGCTGTAGTAATATTACTCAATACGTATACTGTAGGCTTAGTTATGTTGCACAGTTATTATTGAAAATGATATTATGTAACCCCATATTTTGTTATTTTATATAAAAAATATATATATAAAATGTACATATAGTATACTACATATGAACAATATACACTCATATGGTGTTCATTTGTACCTATGGTGGACAGTGTGTCAGCACTGTGTGGAAATCTTTGTCTTCACGATTGTGTGAAACAGGTTGTTCATTCTTGCTAAGTTCATTCTTGTTGGCCATTATTTTCTTTCTCTTCCGGATCTTCCTTGTAATTTAATTGGTCTGGCCCCACTAGATAGCTTTAATTAACCTGTGGATTGTGCAATTACCTTTTTTTTTTAATCCCACCCCGTGTTGTGCAAAAATGAAGAAAAAACTTTTTTAGTTTTGGTTTATTATTTACTTGAAAATAAACATCCGGGGCATCATCTGGTGAAAAAAAAAAAAAATCTCTGTCGTTGCGTAGGGCCATGCGTAAGTTTACTTAGGGGAGTAGTGAAAAAAAAGAAAAAAAAAATTGTTGATTATAAACTTGAAGATAAACATCCTGGGAATCATCTGGTGAAAAGAAAAAAATATCTCTCTCACTCCATCTTTGCATAGCACCATGCGTTAAGTTTGTGTAGGGGTGGAGTAGTTAGCTGTAATGCATGGCCAGCACAGCCTGAGCTGTGGCTCGTAACGGGAAGCTTCCCAGCCTGAGCTGTGGCTCGCAATCCACGGGTTAATAACTGTTTGTTACAGTTCTTTTAATCGCTCACTGGTTTAATATGACAGAATATTTTATTTAACACTTTGTAGATGGAATGTTACCAGGTTGTATGCATGAAACACTCATTTCATGTATGAATGCAATAGTAAATGAGTGAATATACACATTATATAATTGTTATTGCTGGTGCAAGTACTTAGTGATTGACTTAACCCTCCGCGTGCCGGACACCCCAGACAAAATGGCACGCCAGTGCCTGCCAAGTTTCAATTTTTTTTTTTTTTTTAAAGGCTAAAATGATAGATTTTGATGTGAAAAAGACGAATATGACCATTAAAAGACTCACTGGAGGCTAGGTGTGCGTTTTCTGGAAGTCCCCGGTCAGCCCCTCGGCTGTGGTTGCTCAGAAGAACTGCAGCGAAGGTAAGAGAAAAACTCGTTTTCTACTAAGATAAACTAAGATATTCTGGCCTACGTTACTCTGGGAAGGTTTAGGAATGTTTCTTACACTTTTCAGTTCACTTCATACGCATAATATATATATATTTTTTTTCATGGATTTCATACAGAAAACATCGTCTTTCCCCTATAAATCACTTGGTACTGAAACACCTGTGTCACCTGTCACGTATCGCCCTCACTGTGCATCCTTCGTCTTACATTTACGGTAACTTACGTACAACTTCACTATGTACTGCACTTACACTTACGGTAAATTATTTACAACATGCCTTCAGTATACACAGACAGTGTAAGAGTATTTCTGAGTATCTCACTGTGAATACATCGTCTTACACTTACGATAACAACATTACTTCATCACCTCCCTCATCCAAGGGCCGTGGGGAAGCGTGGAGAAGTGTGAGGAAGGAGGGAAAAGTCTCACTGGAGGTGCTGGGGAGTGTGGGGGATAGGGGAACACTTTTCCTTGATGTGCTGGGAAATGTAGCAAAAGGAGGAAGAGTTTCACGAGATGTGCTGGGTGTGGGGAATTGGGGAACACTTTCTGTGGATGTGCTGGGTGCGGGGAATGGGGGAACACTTAGTCCTGAAGTGCTAGGGTGGGCTGGGTCACGTGGGTGCGAGGGATAGCGTGGGCGAGATGATTCACCGGCGTCCCCAGCCAGTGGAATATTCCCAAATCTCCCTCTCTTCCTCCTAACACTTCCAGCCCCACGTGGGGAAATCCTCGGCTTCATCAGCCACCCAGGAATACTGGAAGCCTCACCTTCCCCCTCTGAATCCTCCTTCTCGTCACGTATGTAACGCAAGAATTATCTGGATACACTAGTGTAATGTAGACAATTTTAAGAAAATAGGGTAGCGTGATCTTATTTGAGAATTTATGGGAAATGTGGTACCGTGATCTTATTTGAGAATATATGTCTTTATGAGAAATGATATAGCGTGGTCTTATTAGAGAGGGCATGAGCAGTTAGATATTAGCACACATTGCAGGCCACTCAACCTCGTCTGTATCACTCCTTGGAGGATAGCAAAATTCAAACTCACAATGATTTAACCTAAGATTTAATATTAAGAACTGAGATACGGATTTCTCTTCAAACTGAGAATGATACTAAACATAATATAATGAGGATCTACTGTATATCAACAGAAATATGAACATTCTCAAACTGAATATTCAAAGATTTCTGTTATACTTTACAGAAATATGAATCTTTACGATCTAAATTAATATTCAATAATGAGGATTTACAGTACAACTCCAGAAATATGTATCTTTACACACTAGATTAATATCCCAAGAATACTGATACGCATGGATATAGTCCTGTGGTCTCTGACGGACTCGTCGGGAAGGAACCTAAAGATATCACCAAAGAATACCCTCTAAGATTAAATGCACAACTGAAGAATCTTATATAAACTAGACACAATGATCAAAAGGACCAATAATTACATGGACCGTAATCAAATGGACAAATGGACCAGCCGATATTCACTTTGATTCCATGAACTACAGGGGGGGTGGGGGATTTTTTGTGCCAGCAGCTAGGCCGCGGCTAGAACGCCCGAATCCTTGGGTTGCGAGCCACGGCCCTCCCACAACTCTCGTCTGCAATGATGAAAAGGAGCAATGATCTCATTATTCAAGACAAGAAGGATCAAGGGAAAATATCACTGATTTAACTCACGAACGTATATGATGAATTAATACACTATCTATCTATCTATATACCTAGGCTGCTTCCCCCAAGGAAAGGGAGAGAAAAGGGGGTTGGGGTGAGAGCTTGGGCACTAACCTGCAACGATGAAAAGGAGCGATGATCTGAATTGTTTGGCGCGGCTTCTCGTCTTTTACGAGTATAAGCATCATGACAGTATTTGGGAATCGGCTAAAATTTTAACTGATTATACTATTATCGATTCTCTAGGATCTTCAAAGAATGCAAAAGATACGTTTGCACTCAACATACGTAGAGACGTGACTTATGATGTTGAAATTTTTGTAATAGGCTTGCAGGAACTTTAATCATAATGAAGCCAAATTAATTAAGAATTCAGACAGTTTTATCCCCTTTGTCGGTTATATGCCTACTTGACTGCAAACAGGATTCAATGACGTAAATTACGCGCTTCACAATGACAATCTTCAATATTCTTACTTCAGTCAACTCTTAATCACCACTGCATAGTACAAAAGAGGAACTCAATTAACTTCGGCAGGTAAATCTCTAGATTAGAATATAAAAGGAAGATATTCGCGATTTTTGACCTCTGCTAAATTTCGCGGTTACACGTCTTTGTTGACAAGCAGCTGGTTCATTATTCACATTAATACTTGACTTAGTACTATCAATATCAGAATCACTTTCACATTATGAATATCAACCAAGACTAAACTTAAATATAAGATTTAACGGCTAAATCATGAGTTATACTTAGTACTATACTTAAGCTTAAGATTACATTTACAATACTAATTTATACTAACTTACACTTATACATAAAATTATGGCACTACACGGGTCCTTCCTCCAGAAAATAAAAAAAAAGATTAACATCAGAAGTCAACATTCAAATCATTTCCTAGGGACGTGTGTGCAGACAGGACGGACTTTACCAAATTTGACCGTGAACACAACTCTAATGAGTGGCACCTGTCGGTCCACAAGAAAATCACGTACCCCAGGGGGTCGTTTCTCTCCCACGATAAATACATGAAATTCAGTGGATAGATGTGCCCCAGCCAACCTCCTACCTGGGTGGTAATGTGGTCGTCTCACCTGGACAGACCCGTACTCTCGCTGCCAGGATCGTCCTAGGGGCGCTTCCCATTCATACAACATATGGACTAATCGCATTCATGTTCCCATTCATTCGTTCCTACGCTTCCAGCTCTCCACCTAGTAACTGAGGAGCGCCTGTCAGGTCTTGAAGTCACTGTTTCACCCAAGACCGTGTTGACTGTAAGCTGAGAGGCACGTGCACACTGCCCCTCGAATTAAGCCAATCTAACATTTCCACTGAACTGGGCTGCACCCATAACCCAAGCTCCTATGAACTCACAGTCAATAGTCAGACAGTCCAACCCACACACATTTCCCTATCCATCTCTTAATACTGCCATAACCAACTGAACACTCAGCATTTCTCAATAAGTCTCCGGGAAGGGCATCTCTCACTGGGCGGCAACTATTCATCCACTAGGTCAAGCTCAAAGGCCCTCTCCAGAGGTTCCAAGGGCCACTCTTCTCCGCAACAGGGCCTCACCCGTCCCGCAGCTCCCTGCATCCTCTTCCCCGTGAACACATCCTCTACCACGTACACACCTCTGTCCGTCAAGACTTCCACTACACGATGGCGTGATGTACGTGGATTGTTTTGTTTTGAGGGGGAAGAACCTAACAATTCGGCTATCATGATCCATTGAGCTACACTTGTTCTTCTTGACATTTGACCTCTAAATTCCATCAACACCTCATTTTCCACCTTACTACTCCTTCCACTAGACAAAACCACAAAATACGTAAGTTATGTCTCCATCTCAGTATTCATTCTACCCACGGTGAAGTATAACATTGCTGGTCCTCCAGGAGCTTTAAAGATCACCAATTTTAGAAATATCGCGATATTAAGTGGGCCTCCAGTGTACTGTTATTGTGGGATTCTATCAAACAATAGTTTATACCACAACAATGTCTTATCCCACAATAATATCTTATTCCACAACAATATCTTATTCCACAACAATATCTTATCCACAACAATATCTTATCCCACAACAATATCTAATCCCAAAGCTTTAGCCACCAGTGTAATGCAAGAATCATTTGGATACACTAGTGTAATGTAGACAATTTTAGAGGAATAGGGTAGCGTGATCTTATTTGAGAATTTATGGGAAATGTGGTACCGTGATCTTATTTGAGAATATATGGCTTTATGAGAAATGAAGTAGCGTGATCTTATTAGAGAGGGCGTGAGCAGTTAGATATTAGCACACCTTGCGGGCCACTCAACCTCGTCTGTATCATTCCTTAGAGGACACTAAAATTCAAACTCATGATGACTTAACCTAAGATTAACTGTTAAGAACTGAGATACAGATTACTCTTCAAACTGGGAATGATACCAAACAAAATATAATGAGGATCTACTGTATATCAACAGAAATATGAACATTCTCAAAATGAATATTCAAAGATTTCTGTTATACTTTACAGAAATATGAATCTTTATGAACTAAATTAATATTCAACAATGAGAATTTACAGTACAACTCCAGAAATATGTATCTTTACACACTAGATTAATATCCCAAGAATACTGATACGCATGGATATAGTCCTGTGGTCTCTGACGGACTCGTCGGGAAGGAACCTAAAGATATCACCAAAGAATACCCTCTAAGATTAAATGCACAACTGAAGAATCTTATATAAACTAGACACAATGATCAAAAGGACCAATAATTACATGGACCGTAATCAAATGGACAAATGGACCAGCCGATATTCACTTTGATTCCATGAACTACAGGGAGGGGGAGGATTTTGTGTGCTAGCAGCTAGGCCGCGGCTAGAACGCCCGAATCCTTGGGATGCGAGCCACGGCCCTCCTACAACTCTCGTCTGCAATGATGAAAAGGAGCCATGATCTCATTATTCAAGACAAGAAGGATCAAGGGAAAATATCACTGATTTAACTCATGAACGTATATGATGACTTAATACATGGGGGAGAGAAAAGGGGGGGGGGAGGTGAGAGCTTGGGCACTAACCTGCAGCAATGAAAAGGAGCGATGATCTGAAGTGTTTGGCGCAGCTTCTTGCCTTTTTTAAGCATCAAGACAGTATTCGGGAATCGGCTAAAATTTTAACTGATTACTTTATACTATTATCGATTCTCTAGGATCTTCAAAGAATACAAAAGATACGTTTGCACTCAACACACGTAGAAAAGTGATTTACGATGCTGAAATTTTTGTATTAAGCTTGCAGGAACTTTAATCATAATGAAGCCAAATTAATTAAGAATTCAGACAGTTTTATTACCCTTTGTCGGTTATATGCCTACATGACTGCAAACAGGATTCAATGACGTAAATTTCGAGCTTCACAATGACAATCTTCAATATTCTTACTTCAGTCAACTCTTAATCACCACTGCATAGTACAAAAGGGGAAATCCATTACCTTCGGCAGGTAAATCTCTAGACTAGAATAAACGGAAGGTATTCGCGATTTTTGACCTCTGCTAAATTTCGCGGTTACACATCGTTGTTGGCAACAGCTGGTTCATTATTCACATTAATACTTGACTTAGTACTATCAATATCAGAATCATTTTCACATTATGAATATCAGCCAAGACTAAACTTAAATATAAGATTTAATGGTTAAATCATGGTCTATACTTAGAGCTATACTTGAGCTTAAGATTACACTTACAATACTAGTTTATACTAAGTTATACTAATACTTAAAATTATGGCACCACACGTAGTGCTAGGCAATGACGTGCTGATGGTCTCATCCCTCGGGTACTAGCATACCCCCACATCCCTGGATTTCCTTGGTGTGGATATTTCCTCCTCATTAGCACTTTCATCTTCCGGTTGCACATAATCCTTATCTTGCACATTGTCTTCAACGTCGCTTTCGCCAGTGTAGGGCACCTTCAGGAGCTCCTGAATCTCCTCGTCAGAGAGACCGCAGCGAGACATGACTGTACAGTATGAGTGGTACAAGCAGAGTGAGGCAGAGCGAGGGTGATGACTCAGTGCATGGGTGTATAGGCCTGAGCACCTGAGGCAAGGTGGTGGAAGAGTTGACGTACATCCTCACGAATTTTTGCTTGTGCTGTTTGAAAATTGAGTTCTCCATGATTTTTGGAAAAAAATTACGTTTTAAAACGGAACTGGCATGGGGTAGGTTAATGTAGATAACTGAAGTAGGTATATGTACGTAAGTTACATCTATAAAGCACATTTTCTATGTTTGTGCAGAATGTTTGTCTAGCACTGTGTATTGTATATAAATGAAGTAAATATTCAATTCACTGATTTTTACTGTTGTGGGAATGGTGTGGTGGTGTCAGACACAGGTTGACTGACATGTTATGGTGTTCTCAACAAATTATGGTGCAGCGCAACTCGACTCCTCACTCTGGTAGTTGTGGTGGTGAAGGAGTAACAGTGAAAAACGGTGAGTGAGTGGAGAGTGAGGTGAATAGTGAGTCTGGTAGTTGTTGCATCGTCTGTCCTGTCGCCCCTGCATCAGCGCCTCCTCAGTCTCTGCTGTGTAGGTTGCTTTGCTAAATGAATGTTGCTTGTAGATATGGTTTGTTTTGTGGCAATTGTAGATACTTGTAGTTTATCATGAATCGTAGAGCTGAAGCTGATCTTGGTTACCGTCTCACGTGCCTACAGTTAACTTGCAGGATCGTAGTACATAGTTTTGATTGTAGAATTGAGTTTTAAATTCTTTTGCTGATTGTTGATCGATGGAGAAATTGGAAGGTTGGTTCTAACTGTAGATCATCAAACCAATGCCTGTATAAAGTTGTGAGGTGTCGTGTGGCTCGAACTTGTAGTAGTTTTTGTTTTCTATCTCGATAATGTAGATTCAACTGCAGACTCGTAGGCATGGTTCTTACACTTGCTGCCACCATATATAATAAATCGTAGCAGTAAATATAATATATCATAGTCGTCGTTGAGCTGTTGTGACAATGTGTTGATTTGTAGGGATTTTACAAAAGGAGAGAATGTTCATTGTACTTGTCATAGATGGCAGGATAAAATAAATATAAGGTTTGACTTCAGTTTTATTCTCCAGAGGAAATTCTTCACAAGAGAAATACTTAGGCAAGAGTGGTTTATGCTTGCTAACTCCGTGCACTCCTATCCTGCTTTCCCACCATGCCTCTCTCTCTCCTAACCCCTTCTGCCCTGTCTCTCCCATTTTCACGTGTAAGAGCATGGGTGTGTGGAACCTTCCTGAACCTGGGGACTTTCCAGTCAGGTGTCACACTTTGCTGTGTTTTGAAATTCCTAACTGAGAATATGCAAACGTTATTTCCTCTATTCCTCTTGTCCAGGCATGACTTTCATCTAGCCTCTATAATTTATATATACGTTACTAGCCATTATGTATTGTGTTATGATATTTTAGAGTCCTGACATCCCACCACTGCCACCATATATAATATATCATAATTGTAAATATAATATATCATAGCCATCACTGAGCTGTTGTAACAGCGTATTGATTTGTAGGGATTTTATGAAAAGAGAGAATGTTCATTGTACTTGTTGTAGATGGCAGGTGAAAGATAAAGATGAGTCTGGGGTTTGACTTCAGTTTTATTCTCTAGAGGAAGTTCTTCACAAGAGCAGTACTTAGGCAAGAGCGGTTTATGCTTGCTAACTCTGTGCACTCTCCTCCTGCCTTTCCCACCGTGCCTCTCTCTCCCCTAACCCCTTCTGCCCTGTCTATCCCATTTGTCCTGTATATGACTGGTTGTGTCATGTGTAAGGGCACAGGTGTGTGGTACCCTCCTAACCCTGGGGACTTTCTGATCAGTCGTCACACTTTGTTGTGTTTTGAAATTCCTAACTGAGAATGTGTGAACGTTATTTCCTCTAGACCTCTCACCCCAGGCATGGCTTTCATCTAACCCCTATATTACATATATACATTACTAGCTATTATGTATTGTTTTATGATATTTTATAGTCCTGACAGGAGGGGGGATGCGCTATGTGCGAACTTGGCTGCAATGACTGCAACCCTTGTCTGAATGTGGTAGTGTAGGGACCCGACATTGCACTCGATGCGAAGGTTGCACAAGTGGGTCCACATGGGGGAGCCGGTCATGATGCACATGGTCTCATTATGAATGACTTCCAGTTTGTCGATTGAAGGTGAATCAATCGTTGATAGGACTGGGGAGGGGTAATTGACTATAGATCTAATCACCTGGATATCGAAGAGGTGGAGAACTTTATATGAGGTCCCCCCCATTGTCTGCAAGGGCTCGGAGTGTTTTGTTTTTTTTATATAAATAACAGAACGGAGGAAGGAAAAACAAATGGGTAAAAAAAAAAATAATCCATACACCAGATTACTGGTGTCCTCTGTTCATAAAATATCTGTAACAGTTAGACTTGAACAGTTGTGGGTTGAAATTTGGAGGAAAACAACTCTGGGGAAGCGAGTTCCAAAGAGATGCAGTTCGGGGAATGAAAGAATTCTGATAGGCAGAAGTTCTGCAATATGGTTGAGTGACATTCCAGTCATGAGCGCTACCAGATGCCCGTGTAGCACGAGGGAAGGCATGGAGAGGTGGCACCATGGACGCAACTTCGTCTGAGCATTTGCCAAAAAATATCTGTAAAATAATGCAAGGGAGGCAACATTCCTTCTTACTTGCAGGGGAGGTAGTTTATATGTAATGGCAGGGTTGTTAATGATTCTAACAGCTTTATTCTGAATTTTGTCTAGTTGTCTTAATGCAACCTCTCCACAACCATTCCACAAGGGTGAGCAATATTCAAGCTGAGAGCGCACATGACTTATAAATTATAGCTAACTGCTCATCGGCGAAGAAGTTACGGACTCTGTACAATAATCCAAGTTTCTTTGAGGTGGTTTTAGCAAGTGATCTGACATGAGAGGTCCAGCTGAGGGCACTGTTAAGTGAGACGCCAAGAATTTCAATACTTTTGGAGATGGGAATATTAGTAGCACTGAAAGTAATGTACGAATCTGGCAATATCTGTCTATTAGTAAACTGTATATATTTAGTTTTACTAGCATTAAAAGAGACAAGGTTGTTTTGTCCCCATTCACTGATTGTAGATAGATCTTGATTTATGGAGATGGCTGTACTGAGTTGAGAGGTAGAGATATTAGACTTTGTAAATGGATGTCTGAGTGTGAATGAACTATGTAGTGTTGAGTCATCTGCATATGAGTGAATGCGATTGTGAGTGGCAGATAAGAGATCATTAATATGAACCAGAAATAGGGTTGGCGCCAGAACTGATCCCTGCGGCACGCCGGCGTTAATTGAGTGGAAATTGGAATATACATCATCTACTTTTACTCTTATTTTCCTGTCACTAAGACAAGAAGAAATCAAAGGAACAAAAGACGTTAGTCCATAGCAAGGGAGTTTGGACAGCAGGGAACGGTGCCATACTCTGTCGAAAGCTTTAGAGATATCAAGAGCTACTGCATGAGTTTCTCCATGTAGATCAATTGATTGATGGATGGTATGAGTTAAGAGATTATGTCAATGGTGGATCTTTCGTGGCGAAAACCGTATTGTCTATCACTAATTAAGTTGTTGGATTCAAGACATTTAACAATATGCTTATTAATTAAAGTTTCAAATACCTTACCAAGAGAAGATGTGACAGCTATTGGTCTGTAATTGAAGGGGTCAGACGAACTTCCTTTCTTCGGAACTGGGTGGACATTGGCTTCTTTCCATGAATTTGGGAATAAAGAAGTACGTATGCATAGTCTGAATAATTTAGCTAGGACAGAGGCAAGTTCAGGGGAACACTTTTTCAAAACAATTGGTGGAATTCCATCTGGGCCTGGAGCTTTGTTGGTGTGCTGAGTGTGCTGAGACACAATCTAATTTTTTCCCTGAGCTGATGGACTTCCACCTGGAAGGAGAGTTGGGAGTCAACAGCACGCCTAGGTACTGATGGATGGTGACATATTTGATTGGTGTGTTGCCAAGGTGTAACTGGTCTCTGGGAGGATTAATGACGAGTGGTAGGGCTTTTATTTTACTAGTGTTGATCTTCAGATCTAGCTCCATGCACCCATGATGAAGCCTCGATAGGGCCCTATGTGCTTTAGTGTGATAGGGAGCGCCATGGATGACTAACGTGATAACGTCTGCATAATATAGGAGAGCTGTTCCAGGCCCAAGTTCAATTAGCAGGAGGCATTCAATCAAGACATTGAATAGGGTAGGGCTGAGTATGCTGACTGCAGTGTGCCATTTGAGTGCTTATGTGACGAGGATGTGTGAGTCTGTGACTGATTATACAGTAGTCATAGCCGAGTAAATATGTGTAGGAGTAACTTCAGTTCATGTGTAGTCGGTGACAGGAGAAGTTAAAGATGGAGACTGGGTCTTGATTGTAGTTTATTATCTTCAAAGGGAAAGTTTAAGTTGAACACTGTGTGTAGTACACAGGAGGGTATATATACTAGGTACGGTCTCGCTGGACCCCTCTTCTCTTTACTACCTCTATCTTCTGTAGCTAGTCTCCTTCTGACTCTCTAATTCCTCCTTTCTTGTCTAGGAGGGCTTGTGTCACGTCTATTGGCCGCATGTATGGGTTCTAGAAGCTTGTGTGTGTCTGTGTGGCATTCCTTTTGCTTAAATCTTGCAGACACATTTCCTGTTCCCACACCTAGCTTAGCGATCATATTACAGTTGTTACTTTTAGATTACACATTTATATTGCTATCTATTATGATTTGTATTATGATAATGTAGATTCCTAACAGATGTGTGGCCCTGGAAACGGACCACTGCTACATGATTGTTGAAAAAGTCCCTGAGCCAGTAGAGGAGGTGGCCCCAGTCACCCCTGCTTGCAAGGGTTGCAAAGATGGCCTCATGGCATGCCAGCTCGAACTTCTTTCTCAAGAGCAATGAAGACGGCAAGTCCTTTACCGTCACATAACTCCTAGAGAAAAGAGCTTAGGTATTCTGCAGTTACCTACCCTTGGTGCAGGCAAAGAGATGGTTGTGGGGGATAGGCAAGCAGCAGTGTAGGTGCCTCAGGACCATCCTCTTAGTAGTCTTGCTAAGGCAGCTCTGCAGAGAAATAGGCCTGAAAATTTTATGGTCATGGGGTTTTGGGATGGGGTGAATGGTGGCTCGTTTCCATTGCATGAGGAGGCTGCCCAAACTTCACGATTTGGTAAGTCTAGGTAGGCCTCCCTGGCTATGGGACCAGTGTGTGAGATAAGAAAGTAAGTAATTCCATCAGGGCCTGGGGCAGTGTCAGTGATTGATTTGAGGGCATGTTCAAGCTCGTGGATGGTGAAGAAGTGATCTGTTTCAGCTGGGTTGGTTTTGCATGTATGGATAAGTTCAGCCCTATTCTGGTGTAGTGCCTCCTGCCAGAGTCTGGTGCCTCCTGGGAGCCAGGCGGGGGTTATTCATAGGGTGAATGTCACTGCCAGTCCTTCAGCCTCACCCTGGGGGGAGGGGGAATGGGCAGAGGGAGGGCTAGAGAGAGCATTTAGTTTTTTCCAAATATTCCTTAGCTTGGAGTGAGCCCTGAGGAATCGGCACCACTCTAACCACTTCTGTTCCTTAATATCATTTTTCTCAGCAATGGTGTGCTTTATCACTGCCTGAAGATGGCTCGGCACTTCTGGTGTAGGGTGGGCTCTGTACATTCTTTTTTTCCCGGTTCAACCAATGGTTGAGTTCGTTCACCATGGCACAGTAAAAACCAGTGGTCTGTATGGTGGACCTTCAGGGTGGTGGTTTTAAGGATGGCTGTCTCAGCAGCAATGTGGAAGGCAGCTGTAAGTAGGGCTGCGTGTTCATGAAGATCATGGGGGGGACCATGGGAGGTTAAATGTTCAAGGGTGGCTGTGAAGAAATCCCAGTCGGCGAGCTGGGTATTCCATCCTGGGGGGGACCATGGGAGGTTAAATGTTCGAGGGTGGCTGTGAAGAAATCCCAGTCGGTGAGCTGGGTAATCCATCCTGGGGGGGGGGGGAAGTCCATAGAATTTGGGGAGCAGGGCATATTGATAGTGCAGAGAATGGCGTGGTGATTGGGGGTGAGGGTGGAGTGTACCTCCCATTGAGTTAGAGGAGCCAGTTCTGAAGAAGCAAAGGAGAGGTCAAGGCTGCCCCCCTGTAAATGTGTAGGAATTTGGGGGTCATTGAGGAGGGAGATGTGGGACACCTCCTCCATCAGCTTGGTGATGTGGCGTCCCATAGAATTTGTGGCTCTGTGGGTGCTGAGACAAGGATAGTGGACGTTGAGATCACTGCCAATAAACAGTGGTTCCTTGTTGGAGAGCATGAAAAGCTCTCCAAGTTTAATTCAGCTGTGGTGGAATGGTAGATGTTAAATTTTTGAGGTGACTGTTGGCCAGGGTGGTGATGTTGATCCCCTGGACTTACACCATTGTGACAAATCAGAAGGGGTTCAATGGCTGTGACGTGGATGTGATTACGGACCAGGATGGCACAAACACGGGGTCCCCTGTGGGCACATGGAAGGAGGAAGAGGGTAAAGTCCCTTAGCTGTAGTTGGCTGTGCATAGAAAGAAGAGTTTCCTGGAGGAGGAGGATGTCGACATGATCTTGGTAGGAGGCCTCCTTCAGCAGGGACCATTTGGCTGAAACCCCAAGGATGTTCCACTGCGGTATGCTGAGCTCAGTGGTCAAGGAGGCAGATGAATGGCAGTGGAGGGGGGAGTAACTCTTAGTTTCCTGTGTCAGGTGGTGTGTGGGCTGGTATGAGGGACCAGAAGTGTGCTCTTTGTGTCTCTATGGGGATGGTCTATGTCTGTCCGAGTGAGTTTCTGGCGATGGTTGGCGTTTGCTTTCAGGATCTGTTACCAGATAGAGATTGATTCCTTGGGTCCTTGGGCTCTCGGTGTGTATGGGGTTGAGTTGCTGGTTGTTTGTGGAGGTGCACCTGAACTGTGATAGGAGGTGGTGTGTGGTTGGGACTGCAGGGTGCTGGTGAGAGTTGAGCCTCCATCTAGGTTGGGAGGGTGGTGTGCTGCTGGTCAATGTGGGTGGCTTCAGTTGAAGGGGATTTTCCGCCCAGTCACTGATTGCTTTGTCGGCTATCGTGAGGATAGGCTTGGGGTTGATTGGGAGGCCGAGTTGTTGAGCGAACACCTTTGCAATTGCTGTGCCCAGTTGCAAACCAAGGATATGGAGGTCATTTTTGTTTATGATCATGTGACCAGAGGGTGGAGTGAGCAATGGATGAGAGGTCTGTGTAGAGGCCTCTGGTTCCATTTGAGTGTCAGAGTCCTGCATTGGTGGTGAGGTAGGAGGTTGTTGAAAGGGAGAGGGCTGGTGTTACGCCTTGGTGAATGGGTGGGCCTGGTTGTGGGCGGGGGGCCTCAGGGGGCATCTGGGTGGGGGATGGCAGAGGGGGGAAGTTGGCAGTGTGAGAGTGTGAGGAGCTGTGGGTGTGGAAGTGGTTTTCTATTGACCCCATGTGAAGGTTCCCAGTGGGGCACGGGACATGGCAAGCCTCTCCTGAACCCAACGTTTCTCCCTGTCTCTGTCACTCCGTACTAGTTCCTTCCGAGCAAGGCAGGACTTGTTCCACGTACGGTGGTCGCCTTGGCAACTTGGGCATTTTGCTGTAACTGGCTGCTTTGCCTTGAAGCTGTCGAAGCATTGTTGTGTTAAGTGGCGGCTGCTGCACATGGCACATATAGAGGGGCGGGTGCACCTCATTTGATGATGTCCATAGCGCTGGCAATTGAAGCAGCAGAGGGGTTCTGGGGTGTATGGCCTAAGGTAGAATGTGCCCTGTAACCGCCTGCATTCTTGAAGGGGGAAACAGGGTAATGAAACCCGCCCAGCTGGACTCAACCATTTTTTCGGTCATACCTGGAATTGCAATTTTACTATCTCAGTATGTTATAATGGCTTCACTCGTCATTGTTATAACACTTGGTCATACACATAATTACAATTTACCAAAGTTTACCTTGTGTACACATATCGCTTTAATTCTCATCCTTACTTTCCTACATTTATACAGTAATTGGATTATGTCGTGACATCAACCACATGCAGATCAATAAGCATTCTTAAAGTAGGCAAGGGCACCTCACTAATGGCAGGTCCAATTCTCATCTTACAGTATCAGTGTGTGGGCGGAGGTGTGAAGTACACAACACTATTCCCTCACAGGCGTAATATTCGCACAGTAGTAACACTTTCACGGGATGGACGTGGAGTTGCATATCACTTGAACTCCCCCTTTTTGGAGCCTCCATCTAGTAAATCCAAGGATCGATGTCATTTCGTCTCTCACTCGTCCCTGACTACCCCCACACTGCCCCCACACTCGCCCATTGCGTCTATTCTATGGCCTGGTGTTCATTATAGCTAGGCTAATGGATGTTATGCTGACGCGACCGTACATACTTATAAACACCGTGTCAGCATCCTTGTGCCTCTCTCTCTCTCCTACACTCTCAGTCTGTCTGTCTGTCTGTCTCTCTCTCTCTCTCTCTTTACCGCATTAGATGCGGTAAGACTACCCCCGTTGGTTGGTTACGACCAATACCATATACACTTTCACTCGCAGCTCCCTTCCAGCAGACACAGTTTGTTCACAGGGCATGTTAGGGTTTTGCATGTGAGCGTCCTGACCTTGACATGCCTCATCACACCATCGTCGCCAGGATTGGCCTCTACCAGTCTTCTCAGAACCCAGTGATTATGGGGTACATTCCAATCCATCACCAATACCAGGTCCCCCACTTAGAAATTATGCAACCGCTTGAAATGTTTCTGGCATTGTCGTAAGGATGGTAAGTACACCTTCAACCATTGCTTCCAGAACTGGTCCACTAGGAACTGTGCATGCTTCCAACTCTTCCGGTAGATGTCCCCTACAGGCTCTTCGGCCTTACCCCCTAACAGGCAGTGAGGTACAGTTTTAGGGCACAGAATGTGCAGTGGAGTAAGTGCTTTGAGGTCGCTGACGTGATTGGAGGTCGGGGTGATGGGCCGCCTTCCGTTGACTATCTCCTCCACTTCACAAAAGAATGTGTGGAGTCGCTCATCATCCACAACTTGCGCGCCTACTATCACTTGCAAGACCTTCCTGACTGTCCGGATCTGTCGCTTCCATACACTGCCCATGTGCGATGCATGCGGTGGGTTGAACTCCCACTCAATTCCCTTACTCAACAGTGAATTGTGCACCTTGTCATTCTTCTCCCAGCTGAGAGCTGCGGCCCGGAGCTCCTTATTTGCTCTAATCTTGTTTGTTCCATTGTCGGAATGAATGCGCTCCGGTACACCCCTCCTTGCCGAGAAGCACGTTATTGCATTGAGGAATGAATCAGCATCTAGTCCATCAAGAATCTCCAGGTGTATGGCTCTTGAGTTTAGGCAAGTGAACAGACAACCTCACCGCTTCACCCATTTCCTACCCTGCTTTGCGATGAATGGTCCAAAGCAGTCCACACCAGTGTGTGTGAACGGTGTCTTCACCACACATACCCTGTCAGCAGGGAGGTTAGCTTGTCTTTGCAGTGACTCCTTCCAATTGACTCGACAACAAACGAGACACCGTTTTAGCACACGGTCAATCACCCTTCGTCCCTTGTGCACCCAGAACTCCTGTCGCATTACTGCTAGTGTATGTTCTCTTCCTGAGTGTCCAGCCTTGGTCTCATGGGTTTCTCTTACTATTAGCTCTGTGACATGGTGGACCCATGGCAACAGCACAGGGTATTTGCTGTCCATCATCATGGGGGCTTTCTCCAACCGTCCTCCAGCACGGAGGAGTCCGTCCTCCCCCAGGTGCGGCTCCAGCGGGAACAGTGGGCTCGTTTTCTTAAGTGCACCCCGCTCCTTCAGGTCCTTTATCTCAGGTTCATAATATTCCCGTTGTACACAACCCAACACTGCTGCTCGAGATGCTCGGAGCTCATTCACCCTGAGTCTTGATTTGTCAACTTGCCTTGGTCCTCCCATTTGCCTCCAATACAAAAACCTTCTAATCCATGAAACTCCCCGCAGCAGCCTGTGACAGGACGAGTATCTGGACCACAATCTCGCCAGCGGGTCTTCTCCATGCTTAGCTCCCATTGCCATAGTTGTAGCATCCCCCTTTACCTCTGAGTCCGTCCCCAGGTCGAGTATAAGTCGGGGCTCTTGCAGCCAGTGATTGTTCTCTTGCCAGAGAAACTCGGGCCCTTCAATCCATCTACAACCTCTCTTCAGTTCGTAGCAACTCAGTGCTCGTGTCGCGTCATCTGCTGGGTTCAGTATTGAACCCAAGTGCCTCCATTGGGTCACTTCTGATTGTTCATGTATGGCCGCCACCTGATTGGCTATGAACGTGTGAAATCGCCTCTTCGTGTTATGTATATACTGTAGTACTATCACACTGTCTGTCCAAAAGACAGACCCTCCCGCGTTGACTGACAGCTCGTGCCTTAAAATCTCGTCAACCTTGACAGCCAATGCTGCAGCACATAACTCCAGACGGGGTATAGTTAGCTGTTTTAGTGGGGCCAGCTTGGCCTTTCCGTAGATGAAGGCACAGTGAACGTCTCCAGTCCCATCAGAGATCCTCAGGTATGATACTACTCCATACGCTACTTGCGAAGCATCAGAGAAGTGATGTAGTTGAAATGACATTCCCCTTGTACTTCTTGGGTCATAGCACCATGGTATCCTGAAATCTGTGGGGTGAGTTAATTCTACCAACCACCGTCACCACTGCACCTCATTGCTGTCAGATATAGCCTCGTCCCACCCTTTCTTCCTCCTGCATTCCTCTTGGAAGATGACCTTGGCATGAATGATGAATGGTGCAAGGAATCCAAGTGGATCATATACTGAGCTGATTACACGCAAGAGATCCCTCCTTGTAACTGACCCCCCTTGCTCAAAGAGTTTGATGACCACTGGCATTTGGTCCTTCTCTAGGTCCCACCTTCCTCCAAGTGCTCGTTCTGCAGGAAGAGGCTTGCCTTCTATGTCGATCTCCTTTACTTCCTTATGCCTCCCTGATTCGTGGATGGATTCAAGTACTTCCTTACTGTTGTTCACCCACTTGGTGAGTCTGAAGCCGCCCAGCGAGGTGATGTGTTGCAATTGTTCTGCCAACCTTATTCCTTCATCAGCAGATTGCATTGAGATAAGCAGGTCGTCCACATAAAAATTCCGCTGGGCATCCACCACGTTGTCAGGACATACATCTCTGTTATCTAGAAATGTTCGTTTTAAAGCATATGAGGCACATGATGGACTCCATACCCCACCGAAAAGGTGCATCGTCATCAGGTATGTCAGGGGTGTCCACTGTACATCCCCTTCCGGCCACCAAAGAAATTGTAGGGCATCCCTGTGTTCCAGAGCTACCTTGACTTGGTGAAACATAGCCTCTATGTCTGCAGTGAGGGCCACTGACCCTTGGCGAACCGGAGGAGTACCCCCAGCAGTTTGTTATTTAGATCAGGCCCTTGTAGCACCTGGCTGTTTAAAGACACCGACCCCACGTTCTGCTGCACAGTCGAATACAATGCACACCTTTCTGGGCTTGTTTGGGTTTAACACCGGATGGTGTGGCAGATACCAGGACATGTGAGGCCTTGTGTGAAGTTCATTATGAGGCACCAATTCGGTGTAGCCTTTATCTAGCAGCAGCTGTATCTCTTCTGCGTAGCCCTGGCATAAGGGCGGATCTCTGAGCAGCCTCTTCTTCAGGCCCTCTAACCTCCTCAATGCCATTAACTTGTTGTCTGGGAGCTTGGGTGGATTTCGTCTGAATGGTATAGGGAGCTGGTAGTGCCCCATCACCTTTGTCGCCGTGCTTGACCACAATTTTATCACCCTATTGTCTTCAATGGAAAGGCCATCTCCCTTCTAGTAACGTGCATCTAGTTCCCAAAACTGTTGCACTTGCTGCTCCAATCGTATTTCCTGGGATTTGTTGTCCACTACAGCCACACATCCTACCTCCTCTGGTCTGTCTTCTACCTCAGCACGAGGTCATACAGGTCTGCTGACGGTCCATCCCAGCGGCGTCCTTATCGCAAAGGGTTCTCCACTGCTCCTTGCCCTGACCTCCATGGGCGTCAATGCTTGCGGAGCATCAAGACCAATCAATAGTTGCACCTCACCTTCATACGTGTTCAGTGGCTCTGTTCCCGGCAAATGAGTCCATCGTGCCATGTTCTGTACAGAGGCTACTGAATCCTTCAGCGTTGCAGGGAGTCATTGAGTGACAATCACCCCATGCAGCGATATCATCCAGTTCGGTTTACGGGAACGTCTGCTGCTAACTACTAAGTCTATCTCCTCAGTTCGCTGCACCGTCACCTGAGTTACAGTGTCTAGTGTTACCCATACGGTTCTCCATGGTGCCTCCAGCCTGCTTGCCAACTGGGTCGTACAGAAGGTTCAGTTGCTGCCAGAGTCCAAAAGTGCTCTCGTCCGGACTACGGCATCCGAGTCTTTACTAGCTGCCTTCACTTCAATAATGGGCAACGCCATCTTACGAAGCTGCCCATGTATCCACTTTGTTCCTGCCGTAGCGGTGAGTCATTCGTTCCCGCCTTTGCCCCTTTCGAGCTTGGGCCTTTTAAGTGTTCCCTCCTTGCTTGCCTCATCACGTTTGTCGGTTTGTCCACAGGAAGCACTTCTCTTCTCTGGCTCTGCTTGGTGTACTCCCTGCTTGCTTCCATGCACCTCCTCCTGCTGAGTGTATTGACGATGATCAACTCTCGGCTTCCTCTCACCCTCCATCTGTGGCTTTGCTCCGTCTCCCTTCCTGGGTTCCCAATGGTACTGGGACTCCTGCCTTTGCCTTACTGGGCCAGTCAGGTGTATCCATCGTGAATGCTTCCCAGTGCAACCCTCTATGTCACACCATACTGAGGCGCGGCACTCAGCTGCCAAGTGGGTATCATTCAAGCAAACATAACAGTATTTGAGCCGTCTGACCGTGGCACTCCTTTCTTCAACTCTCATGGCACGGAATTTCTTGCAACCCACCAGGGTGTGCAGCCCCCCGCACAGCCAACACAAGTCTCTCTCGCTCTCAGGTTCGTCATCACCAATGGTGGCCAAGCTGATCACACGCCTATCTGGATTCCTTCTAACACCAACCTCGGTGGATCACTTGGTGGCTGCTCCCCTTTCCTTGGTTCTCCTCACACACACTCTGTCCGCTTCCTACAGGATGAAGGTTTTCAACCATTTAACGCTGGGATAATACCCGTATTGTTTGTTGTGGGCATAAGTTTCGTCCTCATACCACACAAGTGCCCTTTCAGGCAACCGATGCGACAGCACGTCCATCGAGCGAATGGTGTCCAACTCCTGCAATCTCCCGATGGTCTCCAGACTCAGAATACAAGACCCCAACTCGTCGGCGAATTTTCTAAGGCCACTCTCATCCTCACCTTTGATCATTGGCCCTTCAAGTATTCCTTCCACAATCTCTCGGACGTACTGATGTCTGTCTCCGTATCTGTCCTCCAATATGGCCATCGCCTTCTCATAACCCTCTCTTGGGTCCAAATAGTTGCATGTTTGTAGCGTGTTCCTGACAGGCACTGCACATGCTTGCATGAGGGTCTGCAGCTTATATTCTTCTGGGACTGCGGCCCTCCATATGTGTTGTTCGAATGCACGAATGAACTCCCAATACTCCCTCCGGCTATTCCCTTTGAAGGTTGGTAGTTGGGTCTGTGACAACCACATGGCTGCAATCAATTCCTTCAAGCCAGAAGCTATCACCTCCATGCCCATAGGGGCAGCGCATGTCAGCTCTTCTGTTCCTGATCTAGTCAGTTTCGGATTCCCTGACCTCTGCCACCCTGGCCCTGGTCCGCTAACTGTTGACTCTTCTTGATGTAGAGTCACGGCCTCTTGCATCGTTTCCTGCTCCCCCTGCTGGGTTCCCCTAGTCTCCCACATTTGTTTGTCTTCCGTGCCATCACCATGTCTTGGCCTCTTTGTCGATCCTTCGTGCACTGCTATAGTCCCTGGCTGCACCTGTGGCCTCAAGCTCATCTCGTTACTCCCTTCCATTCCCATCAAGTTCTCCAACTGTGTCAAGTGATCATGGATTGCCTTGTTCTGTTCTTGCAGGGTTTGCAGAGTCGGCAGGAGGGCTCTCATGCACACGTTCTCACGTGCCTCAGCCAGTCTGCCTTCAACTGCCAGCCACTTCTCTAAGCATTCTTGCAGCCCAGATCCGGCCCTCTCTTCCTCTCTTTGTTCCATCATCGTTCCTGCAGCCTCCGTCTTGTACTCCTCTCCCCCCGTTGCTTCCCTTGCCTCCTTGACTATCCTTTGAGCCATTCCATGGTTACGTTCTGCTCGTCATGTTCCACACGTTCCTTTCCTTCTTGGTTGTCCATGCCGATATGTTCCGCCTGGTATGTTCCGCCCGGTATGTTAGGTTGGGTTCCGGCCGGTATATTAAGTTGGGTTCTGCCCGTTATGTTAGGTTCCGCCCCCTCTTCCTTTTTTTTTTTTTTTTTTTAACTCTTAGTCACACTCTCATTCATGAAATGCTTATCCCATCACCCTCCAATCAGCCAGACAGCGAGCACTAAGCTTAGCCTTTAAAGTATAGTGGCACACCAGAACCTTCTCTATGACAGCCTAGTATCAACCACAATTCTTAATATCCAAGGTGCACTAATTAATTTCAGTTCACAACCTTATAGCATATAAGCGACGTTACGATATCAGTACCGACCTCCTGAATATTACACTCACATTTCTCACTGAGAGCCTAAGATCAATCACAACTCTTAATATCCAAGGTGCACTAATTAGTTTTAATTTACAACCTTATAGCATATACACGACGTTACGATATCAATATCGACCTCCTGAATATTACACTCACATTTCTCACTGAGAGCCTAGTATCAATCACAGCTCTTAATATCCAAGGTGCACTAATTAGCTTTAATTCACAACCTTATAGCATATAAGCGACGTTACGATATCAATACGATATCAGTTGAATCAGGTGGAGACAGGTGGTTGGAGCTGATCAACTAAGCTGATCACCCATTGGGTGCTTTGTTGGCTAAGCTTATGCGGCATTTTGACGATGGTAGGAATTGAAAATCTTTTATTTGTGTGTTTATCATAGGCTGTTTGGTGATAAAGTAGATTGCCTCTAGAGATGGCGAGTGTCTTGTTCTCTACCAATAATCATGGTGTTTTCATCCAGGTCTTCTCATGCCAGGTGGAAGTTGTGCAGGGTGGCATGGTGGTTCTTCACACAGTAGTTGCATTCTGTAGGTGACAGGTGAGGTGCCTCGATTGTCTGGTCCTTGTCATTCCAATATATGAGTACGTTACACACTCCTCACCATTGCAGTTATGCTGGTAAATGACATGGTCCTCCTGAAGGGGCGTCTTGGTTATGTTGGTTTGGTTACGAAACAGAAAGTGGGCTGCTTTCCTTGTTTTGTAGTGGAAGATGAGAGCAATGTTTTGTTCTAGGCCTGTAGAGCGTACTTTTCTGTAAACAATGGCCCTGATAATCTTCTCATCCATTTCGTTGTATGTAGACATGTGGTTTCTGTAGCATATCTTAATGTGTTTGCCGATTGCAGGTGCAGTGGTGTCTTTTGTCCATGTACCTCTTAATTGCGTTGGACACATCAGCGTTAATGTAACCGTTGTTAACGAGATCTTGAGTCACTCATTCTAGTTCCTGGTGGGTGTCTTTCCAAGAGAGGCAGTGGCAGAGGGCTCTCCTGACGTAGGCACTGATGGTGGAGCACAGGTATCGTCTGGGGTACTTATTCTCCATTTAGGCAGAGTATTTTTTCATGGGGTTGGTGAATACAGTAGTCTTGAATCCTACATTGTATGTGGTGATGAGTACGTCCAGAAAAGGAAGGCATCCATCGCTGGCTTCTTCATAGGTGAAGTAAAGCCCAGAGAATGATGAAGAGCTGTCTGAGGTCCTGTAGCTCCTTGATACGAAGACGTAGTCAACATAGAGGCAGTATAGGAAGGGGCAGCTAGTAGAAATTATTGAATAGGACTCTGAGGGGGCTGCCCATCACAACACCATCGATCTACTGATACATCTGACTGCCCAGGCAAGCGAATGACACTTCTTGCTTGCAGAGTCTCCAGGGCTTCTCTGAGATGTCAAGGGGCTTGGTGTCTTTATGGCGTATACTTGGTAGAAGGAGGAGTAGACTGTAGCACCAGTCGAGCAGGGCAGTACTCCCGAGGTGGATGGAAAGCTGATGACAGGGAGTGCTGGAGCTCCCGTTTCATCGGCCCTCAGGACTAGTTCCTGACCATCCCCCTTTGCTGAACTTTTTCAGTGTCTCAGTTACACAGAGAATAGGCCAGCATGCTCTCCAGTACAAATTTCTCTAACTATCTACACCAATCTACGTGCACAGTACACACTACACTTCCTATTCAAAATTAAAAAAAAATGGCGTCTCTTCACCAAGCCTCGGAGTCCCCGGGGGGGGGGACCATAAATGCCCCCACCATCCGCCCCTATCCCGGTGATGATTCGAGGTGCCTGGAACCACTGTCTGACTCTCTTCTTCTTCATTTCTGCAACATTCGCGGCCTTTCCTCTAACTTTCGCTCTGTTGAGCACCACCTCTCCTCCTCTAAACCTCACCTTCTTTTTCTAACAGAGACTCAGCTGTCTGAGGCAACTGACAGCAAACCCTTTTCTGTATCCTCCTACTTTCTCTATAGTCATTTCAAAGCCAAAGGTGGCTGTTGTGTATATATACGCAACGACTTATCTTGCTCTCGTGTTCCTGAACTCGATTCTTCTGAATTCTCTACACTCTGGCTTCGGCTTTCCTGTCATTCTCTGACTAAATATATCTGTGCTGTTTACTTATCCCCTAATTCTACTGACTATCAAAAATTCTACGACTATCTTACTTCTACGATGGAACACATTCTATCCATTTCTCCTTTCTCTGAAATCTCCATTCTAGGAGATTTCAATGTTCACCACCACCTTTGGCTCTCCTCTCCTTTCACTGATCCACCTGGTGAACAAGCCTACATCTTTTCTATCCTTAATGACCTAGAGCAACTTGTACAGCACCCTACCCGTATCCCTGACCGCCTTGGAGAGAGCTCCAACATACTTGACCTCTTCCTCACAACTAATCCTTCTGCTTACTCTGTTAATCTTTTCTCTCCGTTGGGCTCCTCCAATCACAACCTTATCACCTTAACCTGTCCTATCACTCCGGTACGGCCTGTGGACCCTCCAGGGAAACGTCATCTGTGGCATTTTGGAGCCGCGGACTGGGAGGCCCTCAGGCAGTACTTCTTTGATTTTCCCTGGAATGATTATTGCTTCCATGGCTGGGAGCCATCTGAGAGTGCCTTGCGCATTACGAGGTTATTCTTTCGGGCATGGAAGCATACATTCCTTTCTCATATCCTTTGACTAACGCAAGAAAGCCTTGGTTTAATCACGCTTGTTCTAATGCTGTCTGCAACAAGGAGAGGGCCTACAAAAGGTACCGGAGCCAACCCATCCCTGAATCACATCATCTTTACGTTTCTGCCCGGAATCGTGCTAAGTCTGTTCTTCGCTCTACTAAAAATAATTTCATCCATACTATGCTCTCAACTCTCCAATTCGAATTCTTCCCGCTCCTTCTGGCACCTTGCCAAAAATCTTTCTAACAACTTTACCTCATCATCCTTCCCTCCTCTTTTCTACTCTGATGGTTCTGTAGCTATTTCTTCTACTGATAAAGCAGATCTCTTCGCACAGACTTTGTCCTCCAATTCCACCTTAGACGATTCCGGTGCTGTTCCCTCATCACTTCCCTCCTCTGACTTCCTCATGGCTGACATTAAAATTTCTTCAGTTGATGTATTTTCTGCCATCACTGGCCTCAGTACTAACAAGGCATATGGGCCTGATGGGGTCCCTCCTGTTGTTCTCAAGAACTGTGCTTCTGTGCTTACACCCTGCCTAGGCAAACTTTTTCGCCTTTGTCTGTCAACTTGTACCTTTCCTTCTTGCTGGAAGTTTGCTCTCATTCAACCAGTCCCAAAGAAGGGTGACCACTCCCAACCCTCCAACTACTCGTATCATCCAATTGCTTTAACGTCCTGTATTTCAAAAGTTTTTGAGTCAATTCTCAATAGAAAAATTTTAAGGCATCTTTCCCATCACAACCTTCTTTCCGATCGTCAGTACGGGTTCCATCAGGGACGCTCCGCTGGCGATCTTCTCACCTACCTTTCAGACTCCTGGTCATCCTCCTTTCGGGACTTTGGCGAAACCTTTGCCATTGCACTTGACATCTCAAAGGCTTTCGATCGAGTCTGGTATAAATCTTTAATTTCCAAACTGCCCTCCTACGGTTTCTATCCTTCTATCTGTGCCTTCATCGCTAGCTTCCTTTCTGGTCGTTCTATAGCCTCTGTTGTAGATGGCCATCGTTCTTCTCCTAGATCTATCAACAGTGGTGTTCCTCAGGGCTCTGTCCTATCACCAACTCTCTTCCTTTTATTCATCAATGATCTTCTAAGCTGTACATCTAACCCTATCCACTCATACGCTGATGACTCCACCCTTCACCTTTCCATTTGGTTCCTGCAACGCCCATCTCAACAGTTACTTCAACAAACAAGGGATGAGGCTATGGCACACCTAATGTCTGACTTGGCTCGTATCTCTGACTGGGGTAAAAATGATATGGTTGTTTTTAATGCATCTAAGACTCAGTTCTTACACCTATCAATCCGACAAAATCTTCCACAGGTATACCCACTAATGTTTAATAATATTCAGCTTAATCCTGCATCATCCTTGAACATGCTTCTGGTTTCATTTACTCGGGACTTATCTTGGAAAGATCATATAACATCTCTTGTAAAATCTGCTTCCAAGAGATTGGGTGTGCTAAGCCGACTCTGGTCTTTCTTTACCCCTGCACAATTGTTGACTCTATACAGGGGTTTTATCTGCCCCTATGTGGAGTACAACTCTCATGTGTGGGGAGGCTCCCCACATACAGCTCTTCTCAATAGGGTGGAGTCAAAGGCTTTTCGTCTCATTAACTCTCCTCCTCTTACTGACTCCCTTCAACCTCTGTCTCTTCGCCGCACTGTTGCATCTTTATCTTTTTTCTATCGCTACTTTAATGGTCACTGCTCCTCTGAACTGTCTGCCTGCATTCTTCCACCTCTACGACGGGCTCGTAGCACCCGTCTGGCAGTAAAATCTCATCCCTTTTCTGTCCAACTCTCTAATGCAAGAGTTAACCATTACTCCCAGTCTTTCATTTATGCAACAGGTCAGCCATGGAACTGTCTCTCTCTGTCTGTATTTCCTGCTGCCTATGGTCTCCAGTCTTTCAAACGCAGTGTGTCCAGGCATCTCAAAATGATCGGATCTTGAATTTGGCTCTCTATTGTATTTTGTTTTTCTCTTGGAGGGAACTGTTACTGCGGGCTCATGGCCTTTGGTTCCTTCTTCCTCGCATAAAAAAAAAAAAGAATATGAAGTCAATTGTCTTGTCTACAGGAACGTTGATAAAGAGGCTTTGGTCGTCAAACGATGCAATGATGTGGTCGTCAACAGGAGAGATGTCACAAAGGACTTTAAGGAAGTCTGATGCAGAAGATAGGCTGTAGGTGTTAGGTACATATGGTGTCAGGGGTTCCTCGAGTTTCTTGGCTATAGTTTAGGTGGGAGTGGGTATCTGTGACATGATTAGACACATAGGGTTGCTAGGCTTGTGTGTATTGATGTTGCCATAGGCACAGTCAGGAGTGTACTCGCCAATTAGCCTTTGAACATGTAGGCCATTGGTGGTGGCACTGATAGTGGAGATGGCTTCTTGATGGAGTCAGTGGGGTTATGAGTTATCTCTCTGAACTTAGAAGGGTCACTGAGTATAGTGATAATTGTTTGAGTGTAGTCCTCCTTGTTGATAATGACGAAGTTGGTGGTTTTGTCGGCGATGTTTTTGTCTCGTCGTTGCTGCTTGGTGGCCAGAAAGTGATTTTTTGTTGATGTTTTTGCTGTGGTGCGAGCCACGAGTCTTGGTAGCCTTGGCGAGGAGGGAGGATTGAAGGTCAGGTGTCGCCCTTACTTTCCCTGCCTGCTGTATGTCATTGAGGAGGGCCTCAATCTTCAGTTGCTTGCGGTGGGGATGGTGCTTAGAGGGGTAATGGCAGTTAAGCCCTCAGTTGAAGTGCTCCTTTTGGTCTGGAGTCAGTTTGATGTCGGTGAGGCTGATGCATCTGGCAGTAGGTCGGGGCAGTTTGATGTTACCACCGCAGTGTTTGGAGAACTTGTTGGTGATGCTGTTTTCCATACCTTTACTGTGTTGATTCTGGAATCTCTGGAGTTTTTCACCAATCTGTCTTTCCAGGTCATCTGTGACAGGAGCCTCCGTTCACTTCTTCATGAGAATTTTCAGTTCTCACTGTAATTCTTTTTCTTTCTAAGTTGCCATTCAATCAGTTCTCTCTGGAAATGATGTGTGCTTTCATCATTCCTGATGCTCTTATCATGAAGTCTTATGTTGTTGACAGAAAGGATATTTTTCTTGGACTTATACAAGTTTGAAAGCCGTGGCACATTCTTTTTATGTACAGTTTCTATTTGCCATACAATTTCTCAGTGATCTTGAAGTTTCTTCAAGAGTTCCCCAAAGTGGAGTGACAATTTGGAACTACAGTAATCCCTCCAAGATCTGACGTAATAGAGCCAAAGGCATGTCCGGGACTTGGGTTTGTCTGGGACTTGGGAATATGCCTCCTGGACAGGTACTTACGGACCTTAACCCAACCTAACTTTGAAAACCACCTAAATAACTCCCTACCGGACATGCACAGCACCTGTTTAAGACCCTATTCACACAAATAAGGGACAGAAGCATGAAATAAATGAAAAAGAACCAGAGAATGAGGAATTAGAAATGAGTACGGAAAAGGGTTAGCAGTGTACAAGGTACTTACAACACGTTCATGGCCATCGCGAAGATTAACCCGCCTCCTCTCAGACTGACAGTACGAAGGTGCACTTGAAGCACATAACCCTCTTGGGCACTATAAGTTTTCAATAAGTTTTTCATATGTTATTAATGAGTAACAAACATACATGTAAATTCTATCCAGTTTTGTAGCCCAAACGATAAAGAAGTCCATGATATAATTCACAGTGTTATAACCCTTATTACTATTGAGAAAATGAATTTTGAAAGGTACGATGGGTTGCTCGCGGTGATGGCACCTACACTCCGGCCCATAGGCTGAGTATGTTGGTCTTTCGTAACTTTTCCCCAAATAATTATTTACATACATAGGTTGCTGTGCTTTACAAAAGTATGCATAAGAAATCATCAGCTTGATCATGCTTTCTTCAAATTATTGATGTGACCTATACTTTACGAGTAAAATGACTGAGAGCATAGCAATGAAATGCACCACATTCTCCCTATGAAAAATATATAGTAAACACACGATTTATACCTTACAATACAATAATATAAAAACTAGACAAATAAGCTGGTTACTCATGTCCTCTAGCAATGTTGTAGTGTTTCTTGAGAGGAGTTGGACTTGCATAGATGAGGAAACTTGCGATCACAGCCTGTGTGTGTGTGTGTGTGTGTGTGTGTGTGTGTGTGTGTGTGTGTGTGTGTGTGTGTGTGTGTGTGTGTGTGTGTGTGTGTGTGTGTGTGTGTGTGTGTCTGTTCTTACCTAATTGTATCTTTACAGGAATGAGTCAAGCTCGTACTGTCCTGTGTCTTAAACCATATTTATCGTACATTTCCTTAAAATTGTGAATTCTTTTGGCACACACTATTTCATTCGGTAGTGCATTCCACTGATCAATTGCTCTGTTTGGGAAACTAAATTTCCTTACGTCTTTATCACTTCTCTTCTTATGCAGTTTTTTGCAGTGTCCCCTTGCTGATGCTTCCCCATAGGTTAAGTAATCATTTATGTCTATTTTCTCCTTCCCTGATATGCATTTAGATAGCATTATCATGTTACCTCTTTTTTACTTCTCTCCTGTAGTGTTGGTAGATTCAGTTTATTTAGTCTTTCTTCGTAGCTTAGATCCCTTAAGCTTGGTATCCATCTTGTAGCGGCCCTTTGAACTTTTTCAGTCTTGTCTATGTGTTTCTTGAGATGACTCCACACTACTGATGCATACTCCAGGGTTGGTCTGATGAATGATGTTATTATCTTTCTTAGCATGTCTTCATTTATGTATGTGAACGCTATTCTCATATTTGCAAGCAGTGTATACATGTTCCATACCTTCTCACTGATGTGGTCAGCCGGAGATAGTCTGTTACTGATAATCACACCTAGTTCCTTCTCTCTTTCTGATGTGTGTAGGGTTTTATTTCCTAACGTATAATCCCAATCAGGTCTTTTTCCACTTTTACCAAACTTGATTCCATGACACTTGTCCACATTGTATTCCATTTGCCATGTATTACTCCATTCATGAAGTTTATTTAATTCTTCTTGTAGCTCTTTACAAGTCTGTGTTAGTAATTCTCATTTGTATTTTGCATCATCTGCAAACATATTTAGATAGCTTTCATTTCCAGTGTTACTGTCTGCATCATTTATATACACTAAAAACATGATTGGTGCCAGCACTGAGCCCTGTGGTACTCCACTAGTCACTTATTTCCATGATGAGTAATTTCCCCTTAGTACTGTTCTCATTTCTCTTCTTATGAGAAAATCTTGCATCCAACAATACAATTTGCCTCGAATTCCTCCTTGATGGTACAGTTTCCATAAAAGTCTTTGGTGTGGTACAGTGTCAAATGCTTTCTTGAAATCTAAATAGATACTGTCCACCCATCCTTCTCTTTCCTGTAATGTGTCTGTTACTCTGTCATAGTAGCTCAACAGATTAGTAACACATGATTTTCCTTTTCTGAAACCAAACTGTCTTTCTGTTATCATATTGTGTTCTTCTAGATGACTTACCCAAGCTTTTCTTATCAGCTTTTCTAATACCTTGCTTACAACACTTGTTAGTGATACTGGTCGGTAGCTGAGTGGATTTTGTCTATTCCCTTTCTTGAATAAGGGAACAATGTTTACTTTCTTCCAAATATCAGGTAGTTTACCTTGACTCAAGGATTTCTTGAAAATTAAAAATAATGGTTTACTTAACTCCTTTGCACATTCCTGTAGTACCCAACATGAAATTTCATGAGGACCATTTGCTTTTCGTTTGTCTAATTTACTTATCTCCTCCTATATTACTTTTTCTGACGTTTGTATATCTGGTAGTATGTGTGGGCATGCATGTTCTACATAATCCTTCTCAATTTTTTTTTTCCTCTGTAAAAACTGATTGGAATTTCTTGTTTAGTGCTTCACAAATATCCTTCACTTGTGTATAGGTGATTCCCTCGTCTGTAATGGATTGAATTTTTCCTATTACTTTGGTTTTGCTTCTGATGTAGCTGTAAAATAGCTTCGGTTGATCACTACTTTTATTTATGATATCCTCCTCAAACTTTTTTTTTTTTGTGTGTGTGGGTGGGTGTATTTTCTTACCTAATTGTACTTACCTAATTGTATCTTTACAGGAATGAGTCAAGCTCGTACTGTCCCGTGTCTTAAACCATATTTATCGTACATATCCTTAAATTTGTGAATTGTTTTGGCACACACTATTTCATTCGGTAGTGCATTCCACTGATCAATTGCTCTGTTTGGGAAACTGAATTTCCTTACGTCTTTATCACCTCTCTTCTTATGCAGTTTTTTGCAGTGTCCTCTTGCTGATGCTTCCCCATATATTAAGTAATCATTTATGTCTATTTTCTCCTTCCCTGATATGCATTTATATAGCATTATCATGTCACTTCTTTTCCTTCTCTCCTGTAGTGTTGGTAGATTCAGTTTATTTAGTCTTTCTTCGTAGCTTAGATCCCTTAAGCTTGGTATCCATCTTGTAGCGGCCCTTTGAACTATTTCAATCTTGTCCATGTGTTTCTTGTGATGAGGACTCCAGACTACTGATGCATACTCCAGGGTTGGTCTGATGAATGATGTTATTATCCTTCTTAGCATGTCTTCATTTATTATGTGAATGCTATTCTCATATTTGCAAGCAGTGTATACATGTTCCGTACCTTCTCACTGATGTGGTCAGCCGGAGATAGTCTGTTATTGATAATCACACCTAGGTCCTTCTCTCTTTCTGATGTGTGAAGGGTTTTATTTCCTAGCGTATAATCCCAATCAGGTCTTTTTCCACTTTTACCAAACTTGATTACATGACACTTGTCCACATTGAATTCCATTTGCCATGTATTACTCCATTCATGAAGTTTATTTAATTCTTCTTGTAGCTCTTTACAAGAGTCTGTGTTAGTAATTCTCATTTGTATTTTTGCATCATCTGCAAACATATTTAGATAGCTTTCATTTCCAGTGTTACTGTTTATATCATTTATATACACTAAAAACATGATTGGTGCCAGCACTGAACCCTGTGGTACTCCACTAGTCACTTCTTTCCATGATGAGTAGTTTCCCGTTAGTACTGTTCTCATTTCTCTTTTTATGAGAAAATCTTGCATCCAACAAAAAAGTTTGCCTCGAATTCCTCCTTGCTGGTACAGTTTCCATAAAAGTCTTTGGTGTGGTACTGTGTCAAATGCTTTCTTGAAATCTAAATAGATACTGTCCACCCATCCTTCTCTTTCCTGTATTGTGTCTGTTACTCTGTCATAGTAGCTCAACAGATTAGTAACACATGATTTTCCTTTTCTGAAACTAAACTGTCTTTTTGTTATCATATTGTGTTCTTCTAGATGACTTACCCCAGCTTTTCTTATCAGCTTTTCTAATACCTTGCTTACAACACTGGTCAGTGATACTGGTCGGTAGTTGAGTGGATTTTGTCTATTCCCTTTCTTGAATAAGAGGACAATATTTGCTTTCTTCCAAATATAAGGTAGTTTACCATGACTCAAGGATTTCTTGAAAATTAAAAATAATGGTTTACTTAACTCCTTTGCACATTCTCGTAGCACCCAACATGAAATTTCATTAGGGCCATTTGCTTTTCCTCTGTCTAATTTACTTAACTCCTCCTGTGTGTGTGTGTGTGTGTGTGTGTGTGATGTGGTTTACTGCTGTATGCATTCATCAGTATGATATGGATGGAAGCACAGTCCTGTGCAGAGAAGCATGTTGCAAACAGAATATGTTACTTAGCTGGTGTCCCTCCTCCTCTTGTTCACATAGGACAACACACACCGCAGCCTTTTCCTGTCAGGGATTGTCCCCAGGGTGTGGTGCAGCGTTGTGTCCAAGCGTGTCCTGTCATTGATATATCGATGGTGCTTGGACGGCGGTGCGTCTCCATCTCCTCTCCTCTGTACTCCTGCTGGAGGTGCAGTGGCATGAGCTGGCCGAGTAACTCCTGATGGACCAGCTACTGCATGAGGTAGAGAGATTGTTGCAGGAGGCGGAGCGATGGTCGCAGGAGGTGAAGCGCTTGTTGCAGGAGGTGGATCGATGGTTGCAGGAGGTGGAGCAATTGTTGCAGGTCGAGTGGGGGCTGCAGTTGAGGGACTGGTTGCTGCAGGTACAAGTGGTCGTCATCACAAGGGAAGGTCAGGGGCATGGTGAAGGGCATGACCCGGTGCCGGCCACTCCTCCCCTCGGAATGCTAGGAGTTTATGGTATATGTGCCCCTGGAATTCCAGGAGAGTCATAGGCCTGGTGGTGTCCTTTTTATACAGGGTGTAGGCATTGAACAGGGCCATGTGGATGAAATAAAAAGTCAGTTTCTTGGTCCATATGACCGTCATCCTTTGGGTGGGGTAGTACTGGATCATCTGATCGAAATGATACACCCCATCCATGTACCTGTTATAGTCCTCCACTACAACGGGCTTGTTCACTGTTTTCATAACATGGTGGAATCTCCCATCTGAACCCTTGACCTTTCCAAGCACCTGCTTAGGGACGGTGGTGTCACTGTGGAAGGTGAACACTATACTTACAATAGGTTTGTCTTTCCACAGCAACACCATTACATTGCCCTAGTGCCTAGCTTCCAGTCCATCATCAGGAATGCCTTTAGCTGTATCCTTTGCCCTTCAAAAGTTCAATGAGGTCCCACACTGCTTTCTCTAGAGATTTCTTCTCCCTCGTGTGTACTTCAAAGTTCCAAATGTAACCACTCCTTGCCTCAACCAAGATGTATAGTTTTATGGCATACTTTTGGGGTTTCGTAGGGTTATATACGCGGAAGGAGAGCCGCCCCTTCCAAGCCAGAGATCCTTCATCCAGGCTAAAATGTTCACCCGGAATATAAACCTCCTTGAACCTCTGAAGGAGATATGCATCACTGTGCAAATCCTTATTAGCCAGTCCTGATTGCCCTCGGGTATGGCAAGACTATTGAAAGCATGAAAGTGCTCCAGGATGGCCCTGAAGCGCTTTCCATTCATAGCTCACTGAAATATGGGGTATTCATGAACTTCTGTTGAATGCCAATAGTGTCTTGTGGTTGGCAGTTCACAAATCCCCATAAGAAAGTATAATCCAAGGAACCAGGCCATTTCCTCTTCGTTGCAAAGGTACCAAACATCTAGTGCAGTCCCCAGGAACCTGGCATAGGTGTTGGTTTTGACTGCCAGATAGGTCAGCAACTCCCTGGTAAAGAAAAGTTGAAAGTATTGGAGTGGTGTTGTTGGTGCTGCCACTCTCAAACCTGGGGTTTCAGTGAAGGGGCCAGCAATGGGTGTGAATGACCCAGAACTCCAGGCTTCCTCCTGACGGTCTTCACCTGAGGGAATGTGGCTGTGTATGTGTGTGGTGCAAACGACCCCGAGACAGACGACTACCTCTCGGCCGCCCACCACTACCTAGCCTAGGCCCTCACGTTGCCCTCATCTTTGTGATGGGGAGGGAAATGGTGATGATTGTGTTGATGATAGCTGGGCGGACGAAGGTTCAGGTGATCCTGGTGATGGAGATGGTTGTGGTGATGGTTATGATGAAGATGGTTGTGGTGGTGATCATGAAGATGGTTGTGGAGGAGATGGTTGTGGTGCTACTGCTGCTGCTGCTGATGATGATGCTTGCTTATATTCAGGAGGAATGAAGTCTGAAGGGGACAGTGACTTTGCTGATTTTGCAGGGAAAGATGTTATGGAAATATCCTGGATGGGTGGTGAGATGCGGGCAGGTTGGAGTGTTGTGAGAGCGTAGGGTGACTGTATGGGTAATGAGGTCAGTGTCTGCGGTGTGGGTGGGGTGGAAGAGAGGTGGCGACAATATGGCTCAGTCTCCAAGGTCTGGGTGGTTCCAGTGGTGGCAGGCGTGACACCAGTGGTGGTAGAACTGGTGGCAGTGGTGTCAGTGGTCATAGGAGTGATGGCAGTGGTGTCAATGGTCATAGGAGTGATGGCAGTGGTAACAGTTGTCATAGGAGTGATGGCATTGGTGAGAGAAGTAGATACACCAGTGGTGGTAGTGGTGAAAGGAGTGGTGGTAGTGATGGTATTACTACCACTGTCTGTGCTAATCGCTGCAGCCTTGACTGTGGCTTTGTGCTTATCTCCCTTGGGGTCAGATTTAGCCCTCGCTCTCCTCCTTCTCACTCTCTCCTCCTCACCAGAATCACTTTCGGAATCATTTTCACTGCTCTCTTCACTCTCACTTCCACTAAACAAGTATTTCATGTACTCTTTCTCTGATAAGCCCCTCTGAGACATTGTTGGTTTAGTCTAAAATATGAGGGGAACAGTAAAAATCAGTTAGGATTTTTGAAAACTGGCTTTCTATGAAAATATATAAAAAAACACTTATAAATCTTCTTCACAAGCACACTGCACCATATATAACACAATATCACTATATTACACACAAGGTACTGTATGGACAGTGCGGTAGTACGAAATGCGGATTTAAATGGCTGGCTGCACGCTCAGACACCCTACGAGGCTGACTGCTGGGAGAACACTAAGGTAAAAATTGGCTGCTTTCCCCTCTGATAAGCTCCTGGGTGTTGCCATATATTTCCCCTAGACTTGGCTATCCTCACCTTTGAATCACCAAAAATTGATGCAAATTCATCCACAGGAAAAGTTTCTATGAGCATTTATAGGGAGATTGCATCATGTTATGTCATCGATTACTCTTCAGATTGCAAGGCTTATGACTCACATTGAGTCATTGTGTGCAAAAGGGTTAATCTTTGGCACTCTGAATTCTAATTTCTTAACACTGTACGTTCTTTTCTTACTTGCGTTGAATTGAAACTCACCAGTGTTGCACTCTGCACTTAACCCCTAGGCACCAGGCATGGGTAGACCTATCCATGTCCAAGAACTGGGTTTCAGGAAAATCAGTTTCCCCCAAATATTTTTTTTTTAATTACAAATCAATCAAAAATGACCAAAAACATAAAAAGTTAGTACTTATTCTCTGTTGGCAATTTGGAGGCTGTGGTGTGGTGTGAGAGAGCTGGTGTGTGGCAGCTGGGCTGAGCATGTTCCAGGTTGCAGTGATGTGTTGGCGGTATTGATGGAGGGAAGAAGGATGATTACCTCACACCAAAATAAGTGTTGAGTGTGTTTTTGTTTCTCTCACTAATTCACAGTGCCGTATGAACACAATATTGCAACTAAAATGGCAAAAAAACACAAGAAAGTAACTACTAAAGATTGGCTTATTTTATGTTTTCCATGATACTTATTTTCTAACATATTTATGTCTATTTATTTATTCACAATTATTTGCACTCTATTTACACATTATTTCACTGTTTTTAGTAACTCTTGAGTATGATACTCCGTAAAGTCTGGTTGTGGTCAGTACGAGTGTACTCAAGCACCCATACACTCTCCCCCACAACCCTCAGGGCCCCCTATTAGCCGTTCCCACCACCCAACCCCACCCCACTCCTCCTGACCCCTACCCCAACCCTGAACCAGTATCAGCTGGTTCCAAGGCCACAGTCTCCCTATGCCGGCCTCCCACCACCCTCCACCACAGCCCTCCTCACTTCTAGGCTGCCCTCCCACCCCCCCACCCACAACCCCACCCCCTCCCCCGGCCAGCCAGCATTACTCCGCACTCCAGCCATGCCAGGACAATACTCTGAGTCCATATGGCATGCTACTAAGTTCAAACATGCCCGTGAAAAATTAAAACGTCATATGACGTGGACTGTAGGCCTCTACCAGCGCGTCATATGACGTGGACTGGCGCCTATGGGTTAATCCTAGTGACTATGAATTCTAATTTCTTAACACTGCACATTCTTTTATTACTTGCACTGCAGTTGAAACTCACCAGTGTTGCACACTGCACTTATTCCTTGGCACTCTGAATTCTAATTTCTTAACATTGCACATTCTGTTCTTAACACTGCACAACACTGTAAATTCCCATGTGGTCTAGTGGCAAGTTTTTGCTTTTTATTCACTGTCAGAGTCCGAGAGTAGGTGTTGCAGGCAGCCGAGGGGCACATTGCTGGGACGCGGTGATGGACTACCCACTGTAGACGACTCTGTAGAAAGCCGCTAACTCACGTCCAGTGGCGACTCGACCATGGCCAATGTGCTGGGCTGTGGCTCGGAGGTGGAAGTCAGGTCTTGGTGAGGAGCCAGGGCTGGGCACGGCAAGGGTCACAGACCTGAAGAAAATGTTAATGGTTGATTGACGTAAGGAACAGTGATTCTGGCGAGTGATGATGCACTGCCTAAAAGCACGCACTTCCTCCCCTAGTCCTAGGGGCCCCCATCTCCTGGTCACAGTCCGGGTGTTTAAGGTAGTCCAGAACGAACTCGACATGCTCCCGGAGTGTGCTCAGCTTGGGGATGGCTGGAGTAGTGGCGTGCTGAGAGAAGTCCACGTCATCCTTGCTATCCCCATCAGAATCTTCCAGCTGGGTACGTGTACCTGCAACTGAAGATGCAGTCTTGATATCAGACATGATCTGATATCCAGGATCGCCCTTATCACCATCCAACCACTCACACACTTCGTCCACATCCACCTCATTGCCAGCCAAATGAAGACACGCATGGAAGTCATCCATGTCAAAACCTAGAAAGTCGTGCACCACACCAGCTCCGAGAAGCAGATGAGACCATCCACTTTCCAGACATGGGGTCTATAACTGGGTTTCTGTTACTATTACTATTACTTTCAATCGTTCTCCATTATATTATTATTACTATTACTTTAGTGGTTATCTGTCATATTACTGTACTAGTACTAGCACTTGGTCATCTATTACTGTTACTATTAATAAATTATTTGCAATAACGGTAGTTATTTAAATTGAAAATGGTTATCATTTTCATTATTGTTGGGAGGCTGTCCCATGTAATGCACAAGTATGTCTCGATCATTTGATGGCTAGTAGGTCACTCTCCACTCTGTACGGTCTTCTGTGGTGTAACTGCATCATGGAGAGCAGCCAGAAGACAACTAAGATCTAAGGTGAGAAGGTTATTTTAAATGATAAAGGGTAACCAGTACAGATATTTGTTTCAAGTAGATCACTACAATTTTAAGGACTGTATATAGCCATTGGCCAGTGAGGTAGCCCAATGTATTACATTATATTGAAAGAATAATTTGTGACATTTAACATTTACTTTCTTGGAAACACAAATTCATATGTAACAAATTAAACATCTGCTTAGTTCAAGTTTTCTTTTTTATATATAATGCTGCATTATTTAACATAACAAAGAAAAACGCCACACTACATATCTGTGGAAAAATATCATACTGAGTAACTGACCAACAGGTACCTAAGGTGAAAAGTCTATTTTGATTGACAATTTAGAATGGTAACCTGTAGAGTACTGATACTTGACACATACAGTAACTGTTTCACACAAATTGCTACAATTTCAAGAACAGTATATAACTAAAGAGAAACAGTATTATATTTTATTAAAAGAAAAAAACTGCCACATTAAAATTCTTGAAAATATCAAATCAATATATCACAAATTAAACAATTTCCTCTTGGTTTAGGTTTTTGTGTATATAGGAGATTGCTGTATTTATCATTAATGAAAGAAAAATGTCACTTTGCATATTTATGGAAAAATGTCACATTAACTGATACTATAAAACTCCACAAGCATTTCATTGTCTTAAAAGGTAGATTAGTTACTTTTTTATTTAGTTTCCCAGATCACAATACGTCCATTGCACCTCAGAAACATTAGCTGTTCAAATATTTTATCTGAGAGGCGACATCTTTCTGGCCTGAAAATTTTCCCACCAATACTGAACAAATGCTCTACGGGAGCCGATGTGGCTGAAACTGTTAAATACTCTCTTGCTAGATGACCAAGGTTGGGAAAAACAGAACTATTAGCTTTCCAGTATTGGATTGAGACCATAGATCTATTCAGGCATGGCTTGCTAAGGTAGTCCTGTACCTCTGACTGAACAGAGGCAGAAGTAAAGGCTGTGAGGCTGTGAGTTGTGGTTCCGTGAAGAAATCCAGGAAGTCCACACTTTCCTTTGACTTCCTGGCGGCAGACTCGGATTCAGTTGAAGTAGTGGGAGTTGGTGAATCTAATGATGAATTTTGCTAAACCTGGCTGACCTTGGCAGTCAGTTTGCTCTCCAGATTTCTGAACTCGTTGCCAGAACATTTAAGTCTGAATCGATGATCCAAATCAGTAGCCAGAAGAAAAATATCCATGTCTCCATATGGAATCACACGCTTTTGAAAAGAATTCTTTAGGAAAGCTAAAAATTAAAAGTCAAACTTTGCAGACAGCTGCTGGAGCTGGGTTTTCAAGCCCCTGACACATGGTACAACAAGGCTTGCTGTGACACTGTTCTGTCCTTGCACAAAATTTGTTGCACTTTCAAGTGGCGCCAGAATTTCACACATATTCTCTAAGATACTGTATTCATAGTTAGAGAGCTTAACACAGTCTAGCTGCTCTAACTTACTGGGAGGTACTTCCAACACAGAACGCACCATAACTAGTTGCGAATTCCAGCGTGTTGCATTTGCAGCTTGCAGTCGGCCTCGCCTTCCAGAATGTCAGATGCATGTGTAGAACGCCTCACATGTGCAACTATGCACTCTCTCTTGGCTAGCACCTTGTTTATTGGCCCTGCATTGTTGAATCCATCCTTAATAACAAGTTGCATGGTGTGAGCAAGGCAGGGTTGGTGCTCTGCTTGCAGTTGACTTATTTCAGAAGGTATGTCCACTGGGCCTAGCTCGAGTATGTCATCTTCTGTGTCATCTATATCTGGATCCAGATGTTCAGAATCGATGTCCTCCAAGCCTGGCAGTGAGAATGTTTTCATCATATTGTATGCATTATCAGTTGTGATGCTGTTAATCTTCTGTGTGATGTTAAAAGAGGCCAGTGTCTCTTGCACTTGGTGAGAAATATTTTCAGCTGTGTGACGTCCACTGAACCGGTTGCAGCATCACATCATCGACTGCATTGCCCAGTTCAGGATGTAGTGTCCTGTGATGCCTATATACCCTCACATCTGGCGGCTACACCCGGGATCAACAGTGAGTGAAATGGATTGGACCTGTTGGAATTATTGTTTCATTACAGAATATAACTTAACCCATTGGTGCCCAGCGTCCAATATAATGGACAGAAGTGGGCATTTTCAAAATTAAATAAAGAAGGGAACCCAGGGGTAGGGACCTATGAGCTTCGCCACTATGAGCCGATAGGCGGAGGTCAGTATGCTTAGCACCCATCCAGCAAAATCCCTCTCACAGGAACTCTAGCCACTAATGGGTTAACTGACTTGTTCTTCAACAAGTAGATGTTGACTGATTAACTGATTATATTAAAATTTGGCGGCACAACTGCCAGCATCATATACCGCGGGACAAGATAAAAAGATGCAGCAAAACAAAAGTGCATATTCCAAATAAAGTTAATATCTGTTAGTATGAATAAAACACTGAAAAAAATAAATGAATAGTTTATAAAATATCAATTACTTATAAAAATGGAAGGAGGCCCACCTCCTGAAGAAAACTAAAAACATCAGTAAAATCGCTAGAGGCTTCACCAAGCATTGACAACAAACAATAGGCACCATCTGCCCCCCTTATGCCTATGGAGGAATCTCTGATGTAGGTCCCCCAAACTCGGACACTTGACCAGCAAGTGACGGACAGTAAGGGGAATGAGGCGGTCATCACAGTACGGTTGAGTCTCACCACTCATGAGGAACCCACGTGGAAGCCAAGAGTGCCCAATGCGAAGCCTAGCAAGAGCCACCTCCAACCGCCGAGACATGGAGTGGAGAACAATTGGCACAACCACTTTCTGAAAGATTTCTTTTAGTTTATTATGAGCAACACCTTCCAAGTATTTCTGCCAACATATACGAATTCTGGACCACAAGTAAGGTGTTACATCAGAAGCCGGAAGCAGGTGGTCAGTTGGGGGCAACTGAGAAGACGCAGCTTTAGCTAATGTATCTGCCCTCTCATTGCCAACCACACCAACATGTGCGGAAACCCAATAGAAAGTCCATATGTCGGCCACAATAGCCAAGAAGAAAAGCCCCTCGAAAATTGATAAAACCTATGAATGGGATGTATTAAAAGACTCCAGTGCAGACAGAGTACTACGTGAGTCACTAAAACTCACAAAAACGGACTGGGGAGAGTAAAAATGATTTTAAGAACATATAAAACTGCAGTCAGTTCCGCTGTATACACTGAAGTTATGCCAGGAAGGCTACTGCCCCTACTAAAGGAAGGGAAGACAACACCAAATCCTACTCCAGTATCAGTCTTAGAACCGTCAGTATAGACAGGGACAGAACCCCCATGAGTGGAGGCATGTTCTAAAAAGAGAGAGAGGACACCTGAGAGGGAAGTGAGCCCTTTTTTTCAACAATGGACCTACAAAATGTCACACAAAGGAGTGCCAAGAACCCACCCTTAGGATCCGATGTGGACAAACTGCCAGTCTCGGAACAGAGGGGACTAACATAACAGACCGGACCGTGTAACCAAAGGGCTTTGGGCAACTAGGACGGGTGTCATAAACATTAGATTGGGAATCCTGAGAGACTATGGCACAGGAAACTGAGTGTGGAATGCAGTGAAAACGATACCAACACCTCATCATCAGCAATTGGCGTCGCAAATCCAAGGGAAGTACACCAGCATCCACCAACAAACTTGAAATCGGGGATGATCTGAATGTCCGGGTTGCCAGACATACACCAGCATGATGCACAGAATTTAATATCTGGAGTCAGGCATCTGTTGCAGAAGAGTAGACCTCATACTCATATTCAAGTCTAGAAAGGTTAAGAGATCTGTGCAAGAGGAGGAGGGTCTGATGATCAGCACCCCAAGAAGTATGTCCCAAAATCCTCAGAAGACTCAAAGCTTTAATACAAGTTGCCTTCACAGAACGAATATGAGGAACCCAGGTTAGTCGTCTATCAAACAGATGACCCGAAAACCGAGTCTCCTCCACACAGGATATCCTCCGACTATAAAGATAAAAATTAGGGTCTAGGTAAACCCCCCTGAATGTGACAAAAGTGCATAACCACAGTCTCTTACAAAGAAAAACAGAAGCCGTTAGTCTCAGCCCACTCAGAAATTCTGTTAAGAGCCAGCTGCAGCTTTCTATCAGAGACACTCTAGATGCAGTGATGGAAACCGAGAGGTCATCTACATATAATGAACCTCGCACACCATCAGGAAGTACAATGATTACCTTGTTGATGGCCACAGGATAGAGGGTAACATTAAGGAGACTCCCCTGTGGTACCCCATCTTCAAGTGCTCGGGCATTGGAAAGCACTCCTCCCACTCAAACCCTTAAAAAATGATTAGCAAAGCGATCAGTCACAGTCCCACCCACATCATATATAACAGGAGGGGAAGGAACAGGAAACTTGCCAGAAATCTTTCTGACCCGGTTCCACTCTTGGGTGAGAGAAGTCCTTAAGTGAAGGGAGGAAACATACTCCAGCCATAAAGCATGTCTGGCCCCCTTCAATAGGCAACGTGCATGAGCACGAACCCTTCAAAAAGCCACCAAATACTGAGTGTCCCCACGATGGTGGTGAAGCCTAGAGAAGGCGACCCATTTGGCCTTCACTGCAGAGGTGCATTCAGGGGTCCACCAGGGAACTGGACATTTAGAAAATCGACCAGAAGTCTTGGAAATAGATAAAGGGCTGCTGAGTGCATTACAACAGTGCCTCATTAGCACTACCAAAATCGTCCACGGTGTGGTCAGTGGAAGTTAACTCTCTAAAGAGTGGTCAGTTCGCTTTGTCCAGGTGCCAGCGAGGAAGACGACATTGTGGATCACACTCAGTAGTGGTTAAAATAATTGGGAAGTGGTCACTGCGATGCAAATCTGGCAACACATCCCACTTAAAATCCAAAATAGCAGTAGCCGAATACAGAGACAAATCATTGGCCATGAAAACACCAGTCTGACTATGAAAGTATGTCATCTCACCTGAATTCAACACCCCCAACTCCTCATCCTCCACCAAAGAAACCAACATAGCACCTCTAGGGTTGGTTATACTGTCACCCCACAGTGGGTGATGGCCATTCAAATCACCTGGTAAAAGAATGGGAGACAGAAGGTCACAAATAAGCCAGGCAAGATATACCCTCTCAACAGAAGCACTTTGAGGGAGATAAAGACTACACATCGTATATTGGCGGCGAAGGGAAATCTGAATGGCAACAGCCTGCAGTGGAGTTTACAAACTCAGACAAGTGAATAGGACAACACAGCGAACTAGGATTGCAGTACCACCATGATGTACTTGGCCAGGTAGAGGATCAGAATAAATTGCATGATAGCCAGAAGGACTGGAAGGAACAGTATCACTACCATGGTCTCCTGGATGCACAAGCACAAAGGAGTAAATTGAGAAACAAGATGGCACAGTTACTCATAGTTAGCATGGAAACCCTGACAGTTCCACTGGATGATAGAACCCATAGTGGAGTGATGATGATTAAGTGCAGGACTGTACACCTGACAAGTGAGCGAGTTTGGATTGATGCTTATGAAAGCTCTTTGGAGGAGCCATCCCAGCACCAGAAACCCACACCCTCCGCCTAACATCCGAAGGCAAACGTGAGGACGAGGAAGTAAGTTTTACAACACTCCTTCTTGGAGTGGGCATACCAGTTTGTTTGGAAGGCGGCTTGTGGGCCACCTTTGGAGATGTAGGACCGCCAGTGTTCCCACCAGAAGCCCCAGAAGTGGAAGTAGAGTCCACAGGACTCGAATCATTTGAGGAGGCCACCCCATGCTTCAGATCTGAAGCATCTACGAGCTGTCCAACATCCCTAGGTAGGGACGGGACCAGAGGTGAACCATTAGCTTCAGATGTCACCTGGCTAGATCCCTCAGCCTGCTGGGCAGAGGGAACAGGAAAGGTGTCGACAGACAGAAGGGTCAACAACAGAGACCTTGGGTGGCCGGTCTTCATGCTCAGAGGACTCTGACGAACAATGGTGATGTTTGCCAGGTACAGGTAGAGCCTTGGGCTTACTGGGTAGGATAGGAGAAGGAGTCCGGTCAACATGGACATCTGTCACCACCACTACAGAAGTGTGCAAGCCGTCAGCCACCGAAGTGGGGGCGGAAACAGTCAGAGTGGCAGTTGAGCAAACATCATTCTCACAAACAGAACCAACCATAGGGACAGCATCCTGCATATCACGAGCTGAAGGAGTGGGTACTGGAATGGGACCTCTTCCATGTGTTGCCGTCACAGCAGCATTCGTCAGCTGGGACGTGAGAGAACTGAAGCAAAGGTAACCCCAGGGCAGATAAACATCCCTCTGACCCTTTCCTTGGCCTCTGCAAAAGGAAATCTTCTCACGGGTTCGAACTGACATGACTTCATGTTCAAACTTATACTGGTCACACTGCGTTGAAGTTGGGTGAGCACCGTGGCAGTTGATACACGAGGAGAGATTCGGGCAGTGCATCTCACCATGTGAATTATCACCACATTTAACACACACCTGTGGGAGACCTTGCATGTTCCTATGACAAGACCTGCTGACATGCCCAAATCTCTTGCAATGAAGGCACCACCTATGTCTTGGCACATATGTCTTAACCCGAACGTGGTAATAAGCTGCCTCTATGAATCAGGCAATGTCAACTGATCAATGGTAACAATCAGTGATGGTGTGCTGTCAATATCCCATTTACCTTTTTCTTTATCCTCTCCATCTTCACTACTCCCTGGTCTTTCAGCCCGTCCAGGAGGTCCTCCTCCGAGTACCTAAAGAACTCCTTAGAGAAGACAACACCCTGAGAGTGGTTCAGGGTGGAATGACTGGTGACTGTGACATCACGGGAGGCTAAACATTTGATGGCATGGATGCAGGCACTTTGATCAGCATCCCTGGCCTCTATAAGGAGTAACCCATCTGCCTGTGGAACAACCTTTGGGGATGACCCAAAAGCCTTGACCAGGCCATGGTGAACCTTAAACGCATTTTGGTCCCTGAAAGAGGAACCATCAGCCAATTTCAGTACTAGGAATTTCATGTACTGGTCAGGCACAAAGAAGCCAGGCATTGTCTCAGTGAAGGGTGAGAGAGCTTTCTTGGAGGGCTGTGTGCCACTTCCTCGAAAGCACTCCATAGTCTTACTGCCCTTATGAGGTACAGGGTCAGCAGGAGCAAAGACGTGGCTGGTGGCTGGGGACTCATGGGCTCCCCCACCTGCCACACGAGTACCAAATTTGGCGGGAAAGTCAGCCATAATTAGACCAGAAATAACTTCATTCCCTTACCGCTCCACCTACCAGGGAGTCCAGTAAGGGGAGGTCGTATACCAGGGATAACACCACTTGCAACCCCAGAGGTAGCAGGAGAGTATACATAGATAACCGCCAGGAGACCAGGGCATGGGTGACTCCAGGACGATAGGAGCCACCAGGTCCCCCAGTGCCCACTTGACCTTAGCCAATGCATGACCAGCCAATTGACCTGGTCGGGCCCAAGCAGGCCGCCCGTTTAGCCAGAATAAGGGACCAAAGAGGTGTATTGCTAGCTGCATGGTGCATCGTGCAGCATCACTCAACCTCCAGGACTCCCGTCTCCCAGCATCACAGGATGCCATGCACAGCAAACACATGGTGAGGCAACAGTCCCACCCTAGATGGCAATGGGCAGAGACTAACATCACCACCAGTGATGTAGGGGATGCTTGGTTCACAAGGCGAACAGATGCCAAACCCTACAAAGGTAGGCATGTCTCCAGAGCAGGTGGCACTACCAGCCTTGCCTCAAGCACCACCACTGCGTCAAGGTGACCCCCCCCCCCCTCAGCGGGGCAACAAAGCAGATGTGAAGTGTTTCCTGCTGGGTACAGCGTATTGAGGATCCATCAACTCAAGGAGGTTGCAGAAGTTGCTGCTTTCCACAGTAGATTGAGGTAACAGATCCCCAGCAACAAAAATCACCAGGGCATTTGTGATTCTCTGTTGTCTATAATCATTGGCCCCATACTTCTTAGAAGTGACTACAAAGTCCGTCATTGCTGTCTGGTTGCAAAGAGTCACTGTTGGTTTTTGCAGGGCCTGTGCCTGTAAGTACACCTGATTGTGTTTTCTCTGCAACAGAACAGTGGCAAATGCCATAGCTCCCTTCTCTTCCTTATACTAGTGTAGGACGTGATTATTTGAAAAATTTATCCAAGTGGGCAGTTAATTCTTATGCTCTATGGTATTTAACACACTTGTATTTTAATGTATGATAGGTCATTACCTGAGGAAAATCAGCATGTGGGAAACTGGGAATTGCCTATTGCACTTTTTATGTTCTGAAATAATATCTATATAAATTTTGAATCACCATAAAGTAATACTGTACTGTACATTATATACAGATTGAACTGAAGTTGAGTAATCAGTGATGAAATGCATAACTGAATACTGTACTTGTACTTAACTAAGAAGGTTATACTATTTTGAAAAATACAAACCTTTAAGTGTGTTGTCAGGTTTGATGATGTCTTAGCAGAATATGAAATTTCTGAGTCACAGTGCTTACACAAAGCCTTTTTCGTTTCCCCTTCAGTGTTCAGTACTTTAAAGTGAGTACAGAAAGACATCTGGGTTGTGATAAGTAGAAACTAGTATGAATTTTAGCAATAAAACTTGTGAAAAGTGCTCTGTCAGTATAGATGAGTTAGTCTTGATTATTAAGCTGGTCAGAACTGTACATGTCACATGATTAAGACAGGATGGAGTGGCGTGCAGTAGATGAGGTTGCCAGCTAGCACAATTCTTGAATCATAATCATAATTTCTTATCTTATACTGTATACATTTGGCAATATAATGTAGTGATATCACTAGCTCTGTGCATTACCTGTAGTTGATTATTGTTGTTGTGGGAGATGCAGTTGCCAGATAGCGCTGTCTTAACTCATTATCAGTAGGTTGACATTGCATATATAATTTATTTTGTTGACACATGAAAACTAATTACGTGTCTGTAATAGGAAAGTAATATACTGTTATCTATAACTTTGCATTCTATTACTATTACTATTACAGCCATGATTTTTAATTTCATTACTATTACTATTACTCTGAAAACCTTGTAATAGTCTATTACTATTACTATTACATATTACTATTACCCCATGCCTGCCACTTTCCAGAGTCTTGACAGACTTCCTTCCATGAACTGGCCCAGTTGTTGATGACTGACTTGAGGTTGTAGCGGCAAAGGTTTTCCACAGTCTGCTGGCCTTACGTGTCCAGTTGTCCCATCCCTTCCTGCGCTCGTCCTCGAGAACAACCAACACCTCATCCAGGAATTTCCGACGGTACAGCCTCTTCGTTGCCACGATCACTCCTTGGTCCATTGGTTGGATGGGAGCAGTCGTATTAGGTGGCAAAAACAAGCAGCTAATGCAGCCATTCTCAACCACCAACTCTCTTTCAGACGGATGCGCAGGTGCATTGTCCAAGGAAGGAGAACCTTTACCTGGTTGCGTGGGATTCCCAGTGTGTTTGTCTGATAATGGATGACCTCTTTCATGAAGAGCTGGTGAAACCAGTCTTTGAAGATCTTGGTTGTGAACCAAGCCTTCACAGAATGGTACCAAACAACAGGAAGGACATCCACCAACCTACGAAGGCAGCGAGGCTGCTTTGCACAGCCAACAATAACGGGCTTGAGCCGGTGCATGCTGTTAGCATTGGCACAACACAAAGCAGATATCCATTGCTTGGAGAGCTTGTGTCCAGGTACACGCTTTTCCATCTCATCTGCCAAGTTGTTTGTTGGCAGCGAGTGATAGAATGGACCAGTGTCATCAGCGTAGTAGACTTGACTGAGAGTAAGGCCCTCCCTGTCAATCAAACCCTTCACCTTCTGTCGAAACTCTTCTACTCCCTCCTTCTTGGCATCCAAAGCTTCCCCATGGGCCATACAGTTAGTGAGTCCATGTTGTACTTTGAAAGTGAAGAGCCACCCTTCGGATGCCATGAAGTCTAGGGAGTCGTGTAGTCTTGCCAACTTCTCTGTGGCAGCCTTCAGCTCCGTGCCATGCACCAGCACACCAGCAGCACGTTGTTGACAATACCAAGTCAGTGTAGAGCAGTTGACTTCTGCAAACCCGGGAGGGTACATAATCTTCCTAAGCACGTTGCATTTGGTCTTCGACGTGAAGTCAGCCATGTACTGGGTGAGTTTGTCCTGGGATTTCTTGATATCGAACAAAGTAGAGCTGGTCAGGTTGAATTCTCGGAGGATGCAGGACATTGACCATCCAGCGTCCACCTTCTCCAATATCTCCCTCCTCTTCTTCAGAGTCAGAACCACCCGTTTCCTCTTCTCAGGCAGGAGGACCATTGTCACACACATGAGTAAGAGAGAGCCGAGGAACAGCTGGGCCTGCAGCTGCCAAGACCCGTGGCTCCCAACACAGCAAAAACATCAACAAAAATCACATCCTGGCCGCCAAACAGCTGTGACAAAACAAAAACATCATCACCCGACGCACTGAAAAAAACGTCACTTTCGTCATTATCAGAAAGGAGGACCACATTCAAATGATCAACACCATCCTCAGTGACAGGAAGATAACTCGTAACCCCACTATCTCCATCAAGAAATTAGTTAACGCCACCATCCCCACTATCAATGCCACCACCAATGGCCTACATCTTCAGAAGCTAACTGGCGAGTACTCACCTTGCTTTGCCTATGGCAAGGTCAAGACACATATGCCTGGCAACCCTTTAAGCCCAGTCACCTCACAGATACCTACCCCACCTATACCGAAGTCAAGAAACTCAATGAACTCTTGACACCTCATGTGCCTAACACCTACAGCCTATCTTCTGCATCAGATGTCCTTGAAATCCTATATGATGCCTCCCCCCTGCTGATGATGACCACGTCATCACCTCCTCGATGCTGAAAGCCTCTTTAGCAATGTTCCTGTAGACATAACAATTGACTTCATACTCGACCGAGTATACAACTGTGAAAACAACAACCCCTCGACATCCCAGAGAAGGTCCTGAAGACTCTGCTGGAAATCTGCACGAAAGAAGCCCGTTTCACATGCTTGAACAGTCAGATATATCAGCATATTGATGGTGTAGCTATGGGCAACCCCTTCTGAGTCCTATTTGCTAATTTCTACATGGGGACCATCAAATCGAGACCCCTAGCTAATAGCCACACCTCCCTACATTTCCGCAATGTTGATGACATCTTCGTTCATATAAAGGACCTTCAGGAACTGCGGGACCTAGGACAGTGCTTCATCGCTTCCTCTGAACATAACATCTATGAAGAAGCCAGCAACATACGCCTCCCGTTTTTGGACATACTTGTCGCTGCACACAATGTAGGATTCAAGACTAAAGTATTCACCAAGCCCACAAACAAAGAACTCTGCTTGAATGAAGATAGTGAGTGCCCCAGACGTTACCTATGCACCACCATCAACGTCAGGAGAGTCCTCTCCCACTGTTCCACTTGGAAAGATGCCAACCAGGAACTAGATCGCATGACTGAAGTCCTTGTTAGCAGTGGCTACACTAACACCGAAGTATCCGACGTAATTAAGAGACACCTGGACGTATGCTATACTCACCATGACGCCACTGCACCCACAATCAGTGAACACATCAAGATATACTACAGAAACCACATGTCAACAGACTACAAGATGGATGACATCTAAAGGGACATTGTATACAGAAATGTATGCCCTACAGACCCAGAACTACACATTGCCCTTATCGTCTACTACGAGACAAGGAAAGCAGCCCACCACCTGCTTCGTAACTTACCCACCATGAGCAATGCGCCCCTTCATGAGGATCATGTCAATTACCAGTATAAATGCAACAGCTAGGAGTGTGGATCTCATTCATACACTGGAATGGCGCAGACAAGCCTATTGAGGCACCTCACTTGTCACCTACAAAATGGAGCCATTAAGAACCAGTACGCCACCCTGCATTACTCCCACCTGGTACGATAAGCCTGGATGAGAACACCAAGATAATCAACAGAGAACAATACCCTCGCAGTCTCTTGTTTATAGGAGTACTCTACATTATCACGGAACAACGTACAACAATCACACAAGTTGAAGATCTTCAAATCCTACCATCATCAAAATGCTACATAAGCTTAGCAATGAAGCTGCCAATGAACAATCAGCTTAGCTGATCAGTTCCACCCACCTAGCTCCACCTGATTCACCTGAATTGTATATACACTAGGTAGCCACCCACGACAGAACCACACTCGCAGCCCATCTCTCACCAAGGTAACACCACCCTTGTACTCGGCAGGACCAATTCTCCACTGTCAGCAGCTGAGGGGGGAATGTTGTCCCTTTCACCGATCTAAAGGTTGAGGGTCTTCCGTCCCTCACACCTATCAGGACGTTGAGGATCCTCTTGCCCCTGCCGACCTGGATCGGGACTTTCCCCCCTCGGTTGCTACATCTGCTGCGGAGAGTTGGGCGAGCATCTCCATATCCACCGGGTCTTCCTCCCCATCCCCACAATGGGTGAGGGAGATGCGAAGGGCAGTGTCAGGGTCGGGCCTCCAACCATTGTTCAGGATGGCGCCGGCGTCCTTCCATCCATCGATGCCGCGACTTATGCCCATCCTGTTTGACCCACCTTGTGCTGCCCTTCTCTATCATCAGCTCTCTTAGAGCCCCATGAACATCAAGATTTACTCTGGCGGGCCTTATTTGGCCCGATCCTCCCGAGGGAGGTAAATCTACAACCAACCAACCGAAAGAACCACATTCCCTGCCCAGCTGCTGTCAAGACATCTCTGCCACTAGCACTGCTCACACTTCTCGGTGTTTTTCCCTTGCTACCAGCTTGTGCACCTCTGCCTTTTTTTTTCTCTGCCTGCTTTCCGGCTGCCACTTAGAGACCTTGCCATAGTATGAAGCCAAACCCTGAAGGGGTACCGTTAGGGTACTTCCATGAGTGGGGCCTTAGAGGCCTAGTTACAGGAGGCGGCAAGGGTAGGCTCTGTTAGGGTTAGGTTAGGTAAGTCCCTCATGGGGCAGTGACAGGGTTCGCCTGCAACACCCTCTAGAGGGTGGGGAGTTAGGCCCCCATCACTGTAGGGAACCATCAGAAAGCAAGCCTTTTCTTTTTCCCCCTCCTTCCCTGCGTGCCATTAGGAGTGTGGGCGTCTCAGCCCTCTCGACCCTCTCGGCTGTCCCTCATCCCCTGCATCATGCCTCCTACACCCTGTCCCCCCCACCCTCACCAAGCCCTGTGGGTCTAAACCTACACCACTCCCTCTACCTCAACCACTTCCACCAAGGCTCGCACTCCCTCCAACAAGCATGGGTGCCTTGCCACCACATCCTGTCCCTCTCAGCACCCTGTTGCTAAGGGTAAATCCCCTGCCAACACCAGCCCATCGGGTGCTAAGTGGGAAAGGCACTCCTCCTCCTCCAGCTCTGATTCGTCCCCAAGGGTTTCCTCTGCCCATGATCCAGGTTGTGACCATCACTCTCCCTCCACTTTGACTCCTGCTACTTCTGCCACCACCATCTTTCCCCATTGCCCCTCCAAATCTACCTGTATACACGAGCAGATGGAGGCCACAGATGCCAATGCCCCTGAATTCATCTCAGGCACTTCTGCCCAGAACTCTACCCCTCCTGCCTCCATCGACGGCAAGGGCTACACCCTAGTTCAGAGGAAGGACAGACACCCCATGAATGCTAACCAGGGAAACCCCCTTACCCCTTCACCCAGAACGGTGATCCCCTGGAGGGCTTCCCTGGCATCCTGCCCTTTGGTAGCTGTTGAGGTTCATTCTCCACCTGCTTCCCCTAACCTGGCCTTTTGTATCCCCATTCAACAAGGTTACAATATGAGCTACGATGTGGTGATAGCTCTGGAAAAGATTTGCCAGGGCTAAAATGCTCCAACACTATGAGGAAGGACGGAAGCTCCATCACTGTGCCACTGGAGGGGCAATCCTACCTCCTTTTGCAAGCTGCTGCCCTCGACGAGACCTCCACCATCAAACTCGTCGAGATAGCACCAGGCATCAAAACCACCAAAGTGGTTGTGATGGGCTTCCCACTCACCTGGGACCTGGAACTCTTCCTGCGGCACAATCAGGTGGAGGCAGCTGTCTACCATCAGAGGGTGAGAAGTCAGGAGGAGACTCAGGTGGCTGTCACTCTCCACGGCCTGCTCCTGCCAGAGCTCCATCTGGGCAACTGGGGCACCTACCGCCTATGCCCCTTCACCCCAGAAACCCTGAGGTGCTTCAGGTGCCACCGCTATAGCCATCACAGGGCGAATTGCAAACATCCTGTCATGTGTGGCATGTGCAGCGGGAATAATGACACAGATGTCTGCCTCGCCAAATTCAAGGTTGGGAAGACAGTTGATACCCACTGCCCAAACTGTGCTGGCAGGCACCATGCATGGCAGCTGAGGTGCCTGTGCAAGGTAGCTCTGGTGGAACAGGGCCACTGCCATCAGGTAAGCTGGTTGCAGGAACAACAGCACATTTCTGTTGCTCCTGCTCCCCCAGAAACTTTCATCTGGGGTTCCCAAATGAAGGCAGTGGACCCACCACCTCCCCCACCAATATCAGATGCCATCCCACCTCTCTCTGCCTTTCAGCCCACCACCCCCATCTTGGCCGCTTCCTCCACCCCACTCAGACCACAACTTCTGCTACTACGCTTTTTCCGCCTCCCGACACACGCCTTAACTCAGGGTTGCTACAGATTATTTTCACTATGGAGGAGCTCGGAATGCCGTGCAGGAAGATTGCATTATGTGTGGCGCACATCATAGGGGATGCCCTGGGCTGACCTCTGGACGCCCGGCCCCAGGTAAAAACCATGGACAACATTGTCCAACATATGGTAGATGCAAAGCTCCACACCCCTGCCCACCACTCTGCCCCTGCTTCACAGCCCCTGGCACCAGTTCCCGACTCCCCCCACCATTATTCACCTCTTCCCCTGCCTCAACCACTTCCACATCCAACTGCTGTGCCAGGGCTCATGCCCACCACGGCTGCAGTAGAGGCAGAGTGGCACACCGTCTCCTAAGTCTCCCAATCAGCCTCAATCTCCACAACCCCCCTCCGAGTCTTGCAGTGCAACTGCCTAGGGGCTTGGAGCAAATTCCCCCACCTCCAAGAGGTGACGGCCAGAGAGGATGTTCACGTCATCCTCCTGCAGGAGATGCTTCTTCCCAGGGACTTCACTTTGAGATTTTGGGGTTTCAAGTGTCACTTTCTTCCCCACATCCAGGGTGCTACATGGGGCTGTGCTATCCTGGTGAAGGATCACATCCCCTGTGTTGAATTCACCCATCCTGTATCATGTGGAGAGAGGATCAAGGTGTAGGGTGTTCTGCAACTCACTCCCACCTCCCTTAATATCTTCAACATATACAGGAGCCGTGACAGCATTCTTGATCTTGGGGAGAATCTGGACCTTGCTGCTGCTGAACACAGGCTAACTGGGGGAGACCTGAACGCCAACTACCCTATTCTCTCCTCACCCCTACCTACAAAAGAGGCAGGGTGGCACCTCGCCATGACTAACGAGGAAATTGCGGACGTTTCCCTACTCAACAACCCCCATGAGCCAACTCACTTGAGAGGTGGTCGTCTGGACCCCACCCTCGTCTCCTCTACTCTTGCTGGAGCATCTTTGTGGTCCCTCTACTGCATCCTCACTAATGACCACTTTGCCACGTGACAGAAATGCAAGTGTTGACCATTCCACTGCCACCGCCACCACCATCCCATTGGGACCTGCACAGAGCTCGCTGGCAGGAATACGAGGAGGTTGTTGAGGCCCACCCTAGAAAACATTTCCCCCCTCCTTTCCCTTGGTGGCCATGCAGAGTATGTTGCCCTTACCCTCTACCATGCTGCTGCAGTCAGTATCCCCCTCTCCAAGCCCCCTGTCTTTCCCGTCAAGGACCACTGGTTCTTTGATGAGAGAGTCCACTAGCTGAATCACAGGCTAAATGTTGCTCACAAGGCACACCGGAGACATCCCTCCTCCATCACCAGGAAACACCTGGCTGCAGTAGCGCATCATGCATTGCAAGAAAAGTGGCGCATTCAGGACGAGGCATGGATAAGATGATGCAGATCACTCGATTCACACTCCTCCCTAAAGGAGGTGTGGACAAAGATCAGCGGCATCTCCGATAACTGGCCCCCCAGACCCCCTTCTCACTGTGATCCTGCATGCAAGGCTAATTGCCTTGCTGCTACTTTTGCTGCGAGGACCTCACCCACTAATCTTCTCCAGGTGGTCAGGGATGCGCAGGTGCACCTCGGGGGCCTGAGGAGGGATTCCATGGACACAGCCTGTGCATGCCAAGCTGTTACTGATCACCTCTTTACCAGCAGGGAACTGGACGAGGGCCTCCGCGGCAGGAAAGATACAGCCCCAGGTGCAGACAGCCTGACTTACTCCCTCCTTGCAGGATCAGGACATGTGGGCAAGTCATTAATCACTCGTGGGTGAAGGGACTCCTCCTCGGAGTTTGTAAGACTGCCGTCATCCACCCCATCCCCAAGCCACGTGAGCCTGGTACCTTGCAAGCTATATCCCTCCTCAGTTACATGGCCAAGACAGCTGAAAGGCTAGTTCTTTTTCGACTCACCTGGAAATTAGGCTTGTTGCACCCTCAGTTCTTTGCCTTCCTCCCAGGCAGAAGTGCCCCACAGTGCCTTGCCTTTTTCTGGATCTCGAGAAGGCCTTCGAGTGAGCTAACCCTGATGCAATCTTGGCAGCTCTTGCAGGAAGGGGTGTCTGTGGCCAACTCCTCTCCTGGATTCAAAACATCTTTGTTGGCCGTTCTGCCAGGGTCCACTTTCAGGGTCAGCTTTCTTCCTCCTACCCAAATGTGAACAGCACTCCTCAAGACTGTGTGCTCCCTTACTCAACATCCTTGTTGAGGATCTGCTGTCGAACGACTTTGGCAGGGGTGTCACCCTGCTCTGCAATGCTGATGATCTTGCACTTGTTTTCTCCTGTAGGGACTGCTCTAACCTGCCTCCATGACAGATGCTGCGAACTGGGCCTCAAGATTGATCTTGAGAAGACCAATTGCCTGCCCTTTGGCATATGTCCCCCTGAACATCCTCTCCACCTTGGGGGCCATCAGCCTGACTTTCGTCACAGCCATCAGTACTTGAGGGTGTGGTTTGACAGTCACATGTCTTTCTCCACCCACGTCAGGTACAGTCGCCAAAGTTTCCACCTGGGCCAGCTAGCCGCGAGAGGTGGGTAACGGGTGCTGGCAACAGTGTATCTGTTTGTTCCCGTGTACATGCTCGACGAAAGTTCGGATCATCAACTCTCGTCTTCCATAGTGAACCTCAGTCAGAGTTCATCCCAATATTCAGTCGATGATTTTTAGCAGATAGAATTTCTTGAAAGTGTTAGATAATGCGAGTACTGAAAACAATAAGTAAAATAATATTAACAATACGTGAAATAATATAAAAGACCGCATATTTACAAATATTACATACCTATAAATGTATTCTTTTCCAGTATTACATGATAAATGCAAGGCTAAAAAGTGTCTACTGAATACTGGGGGGACGAACTGTCGTGTGACCGGCCCTTACTGTAGGAAAATAGATGCCGGTGTCTGTTCGTTTTGCACTTCGTCAGTCCTGGGCCAGTCTCGATTAAACCTATTGAAATACCATTCTTGATTCCAGACATGATTAGATAAGTTAGGTCATTATACGTTACAGGATTACTCATTGGGCTGATATTGATTTAAACTAAGTAGGAGGTAAATGTGTGACCTCACACATAAGCAACACAGCTCATAATCAATATTCCTTGTAATGTGTAATTAAGTCGTTCTTTAGATGAATGAACTATAAAGGTGAGCTGTAATGACCATAGTCATATGAAACGTTGATACGGTGTCATAATCATACCTGACATAATAGCCACACATTCGAAAACAGTATGCATGAACTCTTTGCCTGTTGAGGTGATAGTATTTTAACCTAATACCTCTTCATGGTACACCACAGAACACATAAAAACATCCACCTGAAGTTTTACCAACGAGGAAATAAGCAACCATTAACAGTGTCTAAACATAATCTAAATGTTTGGTCAGTGTTATTGATGTGAATATGGTAGTTAATCTTACACGTAACTGGACAGATGTTAAGTAAATGCATTCCTCTTCAACTTATACTGATAATGGTATCAAGTGATAACCCTATGAAATGAAATTACTGATATAAAAAGGAGAGTGAGAGAAATGCCTGGAGTGACTACAATATATAGTTCATTTACATGTTATGGTAACAATGTAAAAACAACATAGAAAATAAAATGTTTAGTACTTTTTCGAATGCAAATATTTAGTAGAATGCTACTGGATCTCAAAAACTAGTTCGGCAATTATTATCACTGGCGGTGTAAATAACGTAACCCCCCCCCACACATCCGGCGCCCGCCCTAGCCTGCACTATGCATTAAGCAGCTCTCCCACCGGCTCGACCAGTTGCAGGAAACCGGTCGCTTGGAATTGTTGCATGCCACAGGTTGCTCGGCCCAAGGTCAAATTAGTATAATAGGTGTTATTGTATAATAGTATATACTTATATCATAATATTATATATATTATCTTATTATAAAATTATTATAGTCATATTCATTTGACCTTGGTCAGCGCCTGTGGCACACAACATTTTCCCGTGCAATCAGTTTCATACAACTGACTGAATCGATGGGAGAGCTGCCAAACTCCTGAGACAATTTTCTCCCCACCGAACTCCTTACCGAGGCATCTATGGGATGAACTCTGACTCTGACAGAGGTTCACTACGGACGAAGAGAGTTGATGATCCGAACTTTCATCGAGCATGTACACACGAACAAACAGATACACTGTTGCCAGCACCTGTTACCCACCTCTCTTGGCTAGGTGGCCCAGGTGGAAAGTTTGGCGACTGTACCTACGGGAGAGAGACACCCCCAGGATCTCAGCACTCAAGGCCCTCTCATGCCACAGCCTTGGTACCTCCTATCATGTCCTTAAGACTATCTGCTCACACACCATGCATTTCCTTGTCGATTACAGTGCCATCTGTCTTGTAGGGCTTTCTGGGGCACAAGCACACTCCCTTGAAGTCCTACAAAATACGGCGCTACGTGTCATGCTTGGAGCTTCTGTTTGGGCACGGCTCAAGAACCTGAGGGTAGAAAGTGGTTTCCTCTCCCTTCAGCTCAGGGTCTGGAGTCAGTCGACAGCTGTTTCTGCCCTACTTTGCGGACTTTAGCTGCAACTGCCCATCCACTTGCTTTTCTAGTGCCCCCTTGATGGGCCTCCCAACCTGCACCCAAAAAAGGACTGAGCACACTCCACCATGAACATCATCCGTAGTCTTGAAGTCACCAATGCCTTTCAGGGTGGTCCTGACCTTCCTGATCTTAATTAAGTGCCCTCCTCTCCATGGCTGCCCCCTCCGAAGCCTGCCCCAGAGCATCTCTGCCCGCCTTTCTTCATCAGGATGGCCTCCGGAGAATCGCATCTCTCTGGATTCCAGGGACCATGGAATACTTTACCGATGGGTCTGTCACTGCTGAGGGGTCAGCTGGTGCTGCATTCTTCAGTGAAGATTGTGTTGGGACCTGGAGGCTCCCCTCTGGGACCTCTGTGTGTGAAACAGAGCTGGTTGCCATCCTTGGAACTCTCAAACATGCACGCCTACACCAAAATCAGCACACAGTCATCCACACCGACTCACTCTCATCACTGTACGGTCTAAAAGCACAGTACTTCACTGAAAATGTGCACCTTCTGACCTAAATTGCATCTGTGGCTGACTCCATCACTAGCCATGGTGGGGAGGTTTACTTGCACTGGCTGCCCAGCCATATAGGTATCCCTGGCAATGAGAGAGCTGATACCGCCGCTCGCTCCGCTACCATTCTCCTCGACATCACTTTTCCCCTTGGGCCTAACCTCTCCCGCATGAAATATGAGATCCACCTAATCATCTTGTGCTTCACCCATGCAGACCATGAAGCTTAAGTGGTGGAGGGCTCCTGCTCTGCCACTTGGCATGCCCGGGTTACAAACTATATGCCCCTTGCTCATTCTCCTCACGTTTCCAACTCACTCTTAGTCCGCCTAAGCTGACTGCGGCTCAGCTACCCCTGTTTCTCCCAAATAGCTGGGTTAAACCTTGTACCATGTCCCCACTGTCCTTATATTGACAAATGACCTCTCCTTCACTACCTACTTGACTGCCACTCCACTGCTGCCCTTCGCTCCACCTTAGGAGGCAGCCTCATTAGATGGGCATTTGCTTTCAATACCATGGTGGAGATTATTGCTTTATCTCCCACCTCAGTCCTGCTAAACACCATTTCCACCTACTCTTCACCTCGCTAGCCTTGCCTACTTTGAACATTTCACCCACCCCCAAAGCCGAGGCAACTGCCTCCCCCCACTATTTTTTTTTTTTTTTTAGAACAGCTTATTTCCCTAATGGGCCCTAGTAGGCCCATGTTCTTCCATGGGAGGCAAATCTCTAAGAAGAAGACAGAACCATGACACTGTGGGTGATGGCCAAAAAATAAAATAAAATAAAAGAACCATGAGATTCCCTGACCAGCCACTATGGTGTACAAACCTCCGGCCCGTCACTCTCCTGCACTGGACTCTGCCTGCATTATAGAGGAAGAATTTTCCAGATTTTTCCCACTTTTGCCACATCTGGGACATAGTCTCTGGTACTGACTGGGAATTATTTGCATTTCTTGACTTTTTGCTGGAACTATCTCAGAAGGGTAGACATCTGACTGACCGTGTGTGTGTGTGTGTGTGTGTGTGTGTGTGTGTGTGTGTGTGTGTGTGTGTGTGTGTGTGTGTGTGTGTGTGTGTGTGTGTGTGTGTGTGTGTGTGTGTGTGTGTGTGTGTGTGTTTTCCGGCCTGCCACTTAGTGCCCCTGCCTTAGTACGGTGCTGAACCCCGAAGGAGTACCGTTAGGGTACCTCCACAAAGGGGGGCCTTAGAGGCCTGATTAAAGGTAGCAGTAAGGGTTGACACTGATAGATTAGGGAAGTCCCTCACGGGGCAGTGATGGGATCTCCTGTGACACCCTTTAGAGGGTGGGGAAGGTAGGAAATTAGTCGGCTTTTCTGTATTTTGAGTGCTTGAATGTGTGTGTGTTGCCTGTGTATGTCATCTGTTTTGTGTGGTCCCTTTGTGTTTAGTCTGTGTGTCTGCCTATTTTTTTTTTTTTTTTTTTTTATCATGCATACACCTAAGGGCACCTGATCTTCGGGGCCCTCCTGCATCCTATAACCTGTGTCTCATGTGCTAGTTCCTGCATCACCTCACACTACGAGATGCAAAAGGGAGAGACACCCATCCATCTCGAGCTCTCACTCCTCTGCAGCGAACATTGCCTGCACTCCTCTGTCCTCTTCTCAGTCTCGTGTTCCTGGCTCTTCCTCTTGTTCCTCTCACCCTGACTTCTGTGCCCCTGCCACCTCATCTCGGCCTGCTTAATCTGCCCGTAACACGAGCGGATGGTTGATGAACCTGCTGCTCCTGCTGCCCTCTTGCATCGTCTGCTGGTCCTTCTGACCCTGCTAATGACGAGGGCTTTACCCTTGTCTCTGAGAGACCTAAACGTTGTAGGCAGGGAAACAAGAACTCTCTGGCACCACACACTGGAACTCCTTGCCAGCCTCCACCCACTGCTGTGACCTCAATGACCGTGGCTGTCCATCCTCCACCTCGCTCACCTTACCGTGCTTTTCAGGTTCCGATTCAGGACAGGCACGAGACCAGTTACGACGCTGTGGCTGCCCTGGAACATCATCTGCCAGGGCTTCAGATGTCAAACGTCATTGGCAGGGATGTCAGCTCAGTGCTAATCCCCAAGGGCTAGGACTCATGGAACCTCATCAAGGCTGTCGCTCTAGATGGAGCCTCCCCCCACCATCAGGACCGTCAAATTGACACTGGGCAAGAGAGCCACGAAGGCAGTCATGATGGAGTACCTCGTGAGGATGCCAACAGCCCTCCTAGTGCGTCATCCTCAAGTCAAGGAAGCAACTCGGTGCCAACGAACCCAAACCTGGGATGAGACTCTGCAGGTCGTTGTCACCATCTGTGGTCCTCTGTTCCCATTAGTACGTAGAGCTGGGGAACTGGGACGTTTACCACCTCCACCCCTTCGCACCAGAACCTCTCCACAAATTTCGATGTCAGCTGTATGGTCACCACCAAGTGACCTGCTGCCGCCCAACTGTGTGTGGTACATGCAGAGGAGCACACCCCACCGAGATCTGCCTGGCAAAATTCAAGGCAAAAGAGCCTGTCAGCTCCCGCTGCCCCAGCTGCTCAGGCTGGCATCATGCTTGGCATCCCAGCTGCCTCAACTGCTCAGGCCGGCATCATGCTTGGCATCCCAGCTGCCCCACCACAGTGGCACACGTCCGCCAGGGTCGCGAGCACCAAGTAGCCTGGATGAGAGAGCAGCAGGCCACCAGCACCACTCCTGCATCCCCCGGTACCTTCATCTGGAGTCAACAACACCAGGTGGAGGCGTCTCCTCCTCTGGCCCTTGACACAGGGGCATTCCCCCCTCTCTTGGCAGGCTTCACTTGCGGGACAGTGTTTGTGGAGGTCCACCACCCTCCTTTGGCCCCGACCCAGGCCCCACAGTCAACCAACACGTCTGCTCCTGCTCCTCCCCATGCCCCAGGCTTTCATCTGCTTACCTTCACCAAGGAGGAGCAAATGCTGGGCAAGGAGATCGTCCTGAGCATGGCTGGATTGCTGGGGATGGCTCTGGACAAGACCCTCAACATGGAGCCCATGGTGAAAATTTTGGATGCCATAGTTGTGAAGGTGGTTGAGGCAAAGCAGCCACCCCTCCCTTCTCCCCCAGCACCTCAAACATCACCTCCAGTGCCAGTCACCGTGACCAGGCTGCCTTCTGGCCCGCATCTGCAGGCTTGCCCTCACGGCCCAGCCATCGCCTGTCCTGAGCTCACACCAGCCACGGCTGTGACCGAGGCAGAACGCAAGGCTCTCAGCCTCCAGCCAGAAGCTGCTCTCCCTCCTTTGTCCCAGACTCTGTTGCACACCTCCAAGTCTTGCAGTGGAACTGCCTAGGGACACAGAACAAGCTCGCTCACCTTCAGGTGAGTAGACGTGCAGGTCTTCTTCCTTCAGAAGACACTCCTTCCCCACGGCTCTTCTTTTGGACTCGGTGGTTTCAGGGGTCACTTTTTTCCCCAGATCCAAGGTGCTTTGAGGGGATGTGCCATCCTGGTAAAGGATCACATCCCCTGCTCTGAGTACAACCCTCCCACATTCTATGGAGAGGGTGTCAAGGAGCAGGGCATTGTCCTGCAACTTGTCACCGCCTCCTTCAACACCTTCAACATATATAGGAGCCAGGATAGGACACGATCTGGGTGAGATCCTGACCCTTGCCATAGCTGAACCCACATACATAGGTGGGGACCTAAATGCCCACCACCCTAACCTTTCCTCTCCCCTCCCTGCTAATGAGGCAGGGCAACACCTTGCCATGATCCTCGAAGAAATGGCAGATGTTTCCTTACTAAATGACCTCACTAAACCCACCCATGTCAGAGATGGTACTGTAGATTGGACCTCTCACTTGTCTCCTTGTCCCTTGCCAGTGTGTCTGCTTGGTCCCTGCACCCATTCCTTACCAATGACCACATCACTGTCACAGAACTGCAGGCAGCACCCATCCCACCCCTACTGCCACCGCCCTCCCACTGGGACCTGCACAGAGCTTGCTGGCTAGACTACGAGCGGACTGCAGAGGTCTTATTAGGAAATGTCATACCCTCACTTTTCCTTGAGGATCATGCTGAACACATTACCCTTGCCCTCAGATGCACTGCTGCTGACAGCATTCCTCTCTCCAAGCCCCTCTCCTCTCTTATCAAAGACCACTGGTTCTAGGACAAGAGGGTCCATGAGCTAAATCACAGGCTTAATGCAGCTCGCAAGGCTTGTACGGCCCGTCTCCACTATCAGGCAATACCTGGTTGCAGTAGTGCACCATGCCTCACAAGAAAAACGGTGCATAAGGGATGAGGCTTGGATAAGATGATGCAGATAGTCTCGATGCACACTCCTCCCTAAAGGAGATGTGGACAAAGATCAAATGCATCTCTGGCAACAGGTCCCTTAGAACCTCTTCTCATCCTGACCCTGCAAGAGAGGCCAATCGACTCGCCACTCATTTTGCCGAGAGGACCTCTTCTACCAACCTTCCTCAGGTAGTCAAGGATGAGCAAGCTCATCTCAGGGGCCCTAGGAGGGACTCCGTAGACATTGCCAGCTCACGCCTGGACAGCACCGACTACCTATTTACCTGCAGGGAACTAGACGAGGCCCTCTGCGGCAAAAAGATACAGCCCCAGGAGCTGACGGCCTGACCTACTCCCTCCTCGCAAGATCAGGACAGAAGAATAAATCTCACATTCTAAACCTCATCAATCACTCTTGTGTGGAATGACGCCTTCCAAGATCATGGAAGACCGCCATTATTCACCCCATTCCCAAGCCATGCAAGCCTGGTGCCATGTGACCCATATCACTCTTCAGTAGCATGGCAAAGACAGCTGAAGGCTGGTCCTTTCTCGCCTCACCTGGAAATTAGGCCCACTGCACCCACGGCTCTTTGCCTACCTCTCTGGCAGAAGCACCCCACAGTGCCTTGCCTCCTTTCTAGGTGAACTGAGAAATGGCCATGGAATAGTCATCTTCCTCAATCTTGAGAAGGCCTTTGAGCTAGCTGATCCTGATACAATACTGGCAACACTCGTCGAGAAAGGTGTCTGTGGCTGTGGCAGGCTCCTCGCCTGGATACATAATTTCTTTGTTGACCATGCTGCCAGTGTCCGCTTTCAGGGACAGCTCACTCCTTCCTGCCTACACATAAATGGCACTCCTCAAGGCAGTGTGCTCAGCCCTCTCCTCCTTAATGTCCTCATAGAGAACCTGCTGTCAGTCGACTTTGGCAGGGGCATCACACTGCTCTGCTATGATGATGACCTGGCGCTCGTCATCTCCCATAGGAATTGCTACCATCATGCACTGACTGCTTTAATCCATCTCCATGACAGATGCTGCAAACTAGTCCTCAAGATTATTCTTGAGGAAACCAAATGCCTGCCCTTCAGTCTGTGTCCCTCTGAACCTCCACTCATCTTCGGAGGGCACCAGCTCGACATTGTCTGCTGCCATCAGTACTTGGGGGTGTGGTTTGACAGTTGCATTACTTTCACCATTCACATCCGATACCTACAGGAGTGAGCTGCCCCCAGAATCACAGCACACCCATCCAGTCCCGGCTGATTTCTCACTAATGACCCCCCCAATTCTGGCAGATTTTCTAAATTTTTTCTTTGGCTCAATCCTCCACTTTTTATGAGAAACATCGGAAAATACCAAAAAAGTGCTTACCTGAGCTTATAAGTGCACTATACATGTGTCCCTCCAAACACCAGGTACCATGTTCTCTGTGCGCACTACTGCTGCTGTCACGTTTTCTATGGTAGGGATAACTATTGCAGACCCACTTAGAATAGCTAGATATTTGTTCATTTGGTACGAATTTATATGCAGTACAAGAATATATTGGTTTTCACACAATATTATAGGCAATATAAGCCTTGTTTCACACACCGAACACATCAACATACCACACCTTCCTTGGCGACAGTACCTCCTCATCACTGCTGCTTGTTCCTTCCTCTGGTGTCACGTAATCTTTGTCCTCCACATCGTCATCGATTGGGGAATCACTCTCACTTGTGAAAGCATCAAGGGTGGCTTGAATTTCATTGTCAGAGAGACCGCGGTGCTACATGTCTTTACTGGCCAGGTCACTGCTAACAGGTGAGTTGCCAAGACAATGGCATGCATGGGTCACGCTGGGTCAGGGAGTGTCGCTGCCTGGCAGAGGGTAGAGGAAGGTCTCCTACATATGCCTACCAAAAATCATCTGCGAAACTTGAAAAAAGTGCAGATCACAGACCTCACAATTGCAGAACATATCGGTACATTGACGGGTCTCAGTGTGAAAAAGAGTACTGATGTACCTATACACTGACGGGACGCTGCAGGTTAAAGCCCTCTCAAGCCATAGCCTTGGTGCCTCATATTGCAGGCTTAGGACCTTCTACACACACGCCATAAGTTCACTGGATGACCACAGTGCGATCTGTCTTGTGGGGCTCTCAGGAGCGCAAGCTTGCTCCCTTGAAGTCTGACAAAACTCTGCACTATGTGTGATGCCGGGTGCTCATACATGGACGCAAATTAAGAACCTTAGGATGGAAATTGCCTCACCTCCCTTCAGCACAGAATATGGAGTCGATTGGCAGCAGTTGCTGCCCAGCGTTCCAGGCTCAGGCCACATCTGCCTCTCTCCATGCTCCTGCAGCATACCCTTGCAAGACCTCCCGACGCTTACCCAAGGAAGGACTGGGCACAATCCACTGCTAACATCATTCACCACCTCCATATAGCTGACGCCTTACAGGGAGGCCCCATCCTCCCCAAACCAGGTTACACCCCCTTCCCTCCATGGCTGCTCCCTGTGATCCAGAGTCTTGCTCCCTGTGATACCAGCCCTAGAGCATCCCTACCCGCCCTCCTACGTCAAGATGGCCTTTTATAGAATTGCATCCCTCTGGACCCCTGGGACAGCTAAATACTATACTGATGGATCAGTCACTGCTGAGGGATCAGCAGATGCTGCATTCTTCAGTAGAGGTTGTGTCGAGACCTGGAAGCTCCCCCCTGGGGCCACTGTGTATGAGACAGAGCTAGTTGCCATCCTAGACACCCTCAGACATACCTGCCTACACCATCACCAACGTATACTCATTCACTCCGACTAGCTCTCGTCTCTGCATGGCCTACAAGTTAACACTTCACTGACAATGTACATCTGCTGCCTATCAAAGCAGTGGCTGACTCCATCTCTCAATGTGGTGCAGAAATTTTCCTCCACTGGCTGCCCAGTCACGTAGGCATTATGGGCAACGAGCTCACTGATGCCAATGCTCGCTCTACAACCGCACTTCCCAACATAACCATCCCCTTCAGACTGAATCTCTCTCTGGTGAAACACTGCGGCCATATCACCAGCTCCAGGCTTGCACATGTAGATCACGAGGAGCAAGTTGCAGAGGGCTCAGGCTCTGTCACTTGGTACGCAAGGGCCATCAAGTATGAGCCCATCGATGCCTCCCCATAAATTGTACACTTACGCCGCCCGTGGCTAGGTTACCCGTGCTTCACTTAGATGATCCAAAAAGACCTTGAACTGTGCCCCTACTCTCACCAAAGTGATGAATGGCCACTAATTCCCTACCTCCTTGACCTCCCCTCCACTGCCGTCCTTCGCTCCACCTTTGGAGACAGACTCGTCATACGAGTATTGAACTTTGAAACTGTAGCTGATATTGTGGCTTTATTTCCCACCTCAGTCCTTCTCAACACCATTTCCTCCTACCCACCACCTCGATAGCCACACCTCCCTAAACCTAATTCACTTATTTCCCTGATGGGCTTCATCTGCCTGTGTCCATCCTACCATAATAGATGGACGAATCTAAACCAACCAACTGACAGAACCATGCATGATCCATGCGATTCTTGAATCATCACTTGGCCTGGCCAGATGTCACTCTGCCCATCAGCCAGTCGATTTCTCCAATTTTTCTGCCCCTACCTCACTCTGTGTGGTGATGAACACCAGCTCTGGCTAGTGTTTGGAGCAGTGATCGCCTGTTGCTCTGGTTTGTGCTTGGAGCAGTGACCACCTGGAACACCAGCTGTTGTTGGGATTGCTTTTCCTCTCTTTTTGATAGACTTGTTATTCCAGCTTGCCACTAAGTCCCTAGCCATGGTTCGATGCCAAACCCTGAAGAAAGACCATTAGTGTATCTCCATGAAAGGGGGCCTTAGAGGCCTGGTTATAAGAGGCAGCAAGGGTAGGCATTGATAGATCTGGGAAGTCCCTCACGGGGCAGTGACGAGGTCTCGTGCAGTGCCCTTTAGAGGATGGGGACAATAGGCCCCCATCACCGTAGGGAATTGACTTTTTTTTTTTTTTGTTCTTTTATAAGTAGCTGGTGTTTCCATGTGCTGTCTGTGCCTGCCTTTGCGTTCGGCCATGCAGGCATCCACGATTCCTTGGCCTTCAGGGCCCTCCCATATCCCTTGTCCTGTGGCTTCTATGCATCTTACTCCTCCTCCTCAGTCCTCCAGCTGCAAACAGGCGCGACGCCCTTCCACCTCCAGCTTCCACTCCTCTGTTACTGGGGATGTCCTCGCCCCCTTTCCTACTTCCTCGGCTCCTGCTCCTGGTCTTTTGTTTCGCACAGACACCTGTTCCCCTGCTCCCACAGCTTGGCCAACCAAATCTGCTCACATCCACGAGAGGATGGCTGTGGATAATGATGCTTCTGTCGTCCCTCTCACCTCCTCTGCTGCTGCTTCTGCCCATACTAATGAAGAGGGTTCCACTCTTATTCACAATATGAGATCCAGGTGTCGTTAGTAGGGAAATTGTCCCGCTCTGGCACCACATTCCAGGCTCCTTGCAGGTCTCCACTTGCTGCTGGATCCTCAGCGATTATGACCGTACCCCCTCCTCCAAGCTCATCATACCCAGCCATTCGTGTGCCTCTCCAGGAAGGGCATGAAACAAGCTACAATGTGGTAGCAGCTCTGGAACAACAAATGCCAGACCTGAAGACCTCCAACTTGATTGGAAAAGATGGGAGCTCTGTCTTGATGCCGAAGAATGAGGCCACATACAATCAACTACAGGCGGCGGCTGTGGATGAGGCCTCCCCCATCAAGCTAGTGGAACTGACTCCAGGGCAGAGGATGACTGGGGCGATCCTCATAGGGTATCCCCTGAGGATGCTGGTTGACCTTCTTTTGTGCCACTCTCAGGTGGAAGAGACTACTTTGTGCCAAAGACAACACACCAGGGAGGAGACATGGCAGGTCCTCATCACCCTCTTGGATCCTCTACTGCCGTCCATAGACCTAGGGAACTGGGGTGTCTATTTTCTTCTACCAGACACACCTGAACCATTCCACTGCTACAGGTGTCAGAGGTATGGGCACCACAGAGACATCTGCAGCCAGCCTGTCATTTGTGGGATGTCAAATGTCCCGCACGAGACAGAGCACTGCCTGGTAAAATTAAAGGCCAAGGAGGCAGTCACCTCCCATTGCCCCAACTGCTCTGGCTCGCACCATGCGTGGCACCCCACCTGCCCCACTAGAGCAGCACACGTCCTGCAGGGTCAAGAGACCAGGTGGTCTAGGGTCAACAGCAGCAAGCTGCCAGTGCCACGCCTGCATCTTCAGGGACCTTTCTCTGAGGCCAGCAGCAGCGTGCAGCAGCGCCTTCTCCTTCAGCTCTAAACACAAGTGCATTTCTGCCTCTTCCATCTGTTCCTGCTCATCAGGCCACGACCGTGGAGGTTCACCACCTTCCGCCAGCCACGGCCCCACTGTTGGCTGACAAACCTGTTCCTTCTTTGCCCTACACCCCAGGCTCTTCTCCAGTTCTCCTCACTTTGGAGGCACTACAGGTGCTTGGCAGGGAAATAGCATTGAGCCTGGCTCAGTTATTGGAGGCAACCATTGGCAAGAGCGTCAACACAATGCCCCTGGTGGACACTGTCGACAAAATCCTTGCAAACGTGGTGGAGGCAAAGAAGTAGCTTTGTCCCTCTCCCCCTGCTCCTTGGACTTCGTCTTCTGTCCTGTTAACCATGGCCAAGGTGCCTTCCACCCTGACTCCCCAGCACTTGTGGCCCAGCCACCAACTCACCAGAGCTCACTCCAGCCTCAGCAGTAGTAGAGGCCGAGTGCAGGGCTGTGGGTCTCCAGAAACAGATAGCTCACCCTTCACAGTCCCAGTCCATGCTGACAACCTCCAGGTCCTGCAGTGGAACTGTCTAGGGGCACGGGGCAACCTCCCTCTCCTTCAGGAGGTAGCTGCTCAGGAGGACATCCACGTCTTCCTCCTTCAGTTGATGCTCCTCCCCCAAGGCACTACCTTTCACCTCGGAGGATACACAGTCTATTTAATCCCTAGGGTCCATGGTACCACACGGGGGGGTGCCATTCTCGTGTGAGATCACATCCCCTGCACTGAGTGCAACCCTCCTGTCCACTACAGCGAGGTTGTTGAAGTACAAAGTGTCGTCCAACAGCTTGCCTCGGCCTCCATGGCCACATACAACATATATAACATCCACAGAAGAGTCCTGGATATTGGGGAGCTCCTGCATTATGCCGCATTGGAGGCCACCCTCATTGGGGGGGGGACTTTCATACCCACCACCCGATCCTGTCCTTGTCCCTCCCATTGAATGAGGTGGGTCGACATGTTCCCATGGCTCTCGAGGAAACATCAAAGGTTTCCCTGTTAAATGATGTGTCTGAACTGACACTCATTGGTGGTAGGAGACTTGATCTCGCCTTCCTCTGCACACCCCTTGTCAGAGTCTCCAAATAGTCACTCCACCATTTCCTTACTGGTGATCACTTCGCTGTGGTGATTGATCTTCCCACAGCCCCACTTCCTCCTTCCCCACTGCCTTCAACCCGTTGGGACTTACGACATGCCAACAGGTCTGTGTTCAGGCAAGCTGTTGATGTCAGCTTTGCTGATGCTGCTCACTCACCTACCTTAAAGGCTCACATGGAGTACACTGCAATGTGCTGCCTCTATCATTATACCCCTCAAGAAGTGTCCTGCTGTTTTCTATAAAAAACACTGGATTTATAATGACAGGGTGGAGCTTAATCATGGCCTCAATGCAACACGTAAGGCCTTCCGCTGGTGACCTTCATCACTAACAGGAAATAGCCGCTTGCTGTCACGTGACACATGATGCATGAAAACTGCCGACTCTGGAATCAGGCATGGGTGAAGTGGTGTTGTTCCCTGGACACCCATTCTACATTAAAAATGTGGCAAAAAATCAGGTCAATCTCTTGTCCCCGTCCTCCCTGCCTGCCATCCCACCCCGACCCTGCATGAGAGGCAGACTGTCTGGCTTCGCACTTTGCTGACCATATTGCCACAACCAACTTCATGTAGTCTGTTAGAGCCTTGCAGGCTCGTCTTGAAGGCCCCCACAGAGACACAACTAATGCGGTGTGCTCCCACCCTGATATCACAGACCACCTCTTTTCTGTGGGAGAACTAGACAGGGCCCTACATCACAGGCAGGATACAGCATTGGGTTCCGACGGCCTGGCCTATTCTCTACTCACTTGCACTGGCTTGAGTAGGAAGGCTCACATGCTGGACCTCTTCAATCATTCGTTAAGGGAAAGTCATTTCCCAGGGTCGTGGAAGACAGCCCTTATCCACCCTATACCTAAACCTCATGACCCAGTTAGCGTGCAACCAACTTCCCTCCTCAGTTGCATGGCTAAGATGGCGGAATGGCTGGTGCTCTCTCGACATGCTTGGAGGTTGGGTCCGCTTCACCCGAAGCTTTTTGTCTACCTCCCTGGCAGAAGCGCTACTCACTGTCTCGCCTCTTTTCTTAAAGAACTACAACATGGTCATGGTATGGCTGTGTTTCTCGACTCAAGAAGGCTTTTGAGATGGCTAACCCTGTTGCGGTACTGGCAGCCCTTGCCGTGAAGAAAGTAGGGGGTAGACTCCTCCCATGGGAGTGAGACTTTTTTCTCGGCTGGGTGGCTCCTGTCCGCTTTCAAGGTAGGCTTCCCCCCACTTACCCACATGAAAACGACACCCCACAGAGTAGTGTGCTAACTCCCCTTCTCTTTAATGTGTTGGTTGAGAGCCTCCCTGCCATCAACTACAGCCAAGGTGTCACCCTCCTCTGTTACGCTGATGACTTGGCACTGGTCTTCTTACAGAAGGACTGTGACACCCAAGCACCTGCTACCCTCTCCCACCTCCATGACAGATGCCATGAACTTGGTCTTAAAATTAATTTAAGAAAGACCAATGTATGTCCTTCGGTCTTTGTCACCCTGACTATCCACTCCTTCTTGGTGGTCATCAATATTGTTTGCACCAATATCTAGGGGTATGGTGTGACAGCCATCTGAAATTTGACCAGCATCTCCGGTACCTCCGCGAACATGCTGCTACTTGTGCCTTTGCTCTTAAAGCTCTCTCCAGCCGCAATCTGGGAGCCTCGTACTGCGTCCTCTGGGCATTCTATACACATGCCACCTGCTCCATCATTGGTTATAACGCTATCTGCCTACCTGGACTTTCTCGGTCTCTCCATCACTCCTGGAAAACAATGTTTTTCGCTTTATGTAGGTGCACCCCCCTGGACACGCCTCATCAACCTCCATGCCGAAAGCGGCTTTCCCTCCTTCAAACACCGTATCTGGACACGAACGACAGCTGTCATTGCCCAGCTTTGCCACCCCCAACTCCGTGTCTCTGCGCTCCTTCAGCGTGCTATTGACTGTTCCCTTAATCCTCAGCCACGGAGTGATTGGATTCTTGTTGCTGCTGGTGTCATTTGCCGACTTGATGCCACTACTGACATCCAAGGTGGCCCTGATTTGCCGTACCCTGAATATGCCTCTGCCCCTCCTTGGCTGCCTCCCGTGCTTCTGTATGTTGAGCCCACGACGGCAAACCCTAGGTCCTTCCTTCCTGCTGTTCCTTGCCAGGAAGGTCTAAGTCATGTGGCAGCTCTCTACACTCCTGATGCAGCCGTCTACTACTCTAACAGGTCTGTAGGCGCTGATGGGTTTGCAGGTGCTGCTTCTGTTTGTGGTGCGAAGAATGAGTCATGGCATGTCTCCTCCAGTGTTTCAGCCTACCAGACCGAGCTGATCGCCATACTTGATGCCCTTTGACATGATGATCTCCGCCTCCGTCAGCATGTTATCATCCATATGGACTCTATCTCATCTATACAAGGCCTCAAGATGCACCACTTCTCTGATAAAGTGCATTTGATTACCACCATCATGGCTGTTGCTGATTCCATCACTGGATGGGGCAGTGATATTTTTCTTCTTTCGCTCCCCGGGCATGTTGGTATAACAGGTAATGGGCATGCTGACAGTGCTGCTCGCCACACCTGCACTTTACTGGAGGTCATTTTTCCTCTGTGACTCAGTCTCTCCCTCATGATGCGGAAGGTGCCTGACACTGTCAGATACCTTTCACATGATGACCATCAATCCCATGTGTGGAAAGACTCCTCTTCTGCTGCCTGGTATGCAGCAACGATGGCTTATGCTCCTGTGACAGTTCCCCGAGGTACACCTAACTACCTTCTGGAACGACTGTCTTGACTTCAGCAATCAGCCAATTCTGCACTATATCCTTGACTGTCCTGCAACTACCTGTATTAGTTGTGATATGGGCGAGTGGCTGCTCTGTAGGGATGATGACTTTCGGATGGCAGCTGCAATCACTGAGCAGGCACCTGCTTCTGTTCTTTTGAGGATGGTAACCATATACTCGCCCCCACGCTAACCTGTAACTCTTAACTCAATTGCAGTATTTTTCTAACAGGTTTTTGTTTTCCTGTGTCCTCCCGACAATGGGGAGGCAAATCTATAACGACAACAACAACGACCAAACCATCAAACCCAGCCTAAAGATGGAACAAGATAATTTTGAAACATGCTGCCCTTTTTTGGAACTCGTGGAGAAACTTCAAAAGATCATCGAAAAAATGTACAGCAAACTGAAACTGTACTTAAGAAAATCATTAAATAGGAAATTGTCATAGTTTTCAACCTCAAATGCCTTCAAGAATATATATATATATATATATATATATATATATATATATATATATATATATATATATATATATATATATATATATATATATATATATATAGATAGATAGATAGATAGATAGATAGATAGATAAATAGATAAATAAAGGGTATAATATGGGCAGGATATTTTCTCTAAAGCATAATTCACTGAAAGTGATTGCAAGTTCTGCATTGTATATTTTCTTCAGAATATTTTCTTTACATCTCATGAGTGCCTTTGTTTCGTCTGGTAGGTTGTGTATGATTTCGCCTTAGTTTGTTCCATCCATTTCATTTCTTGGTAGATCGTGATTTCGAGTCCCTTAACCCTTCTCCAGTAACACTGGTAGATTGATATTTCTTCCTCCGTGACTGAGGTGAGATTCGATGAGCAAGTTGGTTCGTTGGTTGGTATAGATTCGCCTCCCGGAGTAGGGAGGACATGGGCAAACAAAAGCCTGTCAGAGGGACTTGGCTCATCTAGCGAGAACTATAAGCTCTCCTGGGGGGCGAGTAGATGGTGACCCACCGAAAAGAGCAGGGAGCAGTGTGAACACAATGACCTGTGCAAACTCAAAGTCATATCATTACCTGAGAAGTCGTTTGCTCAGTCAATGTTATCTGAGACTGAAGGGCCAGGAGTCTCTGGCTGGAGGCCAAGATCCTCTCTCTTGGCATCTACCACTGCTGAAGCTGGAGTAAGCCCTTGTGAGGTGGTGGCCAGACCGCGAGTGCGAGGCTGGAAAAATGGGGTGGAAGTCTCTTTGGTCCTGGTTGATAGGGAGGGAGCTGAGGTAAGAGGAGCAGCAGGAGAGGGATGTGGCTGCCTCTTCGCCTCTGCCACTTTCATGAATATCTTCTCTAAGGTGCTCACCAGGGGCATTGTGTCAACATTCATGCCAATGGCCATCTCCAGTAACGAAGCCGGCTCAGTTCTATCTCTTTGCAAAGCATCCACAGTTCCTCAACAGTGAATGTAAACAGAGGAGAGCCTAGGGTGGCGGGTGAAGTGGGAGCAGTTTTATTAGCTGATTGTGGAGCCAGGACCGGAGCAGGTGGAAGGGGCAGAAATGCACTTATGACAAGAGGTGGAGGAGGAGATGCTGCTGCACGGCAGTGCTGGCCCCAACCAAAGGTCCCAGGAGATGTAGGAATGGCGCTGACAGCTTGCTCTTGTTGCACCCAGGCTACTTGGCATTCTCTACCCTGCAGTATATGCATTATTCTGGTGGAGAAACTGGGGTGTCACATGTGGTGTGGGCCAGAGCAGTTGGGGCAGCAGGAGGTGACTGCCTCTTTTGCCTTGGAATTGGACAAACAGCACTCCGTCTTGTGTGAGCTGTTGCACATCGAGCAAATGACAGGCCAGCTTCAGCTAGCTCTGTGGTGTCTATATCTCTGACACCAATAGCAGCGGAGTGGTTTGGGCATGCAGGGGCGAAGAAATAAACACCTCAGTTCCTCAGGTCTAGGAATGGCAGTAGGGGACCTCAGAGGGTGAGGAGAACCTGTCATGTCTCTTCCCTGGTGTGTGCTTTCTGGCAGCAGGTAGCCTCTTCAACCTGGAGCGGGTAACCTCTTCAACCTGGGGGTGGCACAAAAGGAGAATGACTGGCATTCTCAGGGGATAACCTGTCGGAATCACCTTGGTCATCCTCTGCCCCAGTGCCAGTTCCATAATCTTGATGGGAGAGGCCTTGTTTAGAGCCACTGCCTTGAGTTGGTCTTAGAAGGCCTTGTCTAAGGGCACCAAGATGGAGGTCTGTCTCTGCCAATGATGTTGGAGGTTCGCAGTTGCAGCAATTGTCATTCCAGAGCAGCTACAGTGTCGTAGCTGATCTCGTGTCCGTCCTGGAGAGGCACATGAAAAGCCGGGTACAATGAGCAGGGTGGAGAAGGCACAGCCACAGTCACTGAGAGTCGGCCAGCAGGTGAAGGTCTGCAAGGGGGCTCCAGAACGTGGTGCCGGAGTAGGACCGTTTCCCTGCTCACAATGCCTTGATCTCTTAACAGTGACAAGGGTGAAGCCCTTGTCGTCAGTAGGAACAGGAGCAGCAGCGGGCAAGGTGAGTGGGGCAAAAGGAGCATCAGACCCCACAGCCATCTGCTGATGTCCACAAGGAGACTTGGCAGGATGAGATGTCAAAGCGAAGGCACAGGTGTCGAGGTGTGAGGAGGAACCAGGAACAGGAAACGTAGAGGTGGCCAGGGGGGTGAAAGTATCACCAATTGCAAAGAAGCGGGAACTGGAGGTGGACGGGTGTTACACTCTCCTGCCACCTAAGAAACCAGAAGGGCACAGATGACACAGGCCAGGGTATGAGGGCCCCAAAGACCAAGGGGTGCTAAGGGCCTGCATGACGCAATCCCCAGCTAACACGGACCTCATGTGCGGAAACACCACCATCTCTGCACTTCATCCTAATCATAACCCTAAGCTAACCTAAAAGAAAAAAAAAAAAAGTCTGGCCTTTCCTTGTGTGATGGGGGCCTAACCTCCCCGCCCTATTAAAGGCATCGCAGGAGACCCCATCACTGCAGTGTGGGGGACTTCCCTACCCTAACAGTGCCTAGCCTTGCTGCCTCCTATAACCAGGCCTCTAAGGCCCCCCTTCATGGACATACCCTAACGGTACCCCTTCGGGGTTCGACGTCGTTTTACAGCAGAGACCCTAAGTGGCAGGCTGGAAAGACAAGCAAACACAGTCAAAGTCTATCAAAGGTAAAGACAAAGGCTGTTAGCACAACAGTATTTTGTGTTCCCATGCAGTCACCCACCCAAGTATTAGGCAGACCCAATGATATGGTACGCGATCTACTGCTGGGGAAAGTGGCGACTGGCCAGGCCAAGCAGCAGAACAAAAGTCTCCTGCTGAGCAGATTGGTTGGTTGTGAAGATTTACCTCCTGTAGCAGTACCGGGCCAAATAAGGGCCTGCCAGACAAAAGCTTGGAAAATGAAGACGGCTCTTAGGAAAGCAGCCGTGTCGTGATGAAATCAAGCATGGCAGAGTGAGGAGTCAAAGCCAGGGCATCAAAAAGGCAGGACTCCAGGTTGGCAGAGATGGTTTGCTCAACGTATGGCTCCCTTAGGTTAACATACAGCTGCCAATAGAGAGGAGCTAAAGGGTCATCAGGGTCGACAGGGATGAAGAACTTGAGCAGCATCTGCTGGAGGTCTGTGTCATTGAGCGAGGCAAGGTGGGCGGCTGTTGCAGCGTCAATGGGCAGAAGGGTGTTGGCAATGTGCTGGGCAATGGTTGGTGGGTTGCCCTGGCGCTTGCCCTTCCACCTCTTTTTCCTTGCCCTTGGTGGAGGTGGGAAGGAAGACACAGGAGACTCAGTAGGAGACGTAGCAGGTGGTATGAGGTCCATCAAACTCCTAGCAGCAGATGGAGGAGCCAAAGAGGGAGGGCCTCAACGTCCAGATGGACAGGAGGGAAAGGAGAAGCAGCCCATCCCCCCTCAGCTGCTGAGGGCGGGGGGTGGACCTAGATGGTGGTTTCGCCAAGTTCCATTGTCATGTCCAGAGGCGGTGCCAGGTAGGTGATCATAGTGACAGTTCCAGTCACCCTGTTGAGGGGAGCATCCAGCTGCAGCCTTTTCCTTGGTGTACTGCGGGATTGTGGTGGCTGCAGCTGCCGGGCCTGATGCTCTTGAAGAGGGGTGGAACATGCATTGAGGGCAAAGCTCCGAGGGATGGCAAGGCATGGCAGCCCATTCTCCTCAAAGATATGAGGGAGGAGAACGCACCACCTTGTCACCCCAACATGTAGAGGTGTATGGTATGTAGGAGAACTACTGGGCCTTGGTAGCAGGCTGTGAAGCCTATGGCCAGAGTCAGACACATAAAAAAAAAAGTTTGTGCCATCGTGACGTACATCGCAGTGATGGTGTTAATCACTCCAGAGCACCTAGAACCCTTAGACTAGCGTCTCCACTCCGTGGGTCATTGCCATGCATGGGCAGAGCCCTGCACAGTAACACCCCCCAGCCCAGTGATATCCCTAGCCTCAAGACCCTTGGGAGACTGAAAGAGACGAAACTCCACTGTCTCACCCTCGCCTAGAGAGCGCTGGAGGTGCCATGAATTCGGGACAACGATCCCAAGGCTGTGTACGAAAACATCAGCACCAGTGTCCTGGCTCTTGATAAAGCCATATCCAGCCTTCACATTGAACCAAAAGATGGTCCCCACGATCTTCTTGGCTCACGGCGGCTCCAATCTGTTACAGGATGCCCCCCTCAATGGGTTAAAGGCAAGAGCAGATGTGGTGGTAGGCGCTCGTCGGTCAGACGCAGTGGTGACTGGCCTGGCCAAGTGCTGGACTGGGAATGCTGAGCAGGTTGATTGGTTGGTTGGTTGTAGATTTAACTCCCTCTGGAGGACCAGGCCAAATAGGGCCCGCCAGAGTAAATCTTGATGTTCAAGGTGCTCTAAGAGAGCTGCTGATAGAGGAGGGCAGCACGAGGTGGGTCAAACAGGATGGGCATAAGTCGTGGCATTGATGGACAGAAGAATGCTGGCAACATGCTGAACAGCGGTTGTAGGCCCAACCCCAACACTGTCCTTCACATCTCCCTCGCCCATGGTGGAGATGGGGAGGAAGACTTGATGGATGAAGAGATGCTCGCCCAAGTCTCTGCAGCAGATGGAGAAACTGAGGAGGGAGAGTCCCGATCCTGGTCAGCAGAGGAGGAGGGTCCTCAACGTCCAGATAGGCGTGAGGGACGGAGGGCCTTCAACCTCCAGATAGGTGGGACAGCATTCTCCCCTTGGCTACTGATGGCAGAGAGTTGGTCCCACTGAATACATGGGTGGAGGTGTTACCTCGGTGAGAGATGGGCTGCGAATCTGCTAAGCAAGGTGGGCGCTATTTAATCCATGTCCTGGATTGGACAACTGCTTGTACTCGATCCTGATTGGTTGTTATATTTGGGATGTGGCCCGCCATAAGCTTTGGAGGGATTGGAGATCTTCCACTTGTACTGTATGTTGAGTGTTTTATGTAGGGGGAGGTGTTGTGCATCATCATATATAGTTAAAATGTCTGTATTTCTTCCAATATTTTTCTTGTAAGGACAAATCCATGATCATGTTTAAGGTGGTTTTTGGGTGCTGCATCTGTAAGGTTGTAGTTCAGGTGTCAAGACAATTTCATGATTGTCATGCCCACATAGGCAGAGAGGAGGGCTTCGCAGTTTCCTTGTTGACAAGCTAACTTGTATACAACATGCGACCTCTGAAGTATGTCTCTCTCCTGGCGGGGACTGTTCTTTAGTAGTAGGTGACTGGTCTTTTTACTCTTGTAGTATATTACCAAGTTAAGTCTAATTTGGGGTTTAATGGCTTCACATCTCGGTTCAGTATTTGTTTTAGAAGTCTTTCTTCTTCCTTGTAGGCTGTTGAGAAAGTGGCTCTGTAGTAAACATTAATATCATCCTCCTTCATATTGTTTCTGTCGTTATTCTTGTTGTACCAGTTATCAGTGATTTTCTTTGTTCATCGGTTGCTGTCCTTATTAGAAAAGCCATTTTTGAATAATACTTGTGTAGAGCATTTGAATTCTTTGTGTACTTGTTGCCAAGAGCTGCAGTAAGTGCTCTTCGGATGTAAGCACCAATTATCTCTGTGGGCACTCTCTACCACCTTGTTGGCAGTGGCCAGAGTTCGTTGCCTTCACATAGACAACCGTGCTAATGGAGTATTCATCTTGCATTACGTGAACATTGAGAAATGTCATCGTTTCATCAGTATTATTTTGTATGGTGAAAGTAAGGCTGAAAGAGCTCTTGCAGGTGCCTAAGGTATTCAATGTGATAATTGCTGTTACACTTGATAAAAACGTCGTCGATATAACTGCAGTAGAAGTCCTGTTTCTCTGACTTGCTGAACACTTTCTCCTCAGTGCATCCTATAAAAAATTTTGCTAGCAGCACTCCCAGGGGAAAACCCATAGCTAAACCATCTACTGTATCTGGAGGTATTTATTCCCTCGAGGAGAGATGAAGGGAGCTTCCTTAGCTTAGCACTCGAACAGGCTACGTAGTACTGATTCGAGGATGTTAAGATTAGGGGTGGAATCATCATGGTTTACACGATTGAGAATGTATCAGGTGATACGGTCGACAGGGACATTTGAAAATAACGACTCGGTGTCTAATAATGCAGTACCTCCTCTTGTGTTGTTCGATTCCAGGATATCGAAGGATATCCAAGAATTCTGATACTGAATTTAGGCTGTAGGTAGTAGGCACATAGGGGGTCAGGATGGTACATAACTTCTTGGCTAGGCTGTAAGTTGGTGCAGGGATTTGATAAATTATTGGTCTGAGTTTATTACCAGGTATGTGCGTTTTTACAACGCCATAGCAATAATCCATTCCATAATCACCAGAAAGCTTACTGAAATTAATGCTGCTGAGCGCTTCTGTAGGAGCTTTTGTCACTTCAGACAATTTTGTCTTATCACTGAGGATGGCGTCGATATTCTGCATTTATTCGGCTGTATCAGAGTGGACATAGGTAGCGGCTTTGTGCACTATTCTGATTATAACATTTGGGTCTCTTTTAACTGCTTGGCTGCTTCAATGTGTCTTTCTCCTATGATTTTACTGCCGAAGCTCCCTCTAGATTTTAAAGGCTCAGTGATAATTTCTTGTCTGAAGGTAGGTTCCACAGCAACAACACTCTTTGTTACCAAGCTTTCCACGTTGTCCAAAAGTTTTTCATGCTCGACTCTTTTGTGGAATTTCTTGAATTTCGACATTACAGTACATGGCAGTTGGGTCTCAATTTGAGTAATTCTTCTTGATCGAGGGTGTCTCGTTTGCCAGGTTGATATAGCCTTTAACATGTGAACATTTTAGATGGCCGCCATTCAGGTTAACTAACTTTTTTTTGGACTGACCTGGTGATCGAGCTCCTATGTTGACTCTGACCATGAAGCTCTCTCTGTGGCAGCCACCCTATTGAATCAGATCCATTATCCATGAGGTCACACTCTATTACCTCATCCCAGGCCTTTTTTCTTTTTTTTTTTTTTGTCTTCCCTCAAACCCTACCCCCAACGTTCACACTTCTCACCTTCTGCACCACCTGTCATCCTCCATTCTCTCAGCATGCCCAAATCCCCAGGGTCACACTCTGTTCAGGGACGTAGTTTCTGGGGGTGCTATGGGGGCTATAGCCCCCCCAGTGTTTTCTGTATACTAATTTGTAAAAACTTCAACTAAGATTGAAGAGTTATAAGGCTGAACAAAATAAAAAGGAAGAAAAACTTGGAGTAGTTTTGTTGAAAACTCAAACAATTCTACGCGTGTTTCATCGAATATTTCAAAATTTGATCCAAACTGATCATCAACTAAATCATAATAGTACTTAGATTTTGATTATTTTATCATTTCCAAAAGAATAAAGGTAGGGCGGTAAATTTCAACCTGAATCTTACCACAGGCATGTTGGAACAACCTTGATAAGGGGTGCAGCAGACAACAAAAATACATAATGGCCAAATTATTAAACTTAATCACAGTTTGAATTGGAAGTACAGACAGGCAGAAAGTGAAGCCCTTTATTTAAACACCTAACTCCATCACTAAACATACATGCCTCATTAAGCATCAACTTTTAGGAAGAATCAAACTGAAAAATATTGGATGGTCTGCAAATTCAAGCATTTCCATCTAATATTAAGTTTATAGTACGGAGATATATACATTTGGTCTAGCCCCCCCCCCCCCCAAGTTCTGCTGAAAATTACAGGCCTGCTATTACTTCATTGAAGGTCTTTTTTTTTGGTCTGACTCTCACAACCCCACCCCCAAAGATTACATTTCTCACATCTCACCTACCGCACACAACTCTCATCCTCCATCCTCTCAGCATGCCCAGATCATCTCAGTCTACCCTTCCTCATTACAACACCAACATATTTATTATTCAAGTCCCAAACATCCTCTCATCTCTTCAGTCACAATCCTAGCCCCGTTCCCCAGACATCACATTCAGTGATGCACTTAACCCATTAGCTCCTAGAATTCCTGGGCGAGGAATTTTGCTGGAAGGGTACCAAGCGTACCGCCTTCCACCTATCGGCTCATAGTCGCGAAGCCAGTAGGTCCCTACCTCGGGGTTCCCTGCTTTATTACATTTTGAAATTGCCCAGCTACGTTTTCGATTGAGGACACTCGGCGCAATCTAATCATTGTCATTTCTTTGCGTTTGAGTCTATAAATATCTTTTTCCTTTACTGCCCATGTCTCATTTTCATACACATGCCGCGAACAAATATCCGATAATATGGAGGGAGAGCCCTCACAGTGCTAGGAGAGGCAACAACTCCCTGAAGTTCCCGTAACCACTTCTTACCCTTGCCACAGAGTTAGTTCCAGCCCCACCTCAAGCACATAATATGTCCAACAAATAATAAAACTCAACACACTCAAGAGATTCTCTCCAACAAGATGAATCTTTCACGCCTGATAATCTCTATCTCCTCTCCCAGACACACTGCAAACACGAAATCACCATTATTTCGGAGCCTACATCTAATACCACTACGGCTCTTGTGCACCCACCTATAACAAACACTGCACAAGATGGAGCTACTTCCCACACCCTTATGGCAAACTGCAGATGGCCATCTCCCTCTGCTTTGCCAGTATCACCATCAGCTCTAGACATAATTTTTGTTTTATCCACATGTACTCTCAGGTCCTTGTGCCACATTCTATCTCCCCATTTCCTACAGTGAATCTTCCTCCGCCTCCCTTTCATTCCCTGCAGTTAACACAAGTAATCAGCATACAACTTGTCCCATGGGAGTCCACTTCTGAAGTCACATGAGAGAGCTTCAGGAACCATGACAAACAACAAGGGAAACTCGTCACTCAAATATCCACTGACTTTCAACTAGATGTAAAAACCCAGATACCAATCCTTAACCAGTTTACTGTCCACTTCTCAATTCCAAGTGTTCTCAATGATCACTGCACCACCTGCCTAGGGACTCTGTCAAATCCTTCTCCATACGAAGAAAAACTAAGTACAGCTCCCTTTCTTTTACTGTTTATTTTTCCTAAAGTTATCAGAAAATTAATTTAGCATCAGCGTTCCTTTTCCTGGTATAACCCAAACTGCATCTCATCAATACTCACTCTCATCTCATTTTCGTACCTTCTAGAACTCTCTCCATTACCTCTTTTATCCGGTCAAAACTTTTGTGCCTCTATAATTTCCACTTGCCAGGGTGTCATCCTTCCTCTTATGCACATATACAGTCATACTCTTCAGCCAATTACACAGATTGACAAGATTTTCAGTTCAGAGATAAAAATGGGTTTCCTAAGGCAACAACATGGCACTGAATTCAAATATGATATTCATTTTGCTCCAGCACGTACCGTTTTTCTGAACTCACTACCCACACACGCATGCCTAAAGTACAGTGGTCCTTCTTTTCACTGCTTTATTCATGGTCTTTATACGTCTTTATATATATATATATATATGCAGTGTGTAATAAATAAAATAAACATTTTCACCTGTCTACATCCGCTATCTAAAGTATGTCTATGTAAATTCATTATGCGTAATATTACTCTTATTTCATATTAATGGGTTAACAATGTCTTGCGGATGTGTGAATGATCCTAATGCTTTCTGTTTATGCAGAAGCATCACTCCTAAGAGGCAGAAACAGATGATCAATTCCCATGTAAAAACAGCTTATCTACATTATTATGCCGTTAAGTTTGGTGACCAAGACAAACAAAGGGTGCCCCATATCTGCTGCATGACTTGTTCCAGCTCTCTTCACAAATGGCTAGCAGGAAGAAAAACGGGGATGCCTTTTGCAGTTCCCATGGTGTGGAGAGATCCTAGTGACCATACAACAGATTGCTACATCTGTGTGATTATCCTCAAAAACAAAAATAGCACTGATTATCCTATCCCCTTTGCATGCAGTGACTCAAAATGAGTCAAAATGGTGTTAGTTTGAAGAGGAACCGATGACCCACTATGAAGCACTTGTCAGTGTTGGTCTGAAGGGATGCCAATTAGGCAATTCTGGACAAAAATATTCCCCAAAAACTGTTTTAGCATGAAATGTGTCAATATTTGGTGCATCATAGGGGAGGGTGTCAATTTCCAGGCCAACACTCTCAAATGGTCGGCATCCTCTTTTTTTTTTTTTTTTTTTTTGTGGGGAGAGGACACACACGCGATGTTTGGCGATTTACTCAAAAAGTATTGGTCATATCAGAATTCCGACAACACCACGTGAAAGCTCATGAAATTCTGCATCTAAACATATGCTTAGCTCTTGCATTATGTTGGCAAAATTTTTCACGAGTGTACGACAGTTACTTTCACTGTTGAACAACAGTATTCTCACCTCATTTTGGTACTTTCACAGTATTTTTATTCATCAGTTTTGTGTGTTTTTATAAGCTGTGGCTGAATCGATAGAGAGGAGGCCTGCAGTCCTAATGGACTCAGATTCGAATCCCGGCTGGGGCAGGGAAAAGTTTAAGGATTTGAATTTCATAAAAAGCAGACTTTCCTGATCTACCAGATGACCTGCTGACATGTCGTAAAAATACCCGCGCTTATACCAATACACCAGTCCTGTATGAGACAGCCATAGCATATATTCAATATGGACAGTGGGTGTCAGTGCCGAAGTGGTGACATGTGGAGGTGTAGGAGGACTACTGGGCCTTGAGATAGGCTACTGCCCCCGAGATGTAGACCCTGAAGCCTTTGCCCAGAGTCGGATACATAAAAAAAAAAAAAAAAGCTTATCATATAGTATAAACATCAGGGAAGATGATGGTATACAATTTGTACCATTATAACCAACTTCTGGGGCAAATAAAATACTTGGGAATGTTTCCTTTGTGTGCGAGTCCAGACTGCCCTCGTGACATTTTCTCTGATCATGTCGCACACACTGAAAACTTGCAGTGTGTGAGGGGGATAATTTGCTGTTGGCATTAAAACCGGTCAATCACATAGAGGATCTTCCCGTTCCAAGGCCACGAACAAATAAATATGTAGTCCAGACTTCAGATGAAGATGGAGAGGCATCTAGAGCACCTGCTCCTGATTCTGACTTCAAATGTCAGCCATCTGGCAAAGTACCCTGTCTAGTCACCCAAGGAGACCTTAACCCGCCGCATCCCGACTGATTTTTCACCACTGACCCACCCACCCCTGATCCCGGCAGATTTTCAATTTTTTGGGGGGGTGCTAAAACCTCCACTTTTTAGGAGAAACATTGGAATATGCCCCCAAAGTGCTCACCTGAGCTTAGAAGTGGTCTAAACAGATGACCCTTTAAACACCTGTCACTGTGTTCTCTGGAGCTGTGCTGCGGGTATCGCGTTTTCTATGGTAGTGGTAACTATTGCAAACCACTCAGAATAGGTAGATATTTGTTCATTTGGTACGAATTTATATATAGTACAAGAATATATTGGTTTTCACACAATAATATAGGTGATATAAGCATTGTTTCACTCACTGAACACATCAGCATACCGCACCTTCCTTGGCGACTTTACCTCCTTATCACTTCTGCTCGTTTCTTCCTCAGCCGCCTCGTAATCTTTGTCCTCCACATCGTCATCGATTGGGAAATCATTCTCACCTTGAATTTCGTACCGTGGCACGACATGTCTTTACTGTCCAGGTCACTGGTAACAGGTGAGTTGCTGAGACAATGGTGTGTGGGGGGGGGGAGATCATGTGGGGTAAGGCAGTGTCCCCGCCTGGCAGCGGGTAGAGGAAAGTGTCCCGCGTACACGTACCAAAAATCATGCGCGAAATTTGCAAATTGTGCAAATGACAGACTTCGCAATTGCAAAATGTGTTGGTCCATCAACGGGAGTCACCATGACAAAACGTTGTTACATACCCATGCGCCAACGTGATGCCTCAGGTTAACGACTTTGTACATGACCTAAATTTATCAAAACAACAGTCAGAACTACCCACTTCGAGATGGCAAGAATGGAACTTTTTGCATCCAGACACAAAGATAAGTTTAAGGACCAGCAACAAAGTCTGGATCGTTTTTTCAAGTCAGATGGAGGAGTATGCTACCAATATCGAAGATCTGTTCGAAGCCTTGGGAGCATTCATGATCCTGACAAATGGCAACTTGTTATTAACTTCAGCAAATCATGTCTGAAGGCTGTTCTCCTCCTGACAGTGGGAGCATATTATCCAGTATACCACTTGTTTTTAGCTCCTGAAATGAAGGAAACGTACGAATCGATGTAAAAACTCCACGTTTTTGACTGAGTACGACGATTTCCGATGGAAACTCCGCAGTGATTTGAAAGTGGTAGCCATGCTGCTTAAACTACAAGGACTTGTCACGGAATACTGTTGCTTCCTATGGGACAGCAGTGATGTGCAGCAGCACTACATCCAACGTGAGTGGCCCCTCTGAAGTTCCTACGAAGCTGGTGTACACAATGTACAGAACAAACCATTTGTCCTTACAGAAGATATCAATCTTCCACCTCTTCACATCAAGCTAGGCTTGATGAAAAACGCCGTCAAAGCCTTGGATAAGACAGGTACAGGCTTTTCACACCTGAAGAATGTCTTCCATAAGAGTGGCGACGCCAAATTAAAGGTAGGCATTTTCTTTGACCCACAGATTCGTAGCCTTTTTTTTTTTTTTTTTTTTTTTACGTGTTCGACTCTGGGCTAAGGCTTCAGGGCCTATTTCTCGGGGGCAGTGACCTATCCCAAGGCCCAGTAGTCCTCCTACACCTCCACATGTCACCACTTCGGCGCTAACACCCACCATCCATATTGAATACATGCTAGGGCTGTCTCATACAGGACTGGTGTATTGGTATTAGCGGGGGTATTTTTACGACATGTCGGCGGGTCAACTGGTAGAATAGGAAAGTCTGCATTTTAGGATATTCAAATCCTTAAATTGTTCCCTGCCCCAGCCGGGATTCGATCCTGGGTCATTAGGACTGCAGGCCGCCTCTCTACCGATTCAGCCACCGCCTTTCCCTGATGAAAGACAGTCAAGTTGATGCAACCCTCGAGGCAGACGAACTTACGACTTGGAAGTCTCTTAAGAAAATTTGTGCTGGTTTTCTGAGCAGCCATCGCTGTGAAAATTACGTGGAAATCGTTGAAGAGCTCCTTGTTTCGTACCATGAACATGGATGCTGCATGTCCCTTAAAATCCATTTTCTTCTCACAGATTTTTTTTTTTTTTTTAACAAACTTGGGTGATGTTAGACACGAACAGGGTGAACCAGGACTGCAGTAGAGGAGCAAAGATACCAAGGAAGAATTGGCGCTGGTATGACTGAAGACTATTGTTCGATGCTGACACGGGAAACCGATGTAGAGCACAAAAAGAGATAATCCAAAACTGTGCTAAGAGTACTTGTATTCACAGCGAAATTTACATACAACAGTGCAATAATACACTTTATCTTGTTTCTGTGTATTAATTTTATATCATTATCATCATCCGGACTTTCTTTCCCACCCTAGGACAGGGTGAGGAGTAGCAACGTTCTGACAGCTCGTTTGCCTAATTCAATGGGCCATGCTTCCATTCACTCATCATTCAAGCCCCTGGAGTCCTGGCTCTATCTGATATGTCAGAAACTTTCACCACATTCTGTAGCTTCACATAAACGTATCCGATAGAGTCTATCCAAACGTTGTCACGTTAGAAAGGGGTGCCAAAATACCTGATCATGTACTTCTTCTCACAACATTTGTCCAGCTAGCTAAATTTCATGTCAGTCCCCTAACCTCACCGACTTCCATATCTCTCTTCCTCACACACTCATCCACCATATCCCTCCCCCTTCTCCTTGGCCTACCTCGCCTCCCCCCTCCTTCAATTCGCTCAGATTTACCTTTTTCACCATTCTATTGTTATCCATTCTCCCCACATGGCCATACCATCCCAGTACGCTCTTCGATTCTGGTGTCCACAGACTTCCTCACTCCGCAACTTTAACGAACCGCATCATTTCGTATCCTCTCCACTCTCTGTACTCCACATACATTCCTCAACAGTCCCATCTCCACTGTTCTCATTCTTGGTTTTTCAATTTCATGCCACGCCATAGTCTCACATCCGTATGTTGGCACTAACACTCCTTCATGTAAGCCTCGCACAGCTGCAACATTTGAGCCTCTGTTTCTCATCAAGACCTTCATAATACCAGCTGCTCTCCTTCCTTGTGTCACTCTACTTTCCACTTCTTTTGGACATTTTTCTCTCTTTTCTTTCACTGTACCCAGGTATTTGAACTCTCTCACAAATTCCAGTCTCTCTCCATTCACTGCAACATCACACTGGGAGTCACCTCTCTCGATTACCATTACTTTACTCTTTTCTACATTTACTTTCAAGACACTATGCTCGCAGACATCGGCAAAACTCTGCACTAGTCTTCCAAGTTCTTGTCCGGTATTTGCAAGTACCACTGCATCATCAGCATACAACAAATTTGAGATATTCCATCCATTACAATTCATTACCAACGGCATCTCTCTCTCCATTACTCGTGTTTTTACTTGTCTCATCACCCCATCTCTCTCTCTCTCTCTCTCTCTCTCTCTCTCTCTCTCTCTCTCTCTCTCTCTCTCTCTCTCTCTTGAACAACCATGGGGAAGTCACACAACGTTGTCGCACGTCCACAACGATCGTGAACCATTCACTTAGATGCCCATTTACCCTTACACATACCTCCCTACCATCATAAAAACTCTTGACGGCACCTAGCAGCTCACCATCTACACCGTACATGCGCAAAACCTTCCACAATACTTCTCTGTCTACTTTGTCGTATGCTTTTTCCAGATCCATAAATGCCATAAACACCTTATAGTCTTTCACACAAACGTCCACTATGTCTCACGGCAAATATTTGATCCACACATCCTTTGCCACCCCTAATGTCACCCTGTTCGTCACTCACTAGGACTTCTGATATCTCTCTTACTTTCTCTATAATAATTCTTCCATATACCTTCCCTACTACACTCAGTAAACTTATGCCACGATAATTCATGCACTTGCTCACCTTTATTTTTGTTCAGGGGTTCAATCACTGCTTTTTTCCACCCTAATGGAAGTTTCACACATCCATGCCTTCATACCTAACTTCAACAAGCACTTCTTTCCGCTCTCTCCACCACACTTAATCATCTCTGCATGCACCTCATCAGCCCCAACTGCTTTCCCATTTTTTAGCCGCTTCACAGCGTTCTTCGCCTCTGCGAGTGTCACGTTTCCTGGCACTGCATTCCTTTTCTGCACATCCCCAAAACAAATCATGTTAATAGTCGCTTTGCTCTCTCCATTTCCATTCTTCAGGCTTTCAAAATATTCTTTCCATCTGGTTCTTACTTCATCCCCATGGGTTAATAATGCACCACTGACATCCATTACATTTTCACATTTCTTTCTGCTGTCACTTCTGCATTTCCCCATCTTTTTCCAGAATGACATCCCATTTTCAGAGCAATTTACATTCATTTTTCTTCCTAGATCTTCATTTACCTCCTTTTTCCTCGTCACTAGTCTTTTTCCGTGCTTCTTGCTCTCAGTAGATTCAGTTCTTATTTCAACCGAACCCCTGTCCTACAAGCACTCTAGCCTCTTCTTCCTCTTTTCCTCCACTGTTCACTTAACCTCTTCATCTCAACATGCCATACCTTTCTTCTTTGTTGTTACTCTTGCCACACCACACACCGCTTTAGCATTCCTAACTAAGCAATCCCTACATGTATTCCACAAGCTGTCTTGATCCATTTCATTCCAGTTCAGTGATTCCAACTCCTCCCCTACTTTGGTCCTGTATTCATCTGCCATTTCTCTGATCCTCAGCTTCTCGACTTTCATTCTTTACCCCTAATTGTTCCTCTCTCGGTCCACCTCACTCCTCTCTGTTTGATCCTGAATACCACAATCATATGATCTGACAGACCTCCGCATCGTCCTCTCGCGGCCCTTTTATCAGCAACCATTCCCAGCACCGACCTCTCTACGAGCACGTAATCAATCATGCTCCTTTCACCACGATCCCCGTTCCCTCTATACTATGTATATTTTGTGTATCATTATGTTTGAAATACTTGCTACAAATGCACAACCTCCTTTCCTGACACATATACTTCTACAGCCCAATTAAAAATATATTCCCGGCATAACCAGGCGGTAGGAGCATTTTGATTCCTGACTAGTGGAAGAAAAATTTCGAGGCTAAAGGTCAGAAAATCTATGTGTGATAGAGTAATAGTAAACCCATATTTGTATTCAGCACGTCAATTTACGCCAAACAGCACATTCTCATTCCTGAACTAGATAAAACTTGAAATTTGTCGAGTAGTGTTGTCTGGGACAACATATTCATATAGACTCGAGTTTGTCAAATCAGTAAGGCTTGCAAGTTGCGATACGTAGCCTGGTCCACTCACTTTGCCAAATAATGATCTTCCGAGGGAGAGACACGACCGTAGATCACGAGGAACGTGCCAAGTCACTCCGAGCTCCACAGTCGACTTTGTAAGTCAGCCTGCTCATTGCCATACATACGACAATGACCAGGCACCTGGATCAGCATGATGGACTTGTCGCGCGAATGCAATTTATTAACGATGCGGCCCTGGATCTTATGGGAATCCGATGTGAGAGAAGTAATTGCCAGAAGGGCTGACATTGAATCTGAAAAAATATGACAAATACTGTTAAGTTATGAACAGAGGGTAGAGCTTAGTCTATGGTTTTATCAAAAGAAAAAAAGTCGGAGGTAAACACAGATATATGAATCGGCAACCGAAACCTCAGTCCGTCAGCAACACGCAGTCAGAACCATCTGTGTGCAACTGGTGGGACCCCAATGATGTATTGAAGGAAGTGGTGGACTTTTACCTCTGGCGCCGTGATCTTCGGGGCTGGGAGCCATAAAACATCAACAGCAATATTGGGTGGCTCCTGACAGGGCCGGATTACCAGGTATAGGCAAAATGGGCAACTGCCTACCAGGCCACGGCCTGTCGCAGGCCATCCAGACTTCCAGAGCTTTGGGCGTCCAAATAAGGCCTATCGCCCATCAGGCCATCAAAAAAGGCCATTATAGGTCATGCCAAAATTTCACTGGAAATAACGAAAAAAAGAGATCTATATGTTGCAGGCAACCGTCTGTGTTGGCTACCAGGCCACAGCTGGGTTAATCCGGCCCTGGCTCCCAAGGCACCATATTTTTAGACACCAACTTGTCACAGTCATTAAGGTCAACGCCATTCTCCTGAGTCAGTAAGTGAAGGCGAGCTGGCAAGTGGCTGACGAACTTCAAGCTAAGATGGTGGTGTTGAGTCAGGAAGGAACAAACCATAGTACCGATATCACTTTTTCTAAATATTCTTACTCCTTAGGTCAGCAGCAGGGGATCTAGGCGAATACACCTCAAGAATCCAAGGCACAGTCGCTAATATTTATTCAGTAACACATCCAGCCTCCATAATGTGGCATCAGATACCTACCTATATACCTGTGAACCAAAGTCTGGCTTACATCTAAAATAAGACTTAAACATCATTCATAAAGATATCCTAAGTAGCACCCACCAGGTACCTAAGGACATTTAACCTTCTCTCAACTGCCAAGCAAGATATTAACATGAACTTTAAAGCTCAAACGACGATCAAAATGGAGGCTCAAACACTTTACAAAGTTTTGAAAAAATACCACCTAATTATCCAGTGTCATATGCAAATTAGATACATTACAACTCATAACAACTATAGTGGCACACTCAGGGACAGAAAACTTTAATTCTTAATGCAAGGCCCACTGGTGAACGGAATCAAGGGTTGCTTGAATCCGCCCAGCTGAAAATTGTTCATTACGGTAAGAGTGTTATATTGCACTATTGTCAACATAGAGTCAATATTTAAGATTTCTCTGAATGGGAGCATTTGACAGAATATCATTCATCATAATACTAAACAAAGTGGGACTAAGCATACTTCCCTGAGGCACCCTGATCTTTTGGATAAATATGTCCGGAGGTATGTTATGGGACAATGGGACAGAGAAAGTTCTGTCCCTTAAGAAATTGGAAATAAAAACAGCCAACTTATCTCTCATACAATAAGCATAGAGCTTCATTAGTATACCACGTAGCCACGTCATGTCATGAGCTATATGGATGTCCAAGAACACCCCTATCATGAATTCTATACTGGCAAATGCCTCTGAAATGCAGTACTCGAAAGTCATTGAATTAGTGAACTCCTGTATTTACGGAAACCAGGTTGTCGATCATTTAAGAAATTCTTCAACTGTAAAACAAAATGAAGCCTATTATTAACCATTCTTTCCATAGACAAGCAGTCAACACAAAAGGACGAAATGAAGTGGAATTCATTAGACAACCAGCCTGTTGGGCATCTGTATGACGTGCGCAAAGTGCCATTAATTTGGTAATGTTCTGGACACCCAAAAGCTCACTGTACAATGCTAACAGCTTAACCAGGTTGTCCTGATTAAGATGCTTGATCATACCGTAGTTCATGGTACCTACTGTAGTCCAGAACTGGTGTCTTTACAGGATTTAACCCTGAGCTCACCAAGGGATGGTTATATCCGATGCAACGTTTTTGGATCAGTGAAGAACTGTGTCGGATATTACTGCAAGTGTTTTGCACCATAGTTAAAATTGGCCGCCACTTTGTCTCATTACCAAAGGGTGGTGACAGACTCCCCCCACTGCACTTCAGCGTGAGTCAGTCTGTCCCGTGCCTTGGCCAGATGAAGTACGATGTCTTCAGGATCATCCTCATCTTATTACACCCCCACTGCCTGCAGCCCCCTTGTCTCTTCCACTCCAGTCAAACTCCTGCTGAAGGGTGCGAGGAAAGGGCTCAGTGACAGTGCTGTATGTCGTGTACTGGACGAGACTGTGTCCGGTCTTGCCGAGAGTGACGTCCTCTGAGATTTTTTTTTTTTTTTTTAATGCAGGGAAGGAGACAAAGACAAGGGGCCTGCAAACTGCTCCCTCCAAGAAAAAACAAAAACAAGACAACAGAGAGCCAAATTCAAGATTCCTTCATTTCGAGATGTCTGGACACACTGCCTTTGATGGACTGGAGATCGATGGCAGTAGGAAAACCAGACAGAGGGAGATAATTCCAAACTTGGCCTGTTGCATACATGAAGGACTGGGAATAGTGATTAACTCTTTCTTTAAACAATTGGACAGAAAAGGGATGAGAGTTTGTTGCTAGACGAGCCCTATGTGCCAGCCGTAGTGGTGGAGGGATGCATGCAGACGGTTCAGAGGAGCAGTGACCATTAAAGGAGCAATAGAGAAGAGATACAGGTGCAACAGTGTGGCGAAGAGACAGGGAGGGGAGTTAATGAGACGAAAAGCCTTTGATCCACCCTGTTGAGAAGAGCTGTGTGTGGGGACCCTCTCCACACATGTGAGCTGTACTCTACACAAACGTGAATAAAACCATGCATTAAGTCAACAATTGTGCACAGGTGAAGAAGGGATGGAGTCTGCTTAGCACACCCAATCTCTTGGAAGCAGATTTTACAAGCGAGGTAATATGTCTTTCAGCGATAATTCCAGAGATAATAAAACCCCGAGTACGTTTAAAGATGATGCAGGATTAAGCTGGGTATTGTTTAAAATTAGAGGTTGATATATGTAAGATCTGGGTTTTGTGTGCATTATTATTATTATTTTTTTTTTTTTTTTTACCTCAGTCAGATATAAGAGCCAAGTCTGACATTAGGTGTGTCATAGTCTCAATCCTCGTTTGCTGAAGTAACTGCTGAGATGGACGCAGTGGGAAGCTAATGGCAAGGTGAAGGGTGGAGTCATCAGCATATGAGTGGATAGGATTAGATGTACAGTACAGCTTAGAGGGTCATTGATGAATAAAAGGAAGAGAGTTGGAGATAGGACAGAACCCTGAGGAACACCACTGTTGATAGCTCTAGGAGAAGAATGGTAGCTGTCTACAGCACCAGCTATAGAACGACCAGAATGGATGCTAGACATGAAGGCGCAGATGGAAGGATAGAAACAGTAAGAGAATAGTTTGGAAATTAAAGATTCATGCCAAACTTGATCGAAAGCCTTTGAGATGTTAAGTGCAATGGCAAAGCTGTCGACATAGTCTGAAAGGAGGATGACCAGGCGTCTGAAAGGTAGGTGAGAAGATCACCAGTGGAGTGTCCTGGTGGGACCCATACTGACGATTAGAAAAAAGGTTGTGATAAGGATGAGGCTTTCAAATTTGTTTATTAAGAAATGACTCGAAAACTTTTGAAATACAGGATGTTAAAACAGTTGGGCGATAGTTAGTGGGCTGGGAATGGTCACCCTTCTTTGGGAGGGGCCGAATGAGAGCAAACTTCCAGTAAGAAGGAAAGGTGCTAGTTGATAGACAAAGCTGAAAGAGTTTACCTAGCCAGGGTGTAAGTACAGAAGCACAGCGGTTGAGGGCAACAGGAAGGACCCCATCAGGCCCATATGCCTTGTTAGTACTGAAGCCAATGATGGCAGGAAATATGTCAATCGAAGAAATTTTAATGTCAGCCATGAGGAAGCCCGAAAAGGGAAGAGATGGAGGGACAGCACCGGAATATTCTAAGGTGGAATCGGAGGAAAAAGTCTGCGCAAAGAGTTCTGCTTTATCAGTAGAAGAAAAAGCTACAGAGCCATCAGAGTAGGAAAGAGGAGGGAAGAATGATGAGGTAAAGTTGTCAGAAAAGTTTTTAGCAAGGTGCCAGAAGGAGTGCGAAGAATTCGATTTGGGGAGTTCAGAGCATTTAGTAGGGATGAAATTATTTTTAGCAGTGTGAAGAACAAACCTAGCATGATTCTGGACAGAAACTTAAGAAAAATGAGATTAAGGGGTGGGTTGGCACTGGTACCTTTAGTAGGGCTTCTTGTTGTGGGCAACATTAGAACAAGCATGATTAAACCATTTTTTTTTTTTTTTGCATTAGTCAAAGGATATGAGAAAGGAATGTATGATTATGCGCCTGAGAGAATAACCTCCATAATAAGCAAGGCACACTCAGATGACTCTCTGCAATGGAAGCAATAATCAATCCAGGGAAAATCAAATAAGTACTGCCTGAGGGCCAAAACAGGGGCTCCAAAGTGCCACAACCAACATTTCTTTGGAGGATCTACAGGTTTCACTGGAGCGATTGGACAGGTTAAGGTGATAAGATTGTGGTCAGAGGAACCCAACAGAGAGGAAAGATTTACTGCATAAGCAGAAGGATTAGTTGTAAGGAGGAGGTCAAGTATGTCAGATCTCTCTCTAAGGTGGTCAGGGAAGTGGGTAGTGTGCTGTACAAGCTGCTCTAGGTCACTGAGGATAGAAAAGATGTAAGCTTGTTCACTAGGTGGATCAGTGAATGAAGAAAAGAGCCAAAGGTGGTGGTGAACATTGAAATCGCCTAGAATGGAGATTTCAGAGAAAGAAGAATTTGGATAGGATGTGTTCCATCTTAGTTGTAAGATAGTTAAAGAATTCTTCATAGTCACTAGAATTAGGAGATAAGTAAACAGAATATAGTTAATCAGTGAATGACAGGAAAGCCGAAGCCAGAGAGTAGAGAATTCAGAAGAATCAAGTTCAGGAACATGAGAGCAAGATAGGTCGTTGGGTACATATATGCAACAGCCACCTTTGGCTTTGGAATAAGGATAGAGAAAGTAGAAGGATACAGAGAAGGGTTTGCTGTCATTTACCTCAGAGAGCTGAATCTCAATTAGGAAGATAAGAAAAGGTTTAGTGGAGGAGAGGTGTTGCTCAGCAGAGAGGAAGTTAGAGGAAAGGCCGCAATTGTTGCAGAAATGAATAAGTAAGTCAGACAGTGGTTGCAAGCATCTCGCTGGGTCATCACCGGGAGAGGGGCAGATGGTGGGGGCATTTATGGTCCATCCCCCAGGGACTCCTGGGCTTGGTTAAATGATGCCATTTTGGCTGAATTTTGAACAGGAAGTGTGGGGTGTAATGTGCATGTAGTTCGGTGTTGACAGTCAGAGAAACCTGTATTAGAGAGTATGCTGACCTACTTTCTGTGTTGCTGAAACACTGAAAAGTTCAGCAAAGGGGGATGGTCAGGAACTAGTCCTGAAGCCTGATGAAACAGGAGCTCCAGTTCTCCCTTCCACCAGCTTTCCATCCACTCTGTGAGTACCGCCCTGCTCGACTGGTTATTACGTTGAGAGTGATGAGTCACGTACAACCATCACTGCTCACTCAGACATGTCTGATAAGGGCCTTACAATGCTTAGGAGGTTGGAGAGGCCTACAAAGGTGACGCATTTGTCACAGAGGAAGAGGAGGATGCATCAGTAAGGGTGGAAAGAGAAGAAGACTACGGTGACGAAAACGGTCACTTCTCCGTAAACACCCCTGCCACGTCTCACCACCATACTCCCAGGAAGAAAGTCGCCTCCCGTCCCTGCCAGGACCATCATCACCACAATCTAGCACCTTAAGGGCCATTTCCCCACAAGGTGGCTCTTCATATTTAAGGATAACGAGGTCTGCGACCAAGGACGCACCCGGGGGGGGGGGCACCTGGCCCGCCCCCCCCTTAGCTCTCTGGGTCCTTTAAAAATTTATATATATTTATTTCGATAACAGCAAAACATGAAAAATTGGCAGGTACGATTACACACAAATAGGTGTGACAGTAAATACAAATTTTTCAGATCGGAATCGAATCCATGGTTCATTCAGGGAATCGTTCAGGTAAGAGTATTATGGGTTGATCTCTCTCTCTCTCTCTCTCTCTCTCTCTCTCTCTCTCTCTCTCTCTCTCTCTCTCTCTCTCTCTCTTTCTCTCTCTCGAGGTTAATACGAAGAGATTTACACGCAACACAGTCTGTGCAAATTAATGTACAATAGATTCACACACACACACACACACACACACACACACACACACACACACACACACAGTGAGTTAAATAAAAATTCTTCGAACCAGAATAGAATCCATGGTTCACTCAGGCATTCGCTCAAAAGAGAGTATGATTCTCTCTCTCTCTCTCTCTCTCTCTCTCTCTCTCTCTCTCTCTCTCTCTCTCTCTCTCCAACTTTTCTTTTGCCTTCATATTTTTCTCTTGTTTCTATTTGTTTCCGTTTGTTTTCTTCATTTACTTTCATGTTCAGAGATCTTCGTGTTTATCTGGGTCTGATTTCTATTAAAAAAAAAAAAAAGTTTATTTTTATAGGCTTATTTTCTTTCAACGGTGAACGTTCATCTCCCATTATGTTTTACTCCGAGTTGTCAATATTTTTACTGGTTTGTATTGATTTTTGTGCTGCTGAACGTCTTTTGTTGATTCTCTTCGCCTAATTTACATAATGCTCTCTGTCTGTCTGTCTGTCTCTCTCTCTCTCTCTCTCTCTCTCTCTCTCTCTCTCTCTCTCTCTCTCTCTCTGTATGTGTGTGTGTGTGTGTGTGTGTGTGTGTGTGTGTGTGTGTGTGTGTGTGTGCATTTTTTTACAAATACATATGTCCAAAACTGATAAGTGAAGTGTTTGTAAATATGTAGAGTTACCTTTGCTCACTTCTGGAAGAACCTTATGTGCATCTGAAGAAAATAACTTTCTGGGGTAGCACTTGTGAATATTGCTTGGCCTTGCTTTATTATGCAAAATACGTGATTTGGCTGTGCATGTGAAATGAAGTGCAAATAGAATAAGTACTATACAACAGAAATAGTAAGGAGAGTATTAGCCCCATGCCAAGATAATCTGCCAAAAAGCATAACCAATCGTACAATCGTCTATCTCTTGGTATGTTATACGTTTAGAGTAATTCCGCTACCTGCGGAAAAAATACAATGAAAAGAAGGAAGTTTCCTCTCAAAGTATTTCCAGAGTGCTAAGTTGTAAGACAGTAATGGAAAATTGAAGCTTTGAATCCTTCACTTTTTGTGTTATCTGTGTGAGATCTCCCACACACAGACTGGGCAAAGTGTAACTATGTTATGGCTGGAAAACCAGATGTGAGCCACATTTATAGGGTGATGACTCATACCCATAGCTGTGAGTATGGAATGTGGGGAAGACATGTTACTACATGGAAATTTCCATGGCGTGAGGCCGGTCAGCATTACAATTACAGCACTATCCCTGGGGAGTCAGTGTTACAATCACTGGCCATAGTGTACGCTATGAGACCCAAGTCTGGGCCGCATACTGAGACATCTTCACGTCCTTGCTCGTCAATGGGACCACCTACAGACCTTGGGATGCATTCACTTGCATGAAGAACAGTTGTTGAGTAATATGGTCCCTAATGTGTTTCCCTAACTGCTATACTTTCCGGGATATTAATGTTTAAAAGCAAGCAATTTTGAGAAAACTGGTCATTCTGAGAGGACGGCCGCGGTAAAAATAGCCGGCGTCTAGGTGTTAAGGGCAATGAGCAGTTCATCTATCGTAAACTCTTCGTTCTATGGAAAGTCTCGGCATTTGGGGGGAAGATATGATGTTTGTGCACAGCCATGTGTTTATTATCTTGAAAACGCAGTTTGTAATTGGCTGAGCTACTTAGGTAAGAGAAACTCCTGATGAGGATGTTAGCTACGTTTGAGGGATCGTCAAAGATGGTGTTATCTACCTGTAGTGTGGGCACAGGTATGGAAGGGCTTTTATTATCGCCTGCCTTTAGAAGGCGGAGCAATAATATTTTTCCTTTCCTGTGTGTGTGTGTGTGTGTGTGTGTGTGTGTGTGTGTGTGTGTGTGTGTGTGTGTGTGTGTGTGTGTGTGTGTGTGTGTTCCCATTATATCTCATGAACGGCTTGAGCTATCAACATAAAACCTTCCGGGTATCAAGATGTGGCCAAAATCTTGGACGAGTTCGAATATGGGCACCCGGGGTCAAGGTTAAGGTCACCAAAATGGCTGCCAGAGGTCAACTAGTCCTTATTGCCCACCTTTAACACCATTATATCTTATGAATGACTTGAGCTATCAAAATGAAATCATCAGGGTATAAAGGTATCGCCAAAATCTTGGACCTGGCTAACAGCTTATTCTGGAGGACGATTAGCATTCAGCTTCCGAATGCTTTTCTTTCAGTATTTATTATTTTAATAGTCGACCAGACAATGCCTAGTGGAACAAAATATATTCATATTATATATATATATATATATATATATATATATATATATATATATATATATATATATTGTTACATAGCCTATGATTTCATAATCCTTTGTGTAATTTTAACGCACAGTATGCTGCATGTTTGATCACGAGCGTGTTCTGCCTCAGTTCCCCCCTTCTACCGTTATAGTAGAGTAAGTCGTCCTTTCTGTTGTTCAGAGCGGGCTTGTCAACTCTTTGTCCCCATGGCTTCATTTGCGCGTCCTTCTTACAAGTTGTATCAAGCTCTGCCGGCCCCTATATAATGAGCTCAGTCTCTGCATCATGGCCACTTAGATCTACTCATTTTGTTCACATCTCTGTCCTCCCCTGTATTATTGTGAGTGCTCAGGAAGTCTCCAACCATCAAGCAGCTGTGTAATTTCAGTATAACTGTTGTTGCATTTTTCTTTGTGCTGTGTACCGTAGGGTGTTAATTTGTAGGCCTAGTGAGGTTTTTGTAATTTATGTGGGATTCATTTTGTCAGCCAGTTTTAATATTATTTTGTATCTGTAATAATTTATCTTGCATTAACTGAGCATTACCCAGTGTATTTTCATTTTATCAGGGCTGACTTAGATAAATTAACTCATGCTAATTTCGTGTTAATAGAGGCTATTGCAGTTAACCATATATTTAACCTGTTTTTTGCCATTACATTATCCTTATGAGTCCTGAATGTTTTGTTGTTAGCTTGAGCATTAAACTTTAACTTGTAATTTTACCTAACTCTTTTGTTTTGAACCTGGACCTTTACGGGACAGTAGTGACTCTTAGTATTCTCACTTAAAGTGTACATTATCTTTCTCTGTTCCGTAACATAAATTTGGCGACCTCTTATCAGGATATTCAGGATATTATCATAAGGATATTGCTCGATATTTTGTGACTGTGATTTATTCATGATGTCTACTATTACTACACTTGATGAAGCCAAAGATTTTTTGTCAAATGTGCAAACAGTGTGTGATGTAGAGAACAGAACAAAGAATGAACTAAAGCTTGTTGCTCAACAATTGGGAATTGCTGTTCGCTCTCATCATTCTAAAGATCAAATTGTTGACATGATTAATTAAAGCTTGTTTAATGTAACTCCTCCAAATGAGCAAACGCAGATTGAATTAGCTAAGTTACAGCTAGCCCTGCAGGAGGCAAAAGCTAAGGAGGCTGAATTTCAGGCAAATGCTCGTATTCAGGAGGCACAGATACAGGCACAAGTTGAACTTGCCAGGATTCAGGCAGACCATGAGTATCGCATGAAACAATGTGGAACTGGATCATCTAGCTCTGATGATTTTGATGTGGCTAAAAATGTTAAACTTGTCCCTCCTTTTAATGAATCTGATTTAACAAAGTATTTTCAGTTGTTTGAGAGGGTAGCTACAGGTTTTAATTGGCCCAAAAAGCATTGGCCAGTACTCCTTCAAACTGTTCTCACCGGTAAAGCTCAAGTAACTTATGCATCTTTGCCTCAGGATCAATCTGATAATTATGATGTAGTTAAGAGCTTGATTCTTAATGCCTATGAGCTTGTTCCTGAAGCTAATAGAGTAAAATTTAGGACAACTTACAAGCAAGATAAGCAATCCCATGTTGAGTATGCAAAAATCAAAGAAGATCTGTTAGAGCAGTGGTTAAATTCTAAGAATGTGGATTCTGATTTTGGTAAATTTAAGCAGATGATTTTGCAGGAGGACTTCAAGAGGTGTATTTATAAAGATGTAAGCCTATATCTTGATGAGAAAAGAATAGATAATTTGTCTGATGCTGCAGTTTTAGCTGATGAATATGTTCTCACTCACAAGAGATATTCTAAAGAAAAAAGGAAAGCTGAGAGTAAGTACGTTGCCTCTACTCAGAATACAGGTAACAGGAAAGAGAATAAAGATGATGTTTCTCAGGAAGTAAATACCAGCTTCACCTCTAGATTTCAGAAAAGTAAATGTACTTATTGTAGTAAGCTTGGTCATACTACGGAGAAATGTTTCAGGAGACAGCGTGATGTGAACAAAAAGGAGTCTTTAAATATTCGGTCAATTGGTCTAGTGTCCACTCTTGAGAGTTCCCAGAATTCTTTAACTGAGTTAACTGAACCTGCTTTGAGGGGTAACTTAAATTCTCATGATGGAGCTCCTCTTTTGAGCAGTAACGTGGGTGACACTCTCAAGAGTTCATGTGCTAATTTCCTGTCTGATGGTTTTGTCAGTCCTCTGGACAGTAATGACAGGAAATCAGTTAAAATATATCGTGATACAGGTGCTTGCCAATCCCTTATGCTGACCAGTGTTCTAGGCTCTAATTTTAATTCCTCTGATGAAACTGTAATCTGACAAGGTGTAGGGAATAATTACTTCTCTGTCCCTCTGTGCAGAGTGAATTTAGAGTCTGGTTTTGTTAATGGTTCCGTTATGGTTGGGTTGGTTGAGACACTCCCAATGTCAGGTGTAACTTTCTTACTTGGAAATGATATTGGTGGAAGTCAAGTGTGTCCAGCTCCTCAGTTGTCTAGTGAGCCAGTGGCTGCGACCCAGGATTGTGATGTCCCTGATGTGTTCCCTGCATGTGCTGTCACTAGGGCTAAGTCTAAAGTTACTGGTGATTTAGAGGATAATGATGATGATGATGATGTTATCCTAGCTGACACTTTTCTTGCTAATTTGGACCACTCACCAGATGAGGCAGTACCCCTTAGTGTTGATAATTTGTCTCGTCAAGAGTTGGTTGAGTTGCAGGTTGCTGACCCTGAGCTGAAAGGTCTAGCTAACTCTGCTTACAGTGAAGAAGAGTCAGCCGGTGCTTCTACTTGTTATTATGTAAAGTCAGGAGTACTTATGAGGAAGTGGAGACCCCCAACAGCATCAGCCGACTGTGAATGGGAGGTTGTACATCAAGTTGTCATCCCTCGTGTTTGTAGGCAGGATATCATTAGAGTGGCTCATGATTCCAGTTTGGCAGGACACCTTGGAGTGAGAAAGACTGTGGCACGCATTTTGAAACACTTCTACTGGCCAGGTATCTTCAGGGATGTTTCCTGGTATTGTAAGTCTTGTCACACCTGTCAAGTTGTGGGGAAGTGTAATCAGACCGAAAAGGTTGCACCTCTAGTTCCCATTCCTCCTTTTGAGGCGCCATTCACCCGTGTGTTGGTGGATATTGTGGGCCCTCTTCATAAGACTTCTTCAGGATTTTCTAATGTGTTGACCTTGATTGATATGGCTACTCATTATCCTGAAGCCATTCCACTTAGAAATATCTCAGCAAAGAACGTGGTTAAGGAAATGCTGGGGTTCTTCACAAAGTTTGGTCTGCCCAAGGAGGTACAGTCAGACCGGGGAAGTAATTTCATGTCGAATGTTTTCAAGCAGTCTCTGAAAGAGTTGGGCATCACCCAGATCACGTCTTCAGCTTACCATCCCCAGACCCAAGGAGCATTGGAGAGATATCATCAAACACTCAAATCGATGCTCAAGAAATACTGCTTGGAACATCAGAAAGACTGGGATAAAGGTCTTCCATTCGTTGTGTTTGCTGCAAGAGAATCTCCAAATGAATCACTGGGCTTCTCACCTTTTGAACTACTGTTTGGCCATGAAGTAAGAGCACCCCTTAAGCTACTCAAGGAATGCTGGCTGTCGGAGGAAGATGACGTCAACCTGCTGGAGTATGTGATGAAGTTCAAAGAACGGCTGTCCACTGCTTTACAGCTGGCGAGAGAGAATTTAGGAGCTGCTCAGGAGAAGATGAAGACTTGGTATGATAAGAAGTCCAGGTTACGCCACTTTCAGCCAGATCAGGTTTTGATTCTGCTATCAGTACATGGGCAACCTCTTCAAGCCAAGTTTAGTGGTCCTTATTTCGTGGAGAAGAAACTCAGTGATGTCAACTATGTCATCGCCACACCAGATCGTAGAAAGAACAAGCAACTATGTCACATCAACATGCTAAAGTTATATCACAGGCGGGACGAAAATAATCCAGTCTGCACTGTAGCTGTTCCACCCGAGTCTGCAAGTGAAGCTCTCCCATGCAGTATGAGCCTGAGTGATAGTTTGGGGAAGAATCCTGATATCATGAATGATCTCCAGACTAAGCTTTCTCATCTACCTCCGGAGGAAAGGCAGGAGTTTTCGGCATTACTGCAGGAGTACCCGCAAGTGTTCGGTGCCACTCCAGGAAGAACCACTGTGTTGATGCATGATGTCGATGTTGGAGACGCAAAGCCAATTAAATTGCCTCCTTACCGTGTGAACCCAGTGAAAGTTCCTCTCATCCAGAAGGAGCTTGGCTACCTGTTGGACCACAAGATGATTGAGCCCTGTCAGAGCGAGTGGAGTTCTCCTGTCACTCTAGTCCCTAAGCCAGGTGGGTCACAGCGGCTTTGCATCGACTACAGACGTGTTAATCAGATCACCAAAACAGACACTTACCCTCTCCCTCGCGTGGAAGATTGCATAGACAAGATCGGAAAGGCTAGGTACATAAGTAAGTTTGATTTGTTAAAGGGATACTGGCAAGTACCTATGACTGAACGTGCTAGGGGGATCTCATGTTTTGTAACACTAGGAAAGGCTTTTGCATGTTCCGTAATGCCGTATGGTATGAAGAATGCACCAGCCACTTTTCAGAAGCTCATGAATGTTGTAACAGAGGGTTTGGCAGGGTGTGTTGTTTATATTGATGATGTATTAATCTTCAGTGACAACTGGAAAGATCACCTATGCCATGTCAGTAAATTTCTTGAACGTTTAGTTCAGGCTAATCTTGTAGCTAATTTATCAAAGTGTGAGTTTGGTCAAGCTAAAGTTCAGTACCTTGGGTACGTAATTGGTGATGGACATGTTGCACCACCAGCAGCTAAGTTCAGGTTATAAGTGATCTTCCCAGACCTAAAAGTAGGAAAGAGCTACAAAGATTTTTGGGAATGGTAGGTTATTACCGGAGATTTGTTCTTAACTTTTCTATTCTTGTATCACCACTTACAGACCTACTGAAAAATGGAGTTAAATTTGTCTGGACCGATAACTGTGAATCCTCTTTCAACAAACTTAAAGCTATTCTATTAAGTCAGCCAGTGCTCGCTACTCCAAATTTTGCTAAGCCTTTTAAGATGGCTGTTGATGCAAGTGATACAGGAGCTGGGGCTGTTTTGATGCAAGAGGATGATCAGGGTATTGAACACCCTGTATCTTATTACAGTAAGAAGTTCACTCCACCTCAAAAGAACTACTCAACTATTGAGAAAGAGCTTTTGGCCTTGATTTTGGGTTTACAGCATTTTTCATTTTATTTGTGTTCTGGTTTTGACCCCATAGTCATTTATACCGATCATAACCCACTGAAATTCCTTAGTAAGTTTAAAGATAAAAATCAGAGATTGACAAGATGGAGTCTACTTCTTCAGGAGTATTCATTAGACATACAACATGTCAAGGGGAAAGCAAATGTTATTGCAGATTGCTTATCTAGACTTTAGACAGATTGTTTTAGAGTAATAAGAAATTTCCTTTGTAAATTTCTTTTTCTTTGTTGGGAGGTGTTACATAGCCTATGATTTCATCGTCCTTTGTGTGATTTTGGCGCGCAGTGTGCTGCATGTTTGATCACGAGCGTGTTCTGCCTCAGTCCCCCCCTTCTACCGTTATAGTAGAGTAAGTCGTCCTTTCTGTTGTTCAGAGCGGGATTGTCAACTCTTTGTCCCCATGGCTTCATTTGCGCGTCCTTCTTGCGGGTTGTGTCGGGCTCTGCCGGCCCCTATATAATGAGCTCAGTCTCTGCATTAATTGCCACTTAGATCTACTTCTCATTTTGTTCACATCTCTGTCCTCCCCTGTACAGTTATTGTTGTGAGTGCTCAGGAAGTCTCCAACCATCTAGCAGCTGTGTAATTTGTGTATAACTGTTGTTGCATTTTTTTCTTGTGCTGTGAAGCATAGGGTTAATTCTTGGGCCTAGTGAGGTTTTTTTGTAAATTGTGTAGGGTTCTTGTTGTCAGCCATCATTAATACTATTTTGTATCTGTAATTATATATCTGGCATTCACTGAGTATTATCTGGTATCTCATTTTAACAGGGCTGACTTAGATAAATTTACTCATGCTAATTTCGTGTTAATAGAGGCTATTGCAGTTAACCATATATTTAACCTCTTTTTTGCCATTACATTATCCTTATGAGTCCTCAATGTTTTGTTGTTAGTTTGAGCATTAAACTTTAACTTGTAATTTTACCTAACTCTTTTGTTTTGAACCTGGAACTTTACGGGACAGTAGTGATTTTTAGTATTCTCACTTAGTGTACATTATCTTTCTCTGTTCCGTAACATAATATATATATATATATATATTTATATATATATATATATATATATATATATATATATATATATATATATATATATATATATATATATATATATATATATATATATATATATATATATGTATACGAGTTAGAAAGGGTAGTTCTCTCTCTCTCTCCTTAGATTTCTTGTCATTTTAAAAGGGAAAAAAAAATCAGCTGACTAAAGGATTGGGAGAATCTCTTATACATGTCTCAGTGCGATTGTTACCATTTTTTCCTTGAAAAACAGCTCCTTTTCCGTGACTTTTTTTTCCCTTCAATGAAGTCGTCACTTAATGGGTAAAAAACTTTGCTAAGTTTGAACACGTTACGATTAAGAGCAACGACTTTAGGTGAAATTCGAATCAACTCACCTGTATTGATGCTAAAAACCGCGTATGTTTGGGTGAAAACGATAAATATGCAGTTTTGGGAAATGAACGCTATATTGGTTGGAAACTATTCAAAATTTTCTGATATTCGGAAAAAATTTTAGAGGATGAAAAAATTAACAGCAGACGTTGCATGTGAAAAGAAATTGGCCCACAAGAGAAATAAGCTGACATTAAGCATGTTCACTAATAATTGTCTCGTTTCATGATGGTTTTCTTGAAAGATGGGTTTTTCAACAATATTTCAGTGCACACTATGATAACGTTAAAAAAAAAAAAATGACTCGGAAAATAATGAACTGAAAAAAGAAATCAGTAATACTATGATATGATATTTAGTAAACAATTTTTTTCCACTATTTGATATATTTGTGGTGGATTGCAGATTCGAAACAAAAAATTAAAATAAAATACACGTAGTAGAAGCATTGACGACGAATGTTATAAATGTTTCTTTTTTTTTATATATTTTCGTAATTTGCATGGTCGATGAAATATTTTTGTTCATTTTATGTAGCTGTACCTTAAGCGACAAAACATGTTTTCGAGTGGTTTTTACGACTGGGAAAAAAAAAAAAAAAAACAGCTTTAGGAGGATTTAGAGATAGTAGAGCTGTCAATCTTCTATATGGAGAAGTGAACTTGCATAGAAGTGTATATTGATGACCATGTGAAATGAGCTGCCATTTGACGTGTTTACAGCACAATAAGATTCGTCGTCGCCAAAACAAGTAAACCGACTTAATAAAGAAGTGATTTTATTTTTTACATAACAAGGCCTTTAACATGGCATCTTGTGCCACGATTTATGTAAATAAATAGGAATATATGCAAATTATAATCGGTGTCATGCATGAGAGATCTTGAGCCATCAAATTCGAAATATTTACCGGTTTCATGTCTCAGTATTCAAATTTAATATTCACTTTATCAAAACCGTTTTTATCTGCTTGTCGAAAACTCAATTTTACTTATTTATTTTTTTGCGGAAATATGCCTTATGGTCTAACACGACCCTATATAATGTGCGTAATATTTTTTGAAAGTTAAGATCCTGAAGATGCCTTGGTCAAAGGGATATAAAAAATATCCCTTCTAACTCAACATTTGTCACGCTTTTAGACGAGACCCTTATGAAACATAGCTTAATGTCAAATTTGCAAATCAAATGCCAGCTCATTTCACTCATTTGGCGATGTTGTATATTTATCGTTTTCGGCATAAAGGACGCGATTTTTAGCATAAGTTCAGCAAAATACTTGCGAGTTAATCAGTTGCTTTCATCTACGATGAGAGTCCACTTTTCACGTTGTTATCCTTGATGTGACAGCTACGTTAAATTAGAAAGAAAAAAATTAATTTAGAGAGCCGGTATGCTGAAGCAAAAATTGACTCCAAAGAGAAGTTTATAACCGATCATCACAGATACGGCATACTGGATTATTTGTTTTTGTCATACATGAGAAACATAATGATTTCAGCTTCTAAACAGAATATTTATCGGAACACCTATTATTTATTTACTGTCTAAACCGCCTTAAGTGAAGACTCGGAGTTCTTTACCAAGGGATGTATTTTCGAAAACGTCCCTGTATAATGTGCATTTTTTTTTTTCATTTAATCGAGACTGCAGATGCCATATAAAAACCAAACTCGTATAGTTGAAAGTAAGATACCTTCGTTTTTCACTTCTTTCGACGACACATAGAACGAAATACATTTCGCAATCGCCACTTCAAAGTCCAGCCAATTTCACTTGTTTTAATCAATATAGGCTTCATGAACTTTCCTTATACCACGATTTTTCTATTTCTTCTGAAATATTTCTTGAATTTTAGTAACGACCTGTTGTATTTCCGAAAAAATTTAGAGCACGATTGACAAAGTTTTCTTATTTATCGACTTCAACCTAAACGACATGAATTAGCACAACTGCCCAGTGTAATTGTTTTCAATTGCTCTTCGAGCAGTTATTTTCAATCGAAACGAGTTCCCTTTGCCACTATTTCCTTCAAGTGACCACTACGACAAATGAACAAATAAAAAGTCGTTTAAGAAATCGGGAGAACTAAAGTAAAAATCAAAACATATCAAAGACGACATAATTATATAGTCGTTAACGAAAATGGTCCCTGAAGCTGCATTTTTTGTCTGTCATGGATGACAATCTACTGAACGACCTACGATATTTTAAATATTGATCAGGTTCGTATCTCGATAGTTTGTAGAATTCATTTTTTCTTTTCAAAACCAATTCAGTTCTTTTTGTGCAATTTCTCGCTGATCTGATTGTACCAATGGAAATACTTTTTTCATCTAACCTAACCCCGAATAATATTGATAATTTTAAAGCATTAGTTATATAGATAGAAAAGAAATCAATCTACATTTTTTTCACTTTTCTCGACGAAGCCCATATAAACCTATATTTTTTGCGCAATTTCCGTTTTAGCTTTCATTGGAGGTGGGAAATGCAAGATAAATATCAAGAAGGAGAGAATGTATTTTTATATTTCAATGACCAGAACGTAAAAGTACCATCTTGAGCCCCTTGACTGTATTAAAAGTAAAAAGAATTTTTGAACATTATACACATTCGAGTTAGAGTATAACATATTTTCGTTTGTATAATCACTCTGATCGGCATGTAGTTTTGACACAAATGAATACGACATAGATATCTTCAATTACATACAAAACTGATAGAAATACAAAAAATGGTTTGCGAGGCCCTTAGATTTCTCAGGCATAAAAAAAAAAAAAAAAAAAGGCATCTAT